>NC_141076.1:52846447-52871447 GCF_041138505.1 Cibotium barometz
GTTTAGCAAAGACAGAGAAGGAGCGATAGACCTAATCTACTATATATTGCCAAAACATGCTATATATACAATGATCTTACTGATTCACAGCTTCATGCAAATGATCTTATTGATTCACAGCTTCATGATGCATACCAAAGATCCCTGTGGCTCTCTATATGCAATCGGACAAGAGAATCTTGCTGAGCCACCACTGTGTCCTTGTTGCATTGTGAACTCTGACAAATGCATCCTCTTGATGTTTGAATCATGATTCTAATGATCCTATTCATAGGGAAAAGGTATGAATTCATAATGAAGTCAGTTTTGCATATTTTTTCCAACAACATTGTCCAAAAGGCATATTTTGTCTCCAAACTATGCTCAAATAGGGTCCCTACCATTGGGCTATGTCTTGGGCACTTCCGGGAGCCTATAGGGCTGTGGAATCCACTCTAAATCTACCCATATATTTGCTAATGAGAATATACATGTCTATGAGCATCGGGATTAACGGCGGATGCAGATGACATCCCCTCTTGCTAAGCTTGGAGCACTAGGGTAATACATACACCTTTGCTCCGATGCCTTTCGGTCCAATTGAATACTCACCCACATCACTACAGGAGTATCAGGGCCATTATCTCCCACCACCACAGCACTTTCTCCCGTCGGCCCAGCTTTACTACATTGAGTGCCATGTTGCAGTGTCCTATGTGGGGTATTTTAGGGTGATATAAGAATTGGGCACTTCTTGTTTGGGATTAGATTTGACATTTCAGCTTTTGTTACTTTCTTTGATTTTTATTTTTAGTACTCATGATGATGTATTTCATGGACATGATGTAACCTTTTGGTCTCATAGGTCATTTTGGCCTTTTGTAGACGTTAATACAACTCTCTCTCTCTCTCTCTCTCTCTCTCTCTCTCTCCACGCTATGGAGTTTCAGTCCCCATAGCTGTCGCAATTGTTGCCTAACCCTAGGACCTACTGGTCCATTTGGTATTAGAGTGTCCTGTGAAGGAGGAGCTTGCTATCACCATCTATGTAGCTTGCCATAGTCTGCATGTCCCTACTTGCTTCACTATCTCTACTACCCATGACCTGTGCCTCACCACTATCTTTGCTGCTGTCCTCGATACGCACCTTCGTGATCTGTTGTTCTATTTGCTTGCACATTGGCTTTCGCGACCTATGGCTCTCATAAACTTGGTGGAGCCAAGAGCCAACTCGTTGCCGACAAGACGTTCGTCGAGGGCATCCGTTATAAGCGATGAAGGCCCTTGCCCCCTCAGGCTACCGGACTGTCACGTGCACCCTGCACTGGGGTACACAGTGACACACTGGCATGATCATTAGTATAGCAGTTGTACAGAAGTAGAACGACTGTTTGTCGTACGTCGTGATCCCATTGTGAGCCCTCAGTCCAAGGACAGTCAGGCACGAGCTACGTAGGTCAGTCCCTGAGCTTTAGAGGTCAGTCAATTGTTAATCATCTTAACCCACTTGGAGAAAGCATCATTCAGGAGCATGCATGTGTCAAGCTTAGCATTAGATGCATGTAAAGCATTGTAAGTGCATTCACATAGAAGGGGGCCAGTCCTAAGGCTAGCCATACTTGGGCTAGGCCTTGCAAAGGTTTCAAAGAGCTTTGCCAAGCAGCCGGCCAGTAGCCGATAGGAGTTATTACAGCCTGACCAATATCCTTAGGCAGTCAAGGTGGATGTAAACCGGCCTTCAGAGAGCAAAGGGCGGTGGAAACAAACACTCGCACATAAAACACTTCAACGCCATTGAGGACCTAGAGAAGGAAAACAAACCAGGGGGAGCTACAGTGCTCCTACAAATAGTACACGGACACCGATTGGCCCCAAATCGCCGTGGCGCCCCTTGCGGTATTTCTTTAATTGATTATAAGAGCTTTGATTACAATATAAGGCTGGGAACTCAGCCGTCACAGTAGAACCCTGGAAGCCTGCAAAGAACCTGCATCTGGCTTCTTGCCCACTCGGCATCCACAAACAAGTCCAGCCATTGTTCACATCGAAAGACTCTTCACACATTGAGTCTGCATACAGAAGCTTTCTCCCATGATCAAGGCTACCACAACCATCCATAGCCTCTCACACCATGAACAGCATCACACCCTGACACATCCAGTGCTCCTGCATCACAACACAGACTCCTAAACTGTTTCTCAAAAGAGTATCACAACACAGCATACCATACAGTTGACACACCTGTACAAACCCTCTCTACCTTCCAAGGGTACATCCATCTCTGTCATGGATTCCCTGTCCCCTGTCTAATCAGTAACAAGGCTGTACCAAACATGTGTCCATTCCTGTACCTTCTGCTTGCATGTACCTATCTCCTGGAGAAACCCAAAAGCATGTTTCATCGAGAAAACCTACGACCTGTTTCCACATGAAACCCTTAGGCCTGTTTCCCTTTGAAACTTCTGTCCTGATTCCATACATCTAGTTACCTGTTCCCTCATGACACGTTTGGCAACATAGAGATGCCCATAACTGTAGGTCCCACTGTTCCTTTCTAGCAGGAAGAAAACAATCTGCTCCATGAGCACGCAGCCATGCGAGCTTGCATCACTCCCATGCCAAGAAACATAACCAAATGACGTGTACTTGCAGCCAAAAAAACCCAAGTACATAGCTGAATTTGCTACCAAACAAAAACAGCCCATAAACTATCCTGTTTCCACCCTCTGAACTGCCAAACCCTTCCTCTCACAAAGGGCTAGAGATAACCACTCTGGAACAGTCTTGAGCCAGTGAAAAGAGAGACTCCAAAAGACATCACCTGCAGTCCCACTTGCTCACAAAGAAAGAGAGACTTACAGTCTTTATGTCGCTTTCCACAAGAGAGAAAAGGGCACGAGGAAAAACCTCCTTTGTGTCCTGCCTTCTTGTCCTGCCGTCCACGCTTTTGTGTCCAACTCTGCCTGTATGAACAGCAGCGCAGCCAGCCAGCTTCATGCCAAAAGCAAAGGGGAAAGAGGGATTCAATAAGCGCCAACTTCTGTCCTGTCCGTACAGCTGTCCGTACAGTCGTACAGATCTGTAGGTATTCCCCTGTGCGCAGCCAGCATGCAGTCCACTTCAGAAGGTAAGCATAAGAGAAGCGCAGCCCTGCAGCCCCTGAAAGAAACGCAGCCCTGCAGCCTGTACGCGCCTCTTTTTCAGATAAGCTCTCCTCGCCAGCAGCCTGTATGCGCCCTCTTTTTTAGAAAAGCTCTCCTCTTCCTTGCGCTGCCCGCCAGCCTTCCTATTTCCCCAAAAACACACGTGGCCCCAAAATAGCATAAGGGCCACGATTATCCCCAAAAAGGGGTTCTTATAATTTTAAAGGTTTTTAAACCTTTGTCCCCTCCAAAATCTTTTGTCCCCATGGGTTATGAGAGACTTTAATCACTTGGTCCCCTTCACACTTGGGGTTATCCACACATGGGCTTCCAGTTTCACTCCCACCTGATGCCATTCACACTGTCCACCATGTCCCCGTGCACACCTGCATATTGTCCAGAGAAAAACACAGGGTCGTGACATTATGTCACGACCCTGTGTACACCTGTATATTGTCCAGAGAAAAACACAGGGTCGTGACATTATGTCACGACCCTTTGTTTTTCTCTGGACAATATGCAGGTGTGCAGGTGGACAGTGTGAATGGCATCAAGTGGAAGTGAAACTGGAAGCCCATGTGTGGATAACCCCAAGTGTGAAGGGGACCAAGTGATTAAAGTCTCTCATAACCCATGGGGACAAAAGATTTTCACGACCCTGTGTTTTTCCCTGGACAATATGCAGGTGTGCACGGGGACATGGTGGACAGTGTGAATGGCATCAGGTGGGAGTGAAACTGGAAGCCCATGTGTGGATTAAGGTACCTGAATTGAAGCTGCACGAGATAGAAGGAGCTCTACTAGAGCAAGAGACTAGAGTCAAAGAGAAAGGGACCAAGTGATTAAAGTCTCTCATAACCCATGGGGACAAAAGATTTTGGAGGGGACAAAGGTTTAAAAACCTTTAAAATTATAAGAACCCCTTTTTGGGGATAATCGTGGCCCTTATGCTATTTTGGGGCCACGTGTGTTATTTGGGAAAATAGGAAGGCTGGCAGGCAGCGCAAGGAGGAGGAGAGCTTTTCTGAAAAAGAGGGCGCATACAGGCTGCTGGCGAGGAGAGCTTATTTGAAAAAGAGGAGCATACAGGCTGCAGGGCTGCGTTTCTTTCAGGGGCTGCAAGGCTGCGCTTCTCTTATGCTTACCTTCTGAAGTGGGCTGCATGCTGGCTGCGCACAGGGGAATACCTACAGATCTGTACGACTGTACGGACAGCTGTACGGACAGGACAGAAGTTGGCGCTTATTGAATCCCTCTTTCCCCTTTGCTTTTGGCATGAAGCTGGCTGGCTGTGCTGCTGTTCATACAAGCAGAGTTGGACACAAAAGCGTGGACGGCAGGACAAGAAGGCAGGACACAAAGGAGGTTTTTCCTCGTGCCCTTTTCTCTCTTGTGGAAAGCGACATAAAGACTGTAAGTCTCTCTTTCTTTGTGAGCAAGTGGGACTGCAGGTGATGTCTTTCGGAGTCTCTTTTCACTGGCTCAAGACTGTTCCAGAGTGGTTATCTCTAGCCCTTTGTGAGAGGAAGGGTTTGGCAGTTCAGAGGGTGGAAACAGGACAGTTTATGGGCTGTTTTTGTTTGGTAGCAAATTCAGCTATGTACTTGGGTTTTTTTGGCTGCAAGTACAGGTCATTTGGTTATGTTTCTTGGCATGGGAGTGATGCAAGCTCGCATGGCTGCGTGCTCATGGAGCAGATTGTTTTCTTCCTGCTAGAAAGGAACAGTGGGACCTACAGTTATGGGCATCTCTATGTTGCCAAACGTGTCATGAGGGAACAGGTAACTAGATGTATGGAATCAGGACAGAAGTTTCAAAGGGAAACAGGCCTAAGGGTTTCATGTGGAAACAGGTCGTAGGTTTTCTCGATGAAACATGCTTTTGGGTTTCTCCAGGAGATAGGTACATGCAGGCAGAAGGTACAGGAATGGACACATGTTTGGTACAGCCTTGTTACTGATTAGACAGGGGACAGGGAATCCATGACAGAGATGGATGTACCCTTGGAAGGTAGAGAGGGTTTGTACAGGTGTGTCAACTGTATGGTATGCTGTGTTGTGATACTCTTTTGAGAAACAGTTTGGGAGTCTGTGTTGTGATGCAGGAGCACTGGATGTGTCAGGGTGTGATGCTGTTCATGGTGTGAGAGGCTATGGATGGTTGTGGTAGCCTTGATCATGGGAGAAAGCTTCTGTATGCAGACTCAATGTGTGAAGAGTCTTTCGATGTGAACAATGGCTGGACTTGTTTGTGGATGCCGAGTGGGCAAGAAGCCAGATGCAGGTTCTTTGCAGGCTTCCAGGGTTCTACTGTGACGTCTGAGTTCCCAGCCTTATATTGTAATCAAAGCTCTTATAATCAATTAAAGAAATACCGCAAGGGGCGGCACGGCGATTTGGGGCCAATCGGTGTCCGTGTACTATTTGTAGGAGCACTGTAGCTCCCCCTGTTTGTTTTCCTTCTCTAGGTCCTCAATGGCGTTGAAGTGTTTTATGTGCGAGTGTTTGTTTCCACCGCCCTTTGCTTTCTGAAGGCCGGTTTACAGTGGAAAAGTAAGGTACGGTATGGTAAGGTCCGCATTCAAGTACGGGTTGAGATTTTGAGGTATGTTAAATACGTAAGGTCTGTTAAAACATAAAAAATATACTATATAGTTTACATACATATACAAAACAGTGAATGAAAAAACAAATCATTTTTGAACATTCAACAACACAATTACCAAAATGAGAGCTCCATCTGTCCACATGTTTCCTTTGGTATCATACTCTTAGCTTTGGCTTTGCAATGGTGGGGACTGCAGCGATCATCATCTCTTGCTGAAATGTCTGTATCAATGAGAGAAATGGCTATGTTCGCACTTTGCATAAGTCCGCTAAAATTGACAACGGTGGTCGGCCTAGGGTTTTTTTTAGCCCAAAATGTTTTTAAAAACTACCACATACTTACCAATGAGGTGATAGCTTAAGTTGTGAATGTGTTTGCCTAGGACCAAGAGGCCTTGGGTTCAAAACCCCCCTTGGTGCTTCCTCGGCGGCATTGCCTATAGGTGGATAAATTGATCCACAAGACAAAGTCCATGTGGTAGCAGCCCAACTCACTGGGGGAAGCCATCGCTTGGTGGCAGCATCGGTTGGGTATATCGGAAGAAGATAAGCTCAAGAAGTTTATTCGAGGGTTAGACATGACCATTAGGTACCTGCCGAGGGATTTTGAGCCTCAGACTTGTGCACGGGCATTGACCCTCGCTTAGAATCAAGAGTTGATGCTGAACGGAGGTAAGCCCAAGCAGGTATAGTCTACCCCAAAGCCTCAACAACAGTCATCTTAGAACATCAAAGACCAAAGGGACCAAAAGAAAAATTCTTCGGGTCAATCGGGCAATAAGAAACATTCTATGCCCAAGAAGACTCCTAAGGAAAAAGTTAAGGAGGGCATCACTGGAGTTTATCTCCAGCCCGATGAACAGACACGGTACAGGATAGAGAACTGGTGTTTCTTCTGCCATATTGTGGGATACGGGAAGAAAGATTGCGCTAAGTTCCAGTTTGAAAAGTCTGCTAAGGCATCCATTTCCACAGTAGCAACCGCAGCATCATCATCCACACCTCCACCATCAGCCTCCAATGCCGTTCAACTTTTACCCTCTTTGAATTCAGTGCCACAAGACAAAGGGTCTCATTTGTGCCTATGGCACTGCATGATAGAATGTGCAGCGGAAGAAGTGAAAGTGGAGAGAGAGGGATGGAGAGGAAACACAGGTGAGAACCTGCTTTCAATATCATCATCCAAAGGAATACATGTCCCGAGCAAGAGGGGAGATAACCTCGTATGTGAGGGACTGCAGCAAACAATGCTAAGCAAGCAGTGAAGAATGAGGGAGGCAAGCCAGCTATATATATGCCCATATGAAGGCAGCCGACTAGCATCCACACGACTGAGTAAATGTCCACGACTAGGATAAATATCCAAGTCACCATAAAATGGGGAATAATATGGGAAAACATATGTGAGGGGTGACCAGCCCCTCTAGCTAACATGGTCAGCCCTAGAGGCTACAATAGGACACCGAACAGGAAGCCATCAAGGGGATGATGTCTAACATCCCCTCTCAGCATCGGATGCTGAGTGAACTCCGAGAAGCCAGAGATGCTGTCCTCGATCAAAGATGAAAGATTGTAGAAACAGGCAACAAGAAAGCTCCACAAGCAATCTTCTTAGCAACTCAGCTACAAAAGCAATAGAACAAGCTGCCAGGTACACCGGAAGAAAACAACCATGTAGGTTGCGACGTGCTGCTCCAAATAATGGTTCCAAACCCAAGTGTAAGAACACTCCCCGAAGTCAAATGTCATGTATCCAGCTTGGAGAAGGTATGAAAAAACCTTATAACCAACCAAGATCAGATCCTGTATATAATCAATCCTGGGAGAAGCAAGCTGCTCCTCACTGGAACCCTAAAAAGAAAGAGTCAATCTGCTCCAACTCTGTACCAAGAGTAGCCAAATGCTGTACAAAAGCATCCTTTGAAAAGATCGGGATCTCAAGATGTAAAGACTCCGTAGAAAAGATGGGGCCCATCTGCTCAAACTCCGTACCACGAGTTGCCCAATGTTGTACATAAGTACACGCTACTGAGGTGTGCATCGCAAGATGAAAGGACTCCACATCTCCCTCTGAAAAAAAAATGTCGTCAGATTGGTACAAGCCCAACTTGATTCTGATCCAAATCCAAAAAACTCTGGAAGTACCATTGTGTCTCGGCACAGTTAGCAACCACAGATCCAAAGCATCCCACTGGGTCCAAAAAACCATCCTCCAAAACAACAAACCTGTAGAACTAGCAGGAGGAGGGGCATCCTCGGAAGCATCACAAAGAGGTAGAGGTAGACTCCTCACAATGAGGAAGGGAAGCAGGAATATAAATTGCAGTGGTAACAAAGTCCTCAAGAGTATCACTGAGAGCAGAAGATTGTTCCATAAGTAGAATCAGATCCCAAGAATCAGCAACAAATAAGTGATTCATGTGAAAGGATCACACTTATTCAACCATCTTCCTCACCTTTTGCTGCTTCCATTTTGTTTGTCCAGAAGAAAGATAAGTCCGAACGCTTATGTGTGGATTATAGGGCGCTCAATAAGCTAATAGTGAAGAATAGGTTCCCCATGCCCAGAATAGAGTACATCCTAGAATGACTCAATGGTGCAAAGATTTTTTCTAAGATAGATCTTAAGAGTGACTACCATCGGGTTTGGATCTTTGAGGCCGACATTCCAAAAATGGCCTTTAGGACCGAGTGTGGCCACTACGAATTTGTGGTGATGTCCTTTGGTCTCACCAATGCACCAACGACATTCAACAAAATGATGTCTCGGGTTTTTTGGGATCTCATTGGTAAATTTGTCTTTATCTTCTCTTATCTTCTGCGGGATTGTAGAGTAGCATGAGTGAGATGTGGCATAGGCCAATGAGTTGTTTATCAATGCTAAGAAGAGTGAGTTTGGAGTACAGGAAATCCATTACCTGGGATACATCATCGGTTCTTCAGGTATTAGCCTAGACCCTGAAAAGGTACAGGCCATTCTTAGTTGGGATGTTCCCACTACAGCCTAAGAAATCCACTCATTTGTGGGTCTTTGTTAGGCCTACAACGCCCACATGGACAGGTTTTCTGACCTTGCAGCACCTCTTACTGACTTGCTCAAGGGTGTGAAGACTCGTCGTCACGGGCAAGGCTCTAGAGGCATTCTAGGCAATGAAGAAAGTTGCCTCTGAGTCTCCAGTTTTGAAGTCGGTATCATGGGATGATCCTTTCGAGGTGATTACCGATGCTAGTAACCTTGCCATTGGAGCTGTTTTATAGCAAGATGGTGGGCCAGTGGCTTATTATAGCTGCAAGTTGAATAATGCCGAGAAGAATTATTCGATGTATGACAAAGAGCTCTTGGGGGTGATGACCACTCTTAAACATTGGAAGCACATCCTTTATAGGAGGGACTTCACAGTTAAGATAGATCACCAGGCACTTGAATGGTTGCAAACCATGCCTAGTGTCCAATGGAGGGACAGGCAATCCAGATGGAGTCAATTGTTCCAACAAGTTGGGGGAATGATGGAATACGTCCCGGGCAAGAATAACCCCGTTGTCGATGCTCTTAGTCGCAAGGGCACTATTTAGACATTGCAGGAGTCCACTGTGCTTGAAATTCAAGGCAAAGACTTAGATAGTATGAAGGCACAGTATCCGGATTCGGAAGAGTTCGGGACTCAATATCATTTGGTCCTCAGTTCAAAACCAAGCCGTTACAATATACAGGATGGTTGGTTGTTTTTCAAGAACCGTCTTTGTGTACTCAAAGAAAAGCATAAAGTCCTTCTCCACGATGCCCATGATTCTCTTGTTGGGGGTCAGGGGTATCAACAGTACCTTGGAGAAGTTAGAGAGGTCATTCTTTTGGCCTAAGATGCGACGGGATGTCTACCACCATGTCCAATCAAGCCAGATTTGTCAAAAAGTGAAAGTTCCTCATACCAAAAAGTCCGGGTTGCTTCAGTCTTTGCCTATTCCCGAGGGACCCTTTCACGACATTAGTATGGACTTCGTAGGCCCTCTTCCCGACTCAATTGGATCTAGAAACACACAGAGTATGACAATTGTTGATAGATTCAGTAAGTTTTGCATGCTCATTCCATGCAAGCAGATAGCCACAACCGAGGACATAGCTCGCTTGTTCATTCGGTTTTGGTACCCCATTGGTGGTTTGCCACGGACTATCACATCAAATAGAGATTCAAGATTTACGTCCAAAAGTGTTTTTCAAGAACCGTCTTTGTGTACTCAACGAAAAGCATAAAGTCCTTCTCCACGATGCCCATGATTCTCTTGTTGGGGGTCAGGGGTATCAACAGTACCTTGGAGAAGTTAGAGAGGTCATTCTTTTGGCCTAAGATGCGACGGGATGTCTACCACCATGTCCAATCAAGCCAGATTTGTCAAAAAGTGAAAGTTCCTCATACCAAAAAGTCCGGGTTGCTTCAGTCTTTGCCTATTCCCGAGGGACCCTTTCACGACATTAGTATGGACTTCGTAGGCCCTCTTCTCGACTCAATTGGATCTAGAAACACACAGAGTATGACAATTGTTGATAGATTCAGTAAGTTTTGCATGCTCATTCCATGCAAGCAGATAGCCACAACCGAGGACATAGCTCGCTTGTTCATTCGGTTTTGGTACCCCATTGGTGGTTTGCCACGGACTATCACATCAAATAGAGATTCAAGATTTACGTCCCATTTTTGGAGAGCATTGTTTGACAATTTTGGGACTAAGTTGCTGATGTCCAGTGCATTCCATCCTCGAACAAATGGCCAAACATAAATTTACAATCAAGTGGTCTTGTGGGTTGACTACCATGAGTATATAACATGCACGTTCCTAAAAGGTGAATTTGGGCATGTTCCTGGATTCATCTAGGTATGTATATATTACAATCAATTGGTCTTTGACGTTCTCAAATCATACTGCTATGATTAGCAGTCGAAATAGGAACAATATCTTCCTTTGGTTCAGGCAATCCTAAATGAAACTCATTCATCAAGTATTGGCCGGAGGCCGTATGAGGCAGCATTTGGTCGGCAATTCTCATCTCTTTTGATGAGACAGGTGTCACCATCTCTGGAGGCCAATAAAACCATCGAGACATTCTCGGAGATCATGGAGTCAGTTAAGGAGCGCCTTGCCAAGGCTCAGGAAGCATATACTCGGCAAGCCAACAAATCCAGGCGAGATGTCAGCTTTAAAGAAGGGGATTGGTTATATCTCCGCATCATGAAACAACGGCTAAAGCAAGTGGGCAAGCGTTGTCCCAAACTGTTTTGGCCCATTTCTAGTCATTCAAATGTTAAGTGATGTCTCTTTAAAGTTAAAGTTGCCGGAAAGTTGGACTATGCACAATGTCTTTCATGTTTCTTGGTTGAAGCCATATGTAGATCTAGCATTGCAGGATATATCCGAAGAGCAACAACCAGATATGATAGACGAAGCTAAAGTCATAGAGCCAGAGCAAATTCTCCTCCACATATGGAATCATGGATCCGGTCGAAGAATACAACAATTCTACACGAAGTTTAAAGACCGCGGAACCCATGAAGCAGTTTGGCTGGATGAAGAGTTCTTTCAGGAGTACCCCCAGTTGTTGGCGGACTACTTGGAAGCCCTGAACTTGCTGCCAAGTTAAGTAGGTGGCCAAAATCTTGTAGGCCGTCGATCGGAAGAAATCCGTGGCGATGGCTCTCACTTGCGGGGGATCGGAAACAATAACTCCGTCCTGGCCACGTAGCCTGTGAATACCGTCTCTCCTCCTGTGAGGGCCGGCTATCTCAAAAAAGTCTCTAGTAACTCTGTCGAGTCCAAAATGAGGCCTGGCATGGTATCTATACTCCACCCTCCTCTCCTCAATGGACCGAATCTCCGTGCGGGCAGCAGTGATCTGACTCTCAATCCATGGGCTGTCCGGGTAACTCTCTTAAAGACGCTGTAAAGAGTCTAGGCCCCTCCTCAGACTCCTCTCTTGCTCTCGAAATCCCTCCAATCTACTATGGGCTACCTCCTGTAAGAAAATACTGACCTCCCCAAGGCCCTCATCCAAAGTGCATGCTGCAGATCCTGAGGAAAAGTCCAGACTTGCCCATATCTGCTCAATCCGGCTACAAATCTCGGGGTCCTGAATGAGGCTGTCTGGAATCTTGGAGCTCGCATGTCTGTCATGCCTCCATGGGTCCTCAAGGGACAGAATAACTGGGGCATGATCTGAAAATGTAGTGCCTGCCAGAATACCAACCATGCCTCCACGGCTGCAAGCCCACTCGTCATGATAAAACCTGTCCAGTCGAGAGAGGTTGGGGCTAGTGCTCCACCTATCCGATCGAGAAAAGCGAAGACTCTCAGGGCTCCGCCCAAACTCTGGAATATGCCAAGGGTCTTGTCCCCTAAGAATGAGTATCATCTCCTCCCATGCAGAGTACTCCACCCTAGAGACAATGGCCGTGCCACCTCCAAGTCTGTCCTCTACTGCCTCTATCATGTTGAAGTCACCGCCCATGCACCAAAAGTCAGCTTGGGGAAGGGCTTGTCGGACAGTGCTCCAAAAGATAGCTCTAACTGTAGCCTTATTCGGGGCATAAATGTTGAGGAAGCCAATGCTATCCTCTCCAATCAGAATGGTAACCCACTGAGCATGTCCTGGAACTATGACTCCTGATCCTGTCACAGACAGCAGAAGCTGCTCACTGATAGAGAGAGACTCCTCCCTGCGTCCCTAAAGGGCCGAAGGATGGAGGCCAAAAAGTACGACTCTTGCGTGGTAGAATCTTCCCGCAGCAGCGGGTACGCCCCTCAGTAAGATGGTGCTCCTGAAGGAAAAGAATGTCGATAGATCCCCCCACCATAGCATGATGCAGCTCTCCTCTAAGGATGCCTCATCTATGAAAGCACTGAGGCCCCCCTAAGCCCTGAATGTTCCATGAGACAATCCTCATATCAATCTCTGTGTGAGGCGGAACTACCGGAACCGCCCTTCTCTCGAAGAGTCTTGGGCGCGGGCTTAGACGGGGAATAGTCACAATCTGTCCTGGTGCGGAGTTGTGCCAAGTGGGCGTGGATCCTGCCCTCCATGTACTGCCACTCTGCCTGAGCGCGAGAGAGTGCATACTCTGTGCTCCATCGATCACAATGGAGGTATCTGTAAGAAGGGTGGAGAGGTACCGCGAGAGGTATGCATGAACACAAAAAGCAACACCTCCAGGCAGGAGGTCACCATCTTGGATCTCCCCTCCTGGTCTCTGTGGGTAGATCCACCAAGCTCCATCCTGGCCAAAGGCCATAGATGAGTAAGAACATCAGTGATCCCGAGATCTTGCAGATGATGTGATAGCTCAACTGCCTGATCCTGTATGTTAGCGGCCATCGACTCTGTATCCCACTTTGTCCCGGGGGCTGCGCTCAAGGGGAAAGAGAAGATCATCGCGCCATTCTCTAGCGTAGAGGGTCTGGAGTGGTGGAAGACCACGCATACCCGAATAGGGGCTATGGTCTCCGCGAACTTGTTTGTCCCTTCCGTCGGAAGACACCGAAAGAAACTATAATCCACAGGCTGCCCCAAGATCCTGGGGGGCCCGCCTTGGGACTCAGGTGCGAGAGCCCTCACTGGGTGAGGCCGCAATGGTCATCTCCATTGGCTCTGAGAAACAATGAATCAGGCGGCGAATAGTACTTGCCGTTTGTCTCCTCTCTGGGTTAGGGGTTGCAGGGGGCCGACGGGAATGCTCTGGAGAGGCGGAGGGGGGAGGGATCGTAGCCATGGAGAAAGAGGGAAGGGTAAATGGAGTGACTACGGGAAGAGTTGGAGGCGAGGGGGAGTGGGAAGGCGGAGAGGTTGGAGAGGGATGCTGCTGAGAGGTATCCATTGGAGAGGAGGGCTGCTGGAGAAGGCTCGACAAAGCGAGGGTGGGGTCAACCTGCCCCATTGGGCACTGAAGGCCAGAGGAGAAGTCGCGACGAGGAATCGGCCGCCACCTCGGCGGGGGGACCCTCTCCGTGACTGGAGGGGGTCCGTCGTCTGCGGGTGGGTGCTGTGATATAAGTGCTCGAAATGGTTCTCTGATAGAACCGAATCCTCCTACATGTTGCCAGCCTGGCGCGCACGGCGGCAACGCTCAGCTCTGGTGCTCGGCCGACGACCGAGACAGGGGCCAACCGTCTGCCACTCTCTGGCTGATGGGTCATCCATGGTTGGAACTTGGTGCTCCGCGGCCTGGGAACTTGCTCCTCCCTCAGCCCCCTGATGAGGATCTGAGTGGGAAGTAGGAGGGGAACCACTGGGGACGGTCACCTAGTCTGACGCCGAGTGCAGACTCTGGCCAGATGACCCATTTGTCTGCAAATAAAGCATTGGCGTGGAAGGCCTGAATACTCCTCTCGATGCATAATGGGATCGCCCTGAAGACTGGGAATAGATATCATGTGAGGCACAGAATCCGGCGAGGCAATACAAATGAGGAGAGTTGGAATCCCTGTTGCTCGTGCGAGGGCCGAGGCAACAGTGGGGGGGGGGGGGGTTTCCATCACTCTCCCGATGGCACCACCAATCACTAGGAGAAGAGAAAGGTATTCTTGCCTGAGGCTTGGAAAGCAGACTGTCATGGGAAAGCTTGAAACTCCGGCTAATGGGTCAGATGTCAGGTCGAAGCCGTGTTGCCACCATGCAAAGAAGGCCTGGGCTGTATGTAGTGCAACGAGGCTCAACTCGATGACAAGATCAGACGTCGCTGGTGATCGAACTCAACCTGGTAGTAGCCGCACCCCAAAGGATGAATATCTGCGATCTTTGCTGGCGCACCTAGGAGGCTAGCTTGAAGAAGATCTTTGAGTTGGCCATGCGCGGGGCGGCTACCGGCAATCTTGCATACTAGAGTGGAGGCCTCTAGGGATGCGACAGTCGTAGCGAGAAGTTGCAGGTCTGCTTTGGAAAATGAAAGGCAAGTAATGGCGGCCTCGGTCGGGGGAGACAGAGTGGCTGCCATGGAGTCCTCTTGGGGGCGAAGACCAGAAGAGGCTGAAACTTGCCGAGACAATGAAGAAATAACTACAACCTGAGGGTGGTGTCGGAGAGACAAGGACGGGCTAGAGATGGCAGAGAAGAGAGGAAAGGAAGGGGCGGAGGCTGCAGAAAGGAAAAGAAAAGAAAAGAAGAAGAAGGAAGGAAGGAACGAAGGAACGAAGGAAGAAAGAAAAGAAAAAAAAAGGAAGGAAGGAAGGAAGGAAGGAAAGAAAAAAAAAGGAAGGAAGAAAGAAAAGAAAAAAAAAAGAAGGAAGGAAGGAAGGAAAGAAAAAAAAAAGGAAGGAAGAAAGAAAAGAAAAAAAAAGAAGGAAGGAAGGAAGGAAAGAAAGAAAGAAGAGAAAAAAAAAAGAAGGAAGGAAGGAAGGAAAGAAAAGAAAAGAGGAAGGAAGGAAGGAAGGAAGGAAGGAAGGAAAGAAAAGGAAGGAAGGAATAAAAAAGGAAGGAAGGAAGGAAGAAAAGAAAAGAAAAAAAAGAAGGAAGGAAGGAAGGAAGGAAGAAAGAAAAGAGAAAAAAAAGGAAGGAAGGACAGAAAAGAAAGAAAAAAGAAGGAAGGAAGAAAAGAAAAGAAAGAAAAAGGAAGGAAGGAAAAGAAAAGAAAAAAGGAAGGAAGGAAGGAAAAGAAAAGAAAGACAAAAGAAGGAAGGAAGGAAGGAAGAAAAGAAAGACAAAAGAAGGAAGGAAGGAAAGAAAAGAAAAGAAAAAAGAAGGAAGGAAGGAAGGAAGAAAAGAAAGACAAAAGAAGGAAGGAAGGAAAGAAAAGAAAAGAAAAAAGAAGGAAGGAAGGAAGGGGAAAAAAAAGGAAGGAAGGAAGGAAAGAAAAGAAAAGAAAAAAGAAGGAAGGAAGGAAGGGGAAAAAAAAGGAAGGAAGGAAGGAAGAAAGAAGGAAGGAAGGAAATAAAAGAAAAGAAAAAGGAAGGAAGGAAGGAAGGAAGGAAGGAAAGAAAAGAAAGAAAAAAGAAGGAAGGAAAGGAAAGGAGAGGAGAGGGGAGGGGAAAAAAGAAGGAAGGAAAGGAAAGGAGAGGAGAGGGGAGGGGAGGGGAGGGGAGGGGAGGAGGAAGGGAAGAAAGAAAAGAAAAAAAAAAGGAAGGAAGGAAGGAAAGGAGAGGGGAGGGGAGGGGAGGAGGGAGGAAGGAAAGGAAAGGAAAGGAAAGGAAGGAAAAGAAAAGAAAAAGAAGGGAAGGGAAGGGAAGGGAAGGGAAGGGAAGGGAAGGGAAGAAAAGAAAAAGAAGGAAAGGAAGGAAGGAAGGAAGGAAGGAAAAGACAAGAAGGAAGGAAGGAAGGAAAAGACAAGAAAAAGAAGGAAGGAAGGAAAGAAAAGAAAAGAAAAGAAAAGAAAAAGAAGGAAGGAAGGAAAGAAAAGAAAAGAAAAGAAAAAGAAGGAAGGAAGGAAGGAAGGAAGGAAAGAAAAGAAAAAGAAGGAAGGAAAAGAAAAAGAAGGAAGGAAGGAAGGAAAGAAAAGAAAAAAAAGGAAGGAAGGAAGGAAAGGAAAGAAGGAAGGAAAGAAAAAGAAGGAAGGAAGGAAAGAAAAGCAAAGAAGGGAGGGGAGGGGAGGAGGGAGGAAGGAAAGGAAAGGAAAGGAAAGGAAGGAAAAGAAAAGAAAAAGAAGGGAAGGGAAGGGAAGGAAAGGAAGGAAAAGAAAAGAAAAAGAAGGGAAGGGAAGGGAAGGGAAGAAAGAAAAGAAAAAGAAGGAAAGGAAGGAAGGAAGGAAGGAAGGAAAAGACAAGAAGGAAGGAAGGAAGGAAAAGACAAGAAAAAGAAGGAAGGAAGGAAAGAAAAGAAAAGAAAAGAAAAGAAAAAGAAGGAAGGAAGGAAGGAAGGAAAGAAAAGAAAAAGAAGGAAGGAAAAGAAAAAGAAGGAAGGAAGGAAGGAAAGAAAAGAAAAAAAAGGAAGGAAGGAAGGAAAGGAAAGAAGGAAGGAAAGAAAAAGAAGGAAGGAAGGAAAGAAAAGCAAAGAAAAAGAAGGAAGAAAGGAAGGAAGAAAAGAAAAGAAAAAGAAGGAAGGAAGGAAGGAAAGAAGGAAAAGAAAAGAAAAAGAAGGAAGGAAAGAAGGAAAAGAAAAGAAAAAGAAGGAAGGAAGGAAGGAAGGAAAAGAAAGAAGGAAGGAAGGAAGGAAGGAAAAGAAAGAAGGAAGGAAGGAAAGAGAAAGAAAAGAAAGGAAAAAAACGGCTACGAGAAAGGGGGGGTGACGGAGAGGGGGAGGGAAGCGAACTGAGTAGAGGCTACCGGAGAGAGAGAGAGAGAGAGAGAGAGAGAGAGAGAGAGAGAGATGAAATGAAATGATATATTAACGTCCTCAAAAGGCCAAAATGACCTATGAGACCAAAAAGGTTACAACAATTGGTGGATCTGATACAATGTCTGTGCAAGAAAAAGCTAAAACAACTAAACAACTAACTGAAACTAAAACAACAACTATGAGGAAAAGTAAGGTACTAGGAGCTCCTAATGGATAACATCTGGGAAGGAAAACTCCAGCAACAAAGGTAAGCATCATATACATCACTATCCAAAGATGTCTCTCATCGGTCGATGGCGGATATCCTCAATGTCCTCCATGGTGAGTACTCTGACTGGACGTCTCCCATGCCGTGCTAGTATGGTCCTGATCCTCTGTTGTAGTCTCTGCCAGTGTCGAGATGGGCCTCTCATCTTGGGGCGCCTGAACCGCCCCAGCTCTATAGCGCGATCAATGAGTGTACCTCTGGTGTGGCTATACTCTAGGGCTAGCTGCAAGTATAATCCGAGGCATCTCTGATCCTTGTATCTCATGACTTTGGAAAGTGGTCTGAAACCCTCTCTGAACAGGCAGTGAAAATGGCCTCGTATCTCATAATATACTGGACAGTGACATATGTAATGTAACTTTGTCTCTGGCTCCATCTGGCACAACTGACAAATCTTGGCCTCAGCTGGTACTCCTCTTGTCGCGACCCTGTGTTTTTCTCTGGACAATATGCAGGTGTGCACGGGGACATGGTGGACAGTGTGAATGGCATCACGTGGGAGTGAAACTGGAAGCCCGTGTGTGGATAACCCCAAGTGTGAAGGGGACCAAGTGATTAAAGTCTCTCATAACCCATGGGGACAAAAGATTTTGGAGGGGACAAAGGTTTAAAAACCTTTAAAATTATAAGAACCCCTTTTTGGGGATAATCGTGGCCCTTATGCTATTTTGGGGCCACGTGTGTTTTTTGGGGAAATAGGAAGGCTGGCGGGCAGCGCAAGGAGGAGGAGAGCTTTTCTGAAAAAGAGGGCAGCATACAGGCTGCTGGCGAGGAGAGCTTATCTGAAAAAGAGGCGCATACAGGCTGCAGGCTGCGTTTCTTTCAGGGGCTGCAGGGCTGCGCTTCTCTTATGCTTACCTTCTGAAGTGGACTGCATGCTGGCTGCGCATAGGGGAATACCTACAGATCTGTACGACTGTACTGTACGGACAGGACAGAAGTTGGCGCTTATTGAATCCCTCTTTCCCCTTTGCTTTTGGCATGAAGCTGGCTGGCTGCGCTTCTGTTCATACAGGCAGAGTTGGACACAAAAGCGTGGACGGCAGGACAAGAAGGCAGGACACAAAGGAGGTTTTTCCTTGTGCCCTTTTCTCTCTTGTGGAAAGCGACATAAAGACTGTAAGTCTCTCTTTCAAAAGATCAAGTTGGTTGGCCAGTAGAAAATCAGAGGATTGGTCGACAGTGCATAAAAATGCTGAAATGATGCCTAAAAATAGGCAAAAAAATATGTAGTGCCTTGATGTATATGCAGAGCTTATTATGGAGCCAGATACAAGCATGAATGTGCATGGGAAAGTCCATCTGGGGATGAAATAATTTCCAACACTTCCTCTTTAGCGCCAGATGGGTGGACCAACTCCAGCACGCTGCAAAAAATCCTCCAAAGAGTTGGAAGGAACACCCTCCTCATAAAAGGCACAAATATGGTACATCTGAAGACCGCGAAGGTCTCTGGAAGAAGCCACGAGAAGATATTGAAGATGAAACACCAGGATCAATATGGAGAGAGAAGCCCTCAGGAGATGATACCATAGATGGCTCCGAAAAATGTGGTACCGCCTCTGCATCTGCAACAAGTATCGGGACCGAAGTAGAATCCTCCTTTGAAGAAGAAGGAAAATGAAACAATCACTGGAACAAAAGGATCATCAGTGATAGCTGAATTTGCTAGGGTCGAAGTAGGAGCAGGCTCCAAGATAGTGGAAGATGCCTCCCGAATATGTGAGGATAATTCATCCACCTGCACTATAGAAGAACCACTATCCTCCTTTGAAAGAGAGGAGAGAAAATTTGTAATAATAGCATCAACATGTAACCGCACAAGAGAAGGAACATACTCATCCAAAGAGATGAGAGGAACTAATAAGGTCTCTATCAGAAACTCATGTGAATAATCCTCTTTTGCGGATAGGGGGTACTGCATAGTTGCATTCCGTACCCGTACTCATCCGATGTGTACCTTCAGAACTTTCCGTACCACTCCATACATACCGTACCTCGTATGGATAAGGTCTTTGTACCAAATATAAGGTTCAATATACAACACTTATTTGGCCCGTTTTTTAATTATTTTAGTCAGTGGTCATTGCTCAGTAGTTAATAGAAGTAGTTAATAGATTAGTTTTTATTTTAGTATTACAATTGTCTTTCATGCTATTTTTGTATGGATGCTAGATATTTGTTATTTTACACACACACACACACACACACACACACACACACACACATTTTTATATATAGTAAAAAAGTGAACGTACTTAAAGTACTTATCTTGCTGCATACTTTATGTACTCGTACCATACCGCACCGTACCTAAAGTACTCAACCACTATGGGGTACTGACTTCTGAATCAGAAGTCTCCTGTGTGACCACCAGGATGGACTCATCTTGCTCCAGTGAAGATGAAAGAATAGGGGGATCATAGATGGCAAGAAAAGCAATCTTGGCATGAGACTTTGTACTCTACTCTGTCGTTGGTGAAGTATTTGAGCCATTTGTCGTTGTTAAAGTATCTAAGCCATTGGAGGAGGACTTCTGCTCTGCTTTAGCTTTGCGAAAAGGAGCCTGTTGGGCAAAACATTTGGCCTCTGAATGACCAAGTGCCACAAAACTCACAAGAATCCTTCATCCTAGAACCCTTGACGTTGTTAGAATTGTCAGAATCATCGTCATCGGAAGATGACTTTGTGGTGAATTTTTGCTTCTTGTTGTTGTTGCCACCACGGCCACCTTTGGTCTTGCCCTTGTCCTGGGTAACAAATGTAGATTCCGGCTTCCCTTTTCCTTTCATCAAGCACTTATCATGTAAGTAGATCAAAACCTCCTCAAAAGAGGGGAGAGGTTCATGAAAATATATGGTATCTTTGAAAGCATGAAAGGAAGAAGGAAGTTTACCTAGTAACTTGTGGACGGGGTTATTGATAGCTCTCCTAAATTCTTCAAGTTGTCGTTTAAGTTGAGAGAACTCCCCAGTCTTCTTAGTGATATTGTTGAAATCACTGATCGTCAACTTCTCAAGGTCGGCTTCCAACTTAGCAATCTTCACGGAGGAAACACGACCATACCTCCTTTGAATCTCTAGCCATATCTGTCATGCATCCCAGAAGAGATGAACTAAGCATTAATGGTGGGAGTCATGCAATGTGTGATGATGAGGCGAGCACAAGCATCCAATTGACCCCGGAACGCTGGATCCACCAAAGAAGGTGTAGAGATAGAAATCCATACACTCGCACTCTCCAAAAGAATTTTGTCATAATAGGACCAAGTATGATAATTGATGGATGTCAGCTTAATAGAATCATTGACTTGGGGAGGAGCATAGGATGGTAAAGAAGAAGGTAGATATTGTGGGAGAGGAGAACCAATAGAAGTGGTGGGGTGGGTAAATGGCAGTGGATACAAGAAAGAAGAAGAAGTAGTGGGTAAGGGCACAGGAATTTGGGTAGAGGGAATAGGTAACTGTGAAGAGGACACCTGTGTAGTGTGAGTAGGGGAAGAGAAGAGAATCCCCGAGAGGGGAGAATGGTGATCTCCAGAAGCCATCACCTCCAAGAGCCCAAACCTGCTTTAGAAAGACTAGAGGAGAGGGTGTGTGGGAGGGAACCAGAAAGAGAAGAGAATAGAACGACTCTCTAGTGGTAAAAGCTGTAAAGCAGTTCTGTAGGAAGAAAAACGCAGCACCTGAGGCAGTCCGGAGTGAAAACGCAGCTCCACAGGCAAAAAACGCAGGGTACTGATGAAAAATGCAGCAAGTGAACATCTCCTATATGCTGTAAACAGTCAACAGCAGCATGGCAAAAAGAACGCAGGTCCCTGCAGATGTTTCCCGCTTTGATACCATGAAAGAATGGGTACTATGCAATGATACCCACAAAGAACTGCTGCAAAAACTGAAACACTGTGTATGGACAGCAAGGATAGAAAGAGAAAAGAAGATCTTTGCTGAATATCACCTGAAAAGGTTGTACATGATGTGCAACAAGAAGGAAGACCCGTGGCGTATTATAGTAGGAAATTAAATGATGTAGAAAAAATTATTGTGTATGACAAAGAGTTGCCAGGTGTTATCACAGCCTTGAAACAGTGGAAACCTTTTCTTTATGGAAGACATACCACCAGGCCTTGAAGTGGTTACAGACTATGCTAAGTGCCCAGTGGAGCAATAGACAACACCGGTGGAGTCGGTTGTTCCAACAGTTTGGCGGAATGATGGAGTATATACCGGGTAAGCACAACCCTGTACTCTGAGTCACAAAGGTAGTATTTAGACAGTATAGGAATCCATTGTGTTGGAGATAGAAGGGGAAGATTTAGACAACACGAAGACACAGTATGCAGATTGTCCAAAATTTGGAACTCCTTACAATATGGGCCTTTACTCAAAACCCGGTCATTATACCATTTAGGATTTTACAAGGGTCAATTATGTGTCCTCAGGGAAAAGAGACCAGCATGCCTCCATGATGCCCATGATTCACTTGGTGGTCATGACGAGATCAACAATACTTTGGAGAAGTTAGAAAGATCGTTTTATTGGCCAAAGATGGGCAGGGATGTATACAACTCTCTCTCCGCATGTTCCTGAAGACCACTAAACACACCAAATAGGCAGGGTTACTTCAGCCACTGCCCATTCTCGAGGATCTATTTCATGACCTTTTGATAGATTTTGTTGGACCACTTCCCGCATCTACTGGATCTCGGAATAGTCAATGTATGACGATAGTTGACAGATTCAGTAAATTTGTATGCTTATACCATGCAAGACGGCCACAACAGAAGATACAGCCCGACTCTTTCTTTGACGTTGGTATCCAGTTCGTGTTTTGCCACGGACTATTAACTTTAGATCGGGAACCGAAGTTTACATCTCACTTTTGGCTGGCTCTATTCGACAACTTTGGTACGAAATTGCAATTGTCTAGTGCATTCCATCCGCAGACCGATGGCCAAACCGAGATTTACAATAAGTTGGCTTTCGATGTGCTTAAAGCGTACTGCCATGATTAGCTTCATCTCCCGTTGGTACAGGCAATTCTCAATGATACACACTCATCCAGTGTTGGCAGAACTCCATACGAGGCAGCCTTTGGTCGAAGATTTTCATCCCTTATCACGCGGATGATCTCTCCTTCCTTGGAAGCCAACAAGACGATAGAAACTTTTTCCGCCATCATTGAGTTAGTCAAAGAGTGTCTTACCAAAGCTCAAGAGGCTTGCACCAGACAGGCAAATAAGTCATGTAGAGACGTCAACTTCGAAGAAGGTGAATGGGTATATTTAAGGATCATGAAGGAAAGACTCAAGCAAGTGGGCAAGCACTGTCCAAAGTTGTCATTTAGAAGTTTTGGTGGTTTTCCCATCATAAAGAAGATACGCGAAGTCGCCATGCAACTCTAATTGCCAGACAGTTGGACGATGCACAAGGTCTTCCACGTCTCTTGGTTAAAGCCTCATATTGGACCTTGATTGCAGAATGTTTTGGAAGAGTAGCATACAGAAATGGTTAATGAAGTAGAAGTGATAGAGCCCGAGCAGATCCTTCTACATTGTTGGAAGCATGGTTCCGGACGATGTCTTCGCCAATTTTATACAAAGTTCAAAGATCGAGGAACCCATGAAGCCATCTAGCTGAAGAATTCTTCCTCGAGTATCCATAGTTATTGGCGGACTATCTCGAAGCCATAAACCTGCCGCCAAGCTCAGCAGGAGGGAATGTCACATGCACCCATGCACTGTGGTACACGGTGACAAATGATGTAGTACCTTTTTTAGGATATTTTGTCGTATGCCGTGACCCCTTTATGGGCTTGGGAATGTAGTCGGCCAAAGCTAAGAGGCGTGGACAACAGTCGGCCAAAGGGTTGTTTCCGTACGGTGCACGATAGCTTATCGTACGGAATATCGTACCGTATGTACTTGTACGGATTTAAAAAATTCTCGATTTTTTTTTTCAAAAACAAAATATTTCCCAAAAAAATTTAATTTTTTGGGTAGGTAATGGTCTTTTTTTTTTGCTTATCTATGGCTGTTTGAGCTTCCTCTATACTATGATGCTTCCCTCCTTTCTAAAATACTCCATATCCCTAAGTTTATGAGTATTTCTCTAAAACACTGTATTTTATTGTACGATAAGAGAAAAAAAAAACTATATCGTACCGCATTTTATCGTACGGTATCGTATCGTACGGAGCGTACGGTATCGTACCTGACAACTACGGTCGGCCAGCAGCTAGACGAGCCACACATAAAAAAACAAGCATTAAATGCTATTAAAACAGGTCGTGGCAATATATCAGCACTCCGGCCGACTGCAGTCGGCCCAGCCACACAAAAAAACAAGCATTAAATGCTATTAAAACAGGTCATGGCAATATATCAGCAGGCCGACAGCTCTTTTGGCAGCCGACCAGCCACCTGAGCCCATATATAAAGGCACCTCAGCCCTCAGTCCATAAATCATCAGAAGAAAAATCAAGTCTCAAGCAAACAAGTCAAGCATGTATGCTTAGGCCTCCCTCCTTTTCATACTTCTCAGGATTCTTGTGCTTTTAGCCCAAGGCAAATGAAGCTCAGCCTCTTGAAGAGTTCTCAGCACACCAACTCTCAGTCTCGGGCCGGTGTACTCTCTTTGAAGATAGCTTCACAGTCGCCTACAGCTTATGCACAGTTCTGCCCAACATTTGGTCACTTTGTCCTTGCGTTCAGCGGTCAGTCAGTCAGTTTGTCCGCTCAGTCTTGTGAACACAGTTCAGCTTGTATTCAGTTCTCCAGAAGAAGAAATAAAGCAGGGGCGTCTTATTCATCCTTGCCATTGGAGCCAACTTAAATGCAACCAACTTTAGAAGCAAGTTTCACTTGACAGCATTTTCCCTGCAGACAAAGCAACATGGGTGACTGGGAAGACATTGTTTTGTATAGATGAGGGTTTTCTCAGTTTCAGCCTTGGCCGATTTGGCAGACACTGCATCATCATATAATAGAATACATTAGCTTAGGCATCTGTGCATGCTTGTGTTCTAGTCCAAGTCTTGTACCATGCTTATATTCTGTTAAAAAAACTTGGAGTTCAGACAGATAGGCATTAAATTGTGTGCTTTCATAATCTAGGAAAGGATCGTCTACATATAAGTGAAATTACTCACCTTTTAAGGTTTGGAATGATCTATCATATTAAAACCAATTGAAGGGGCATTATCCAGTGCACAATTTTACTCCTTTGCTTTTCTTATGCTCATGGGAAAAATTGCATCCTTTGACCATATCTCACAAATGGGGCTTTTGTTTTCGTGTGTGCAGGGTTGAGTTAAAGCCTTTTGGCATCGGCGTGATCATAGTGGCGCCTGGTGCTATCAAATCAAATATCGAGGTCAATGCTTCCCAAGTATATCAGAGTTTACCAAAGTGGAAGTTCTACCAACCATGGGAGCAGTTTATCAAGAAAAGGATGGGATTCTCTCAACAGGCGCGCTCTACCACCTCTGAGGAGTTTGCAGCAAAGACAGTGAAGGCAGTTTTGAAGAGAAAACCACCCCCGTGTCTCATTATTGGTTATCTCTCATTCAAATTGACCTTATTGTACTATCTTCCTTTAGGTATAAGGGACTTCCTCTACATGAGAATGTTTGGTCTCAAAAAGGTTCCTTCTTCTAATAAGAATGAATAGTTCTGCATGGACCCTGTTAGCAGATCAATAAGACACCTTTGGGATGGATGAGCAGGTTTTTGAGCAGATCAATAAGACGGCAATTG
>NC_141076.1:52876447-52978947 GCF_041138505.1 Cibotium barometz
GGAACTTTATTACCTGATGGAGGATGGGAAGAGCGCCCACGTTTTGCACAGCTATATGTATATGACACAAATCATGAACCGCAAAATCGTTTGGATGGCATGCGTGGTTTGGATCCTGGTGTTTTAGCATTATTGCAGAGGATGATACATGCATGAAATCCATATGCCTGTGCATTGCAAGCTATTAGGAAAGTATTGAGAAGCAATCCACATGCAAATTTGAAGATGATAATTTGCGAGAACTGCTCTACCTCTAGACAATGCTTGGTGCCCACAGCTAGTGAGGCTGTTGCTATCATGGCAGGGCAAGGAGGTGATGCCAATGTTGGCTATCGAGACATCTAAATTTTTTTATGTGATGGGTTTATGAGAAGAATGTCTAATTTGCATCAATCATACATGCCACCCTTATAATTTCTTTTATTTTCGTGAGGGGAGGATGGTCTGCATATATACATTCCATATGTTGGTGTTCTTGCCCATGCATCACTGCATGAGATTCAGAGTACAAAATGTGTTACTCATCAAACCTAATATTATGCATAAGCAGATCAGACCTGATACTAATGCTTGCCTTCTACGTGGGGGAAGATTATTGCAACAATACATAGTTGATGCATATAGTATCATGGAGGAATCGAGGCCAGTATGGATACATAATAATCAAACAACTTTGCGTGCAGAAGTGTATCAAGGATTATCGGACATGGTTAATGCAGCTGATGGTGCAAGGACTATATTGGGCAACATTGTAGAGTGTAGAGTTGTGCTACCATCTTATTTTACATGAGGGCCACGGTATATGTATCAGTTATACAAGGATGCAATGGTAATTGTAAGGAAGAAGGTTAAGCCAGATTTGTTCATTACATTCACTTGCAATCCATAATGGTCTAAAATATCTGAAGCATTGCTACGCATGATCGACCAGATCTGACAACCCGCATGTTTTATAAAAAACATAAGGATATGATGAGGTCAATTACAAAGGATAATTTGTTTGGAAAAGTGGTTGGTTATGTTTGTGTGATTGAGTTCCAAAAGAGAGGTTTTCCGCACTCACATATTATTGATTTTGACAGATGAATTTAAGGCAACTAAGATTAGTCATTATGATTGATTACAATGTAATGTTCATGGTCCATGTGGTGCACTAAATCCCATTGATCCTTGCACTATTGATGGGAAATGTAGTCGTCGTTATCCGCGTGCCTTCTTTGAATCTACTATGGTGTCGGTAGCGATGGCTATCTTGTTTATATGCGTCGAGATGATGGCAGTAACATGTAAGTGAAAAGAGATGTGGTAGACAATCATTGGATAGTGCCATTTAATCCTTTACTCTCCATGAAATACAAGGCACACATCAATGTTGAAGTATGCTCCGCAATCACAACAGTTAACTATGTGTACAAGGGTCATGACAGAGTAACAATCAGAATGCAAACTATAAATCACGTAGAAAGGCAAGGAGAACTACAAAATTCAAGTGATGGTGTGGTGGATGAGATCAGTAGTACTTGGATGCATGTTATGTGTCAGCATCAGAAGCATATTGGTGAATTTATGAATTTGATATGCATGAAGAAAAGCATGATGTTGTCCAAAGATTACAAGTTCATCTTCCCCTAAATAATAATGTCATGTTTCAAGATGATGATGATTTACAGAGTATAATAGATAGAGAAAGAAACAAAAAAACTACCCTTACAGAGTGGTTTGCATGTAATGAGTTGCACGATGATGCAAAAGATTTGCTTTATAGTGACTTTCCATGCCGATGGGTTTGGAACACAAGTCTTAAGAAGTCGACTAGAAGAAAGTTAGGCAACAACATTGGTCGCATGTACAACGTTTCTCCATTTGCTAGTGAGCAATATTTCTTGCGTATGTGCTTATTGTTTGTAAAGGTTGTAAGTCTTTTGATGACTTGCGCACTTTTGATGGGCAATTCTATCCTACTTTCAAGGGAGCATGTATAGCTAGAGGTTTATTGGAAAGTGATGAAGAATGGTTTATGTGTATGCAAGAGGCCACGTTTCATCAAACCGGATCGCAATTGAAACACCTATTTGTCACAATTTTGGTGTTTTGTGAGCCTGCCTCTCCTAGCCTTCTATGGGCAAGATTTTCATTGGAACTTTTGGATGATTGTTTTTATGCATTACAATTGACTATAGAAAATTTAAATGATCATCAAGTAGTAGCAAAGAATGAGGCTCTATTGCATTTAGAGTGCATTCTTCAGCGGCATGGCTGAAGGTTGTTGGTTCAGTTTGAGGGAATGCCTCCTATGGACAGATCAACTATTTCCATAGTTACAAATGGATTATTACAAGAACAGAGAATGTTTAATGTTGAGCAGTAGGCACAAATTGCCAATTGAATGAAAACAACTCTAAATGATTGTCAACTAGCTGCCTTTAATCAAATTTTGGAGGCAGTATATGCAGGTGTTGGTGAAGTGTTTTTTCTAGATGGTCCAGGAGGGTTTGGCAAGACCTTTCTCTATAATTGTTTTCTTTCTCGGTTGCATGAGGAGGGGCATGTTACTTTGGCGTGGCACCTTCTGGCATTGTAGCCTTGTTACTAGGCAATGGTCGCACAGCTCATTCATGGTTTAAAATACCATTGGACCTACATGCAAAACCTGTAACATAAAGGTTAACACTCAGCTTGTAGATGTTGTGAAGCTAGCTAAGCTAATAATATGGGATGAGGCACCCATGACCCATTGATATAACTTTGAAGCATTAGACAAGACATTGAGAGACATCATGGGTAGTGATCAGCTTTTTGGTGGAAAGGTCATATTGTTTGGTGGAGATTTTAGATAGATCTTGCCAGTTGTTCCAAAGGGAGGACGAGAGGACATTATTAATGCCGCATTATGTCACTTACAAATATGGAGAGACACTAAAGTATTGAAGCTTACATAGAACATGTAGGTACTTCGAAATGGTAACTTAACAGAGCATGAATTCATATAGTGGGTTCTAGACATTGGCAATGGAATGGAGAGGGGGGGATAGAAGAAGGTATTGTGTCAACTCCACCAAAAATGGTTTTAGAGAGAGGGTCTATGGAGGACTTGATTAAATGGGTGTATACAAGACTTCTAAGTGTTGTAGATTATGCATCATATTTTAGAGAGTGTTCTATTCTTGCACCTAAAAAACTTGAAGTTGATGCAATTAATAGTAGTACACTAGATGCCATGCTTGGGGAGAGCAAGGAGTACTTAAGTGTAGATTCAGTCAATAACAATGGTGAAGGTTCTTTTTTATATGCAATAGAGTACCTAAACAGTCTTAATCTTGGTGGTGGTTATCCACCTCATTGGCTGATTTTGAAAAGAAATGCTCTAATAATTTTATTACGTAATCTAAAATCCTCGAGAGGAATTGTGAAATGGTACTCAATTAATATGCAAGGAATCCCACACAAAGGTGTTAGAGGCAAAAATTATTATTGGAACTAACATTGGAGATAGGGTCTTCATTTCAAGGATAACTTTCATTCCAAGTACATTGCAGCTTCCATTCGATATGAGGCAGAGACAATTTCTTGTTCGATTTGCATTCGGCATGACAATAAATAAATCACAAGGCCAAACAATGTCTCTTTTAGGATTATACTTGGCAACTCCAGTATTTAGTCATGGACAATTATATGTTGCTTTCTCATGTGTACGATCATCGAATGCTGTCAAGGTATTTTTTCAAGATATTGCCTGTAAGACTAATGTGAGTGGTCCAGAGACGGTTTGTACTACTAATGTTGTATATAAAGAAGTTTTGCATTTGGCAACAAGAACTACCCTAGAAGCAATTTGTTACATGCAACATTGTTGCCATTTACCATCGAGTTTTACTGGTGGACTAGGAAAATATATTAGATGCAATGGCAATTATCCATTCCAAGGGCGAGCCTGATTTATTTATTACTTTTACATGCAATCCAAACTGGCAAGAGGTTTTAGATGCTTTATTTCTAAGATAGTGTGCATGTGATCGACCTGATTTGATAGCTATAGCTTTTTTACTAGAACGTCCTTTTAGTTATGGTCTCAATCTTGGGGGAGGATATCCACCTTATTACTTGGTTTACAATAAGCAACATTGTTTATAAGAAGATCTTAGATGCTTCTAGGTAATAATTTCAGGTATCGTATTAAAGTTATGTGTTCTAATTTTATGTATGTGTCTTTTTGTATGCATGTGTATCTTTCCTATTAAGCACGTTCTTTCCCTTGCCATATGACAAGCGAAGAATGCATGCCAAAAGGAGTGTCCATAGGTCTTTGTTCTTTCTTTTATGTATATATTCTAAAAAGTTTTATTTTGTTTTAGGGACAAGCATGTACAACATCATATTCACTTTGAATATGATGGAGTCGAGGATTGAAGGTTAATAATTTTATATCCATTTTTTGCTATTTATTCATGGTTTTTTAATGCATGACATTATATAACTGAGTTTATTTACATAGCCACCTCTTTGGTGTGCACCCCTTCCTCGTCAACATATTGTTGGAATTATGATACACGGCCACAAGAATGGGTGCGTAAATCACAAGAAATTATTATAAGATTTGCATGTTTCTTCATATAACTTCTTAATTTCTTCTTTGTTTTAGGATTCTGCCTATGGTGGATTTTTTCATGGTCAGAGTTGTGGAGGAGGGCATTGAGAGATATATGATTAGTGTACCTGATGAGGAGTTGGGAGTATGCATATTTACAAAAGAGTATGTTTGTGACACTCACTATGACATAGAGAGATGTGTTGCCTCTTTTGAGGAATACTCTATACCAGAGGCTTGGACCTTATTCACTATGTATAGGAGTTTCTTTCTTCGATACAAGTTTTTTGTGGCACCTAATAAAGCTTTATTTCAATCTTTATTTGTGTCTGGTAAGATTAAATATAACTATAATAGATTTTTGACAATTTTTTAATTGATGTTTTATCAATAATTATCTCTTTTCTTTGTAGGATCACGAGTGAAGAAGACATCCACACTTTATGGTCAGTATAGTAGTGGAGATGCGTCAATTGCATACCATGTTGGACAACAATGTCATTCATTACTTGTCATTGATGGCTCTAGGAAGCAGAAGCTTCACTTTTCTACTAACACTAGAACGATTGACTAATTCTCGCTACTTTTACTATTTTGTATTTTTATATGTTGATCTTTTTCATTGCTACACATCAAGGATGTTATTTGCATGTTTGGTTGAAAATTGTTACTTATTCGATGATATTAATCTTTTTCATTGCTATATAGCGAGGATATTATTTACATATTTAGTTGAAAATTGTTACTTATATTCGATTATATTACTAATACATACATGTGTTTGTGCTCATTTTATATGGAGAGAGAGAGAGAGAGAGAGAGAGAGAGAGAGAGAGAGAGAGAGAGAGAGAGAGAGATAACATAGAGAGAGAGACACACACACACACATACGTATATATAACATAGAGAGAGAGATACACATATACGTGTAAGAACACTCATTATATATGTGTTATAGCAACATGCAAGTTTCTGTCTTTTATATTTATAATTCAATATTAGATGAAATGGAAAAAATCCCATTCCCCTTAAAAAATAGCGGCATGCAGTAAACCTTCAAAAGCTTTTGTCAAATCCCCATCATGTGACATATCATTGGAAAGTGCTTGAAGAGTGGAATTGAGATCTTCAAACTCCAACAAATTTGGAGTTTACATGTTTGAGATATAGCAAGAACAAGATTAAAGTGCCATTCCCAAAATGCTAGATTTTTTCCATTTTATCTAATATTGGATATTATATCTTTTTCTATAATATCTATTTTAAACACATACGCGAGGAGGGACACATGGTAGGACAAGGGAAGAGATCACTATGTGCAATCATGTGTATGCTAGGAAACAAGGGCTTTATTTTTTTTTTTGTGCTATGGTAAAAGAGAGAGAGAGAGAGAGAGAGAGAGAGAGAGAGAGAGAGAGAGAGAGAGAGAGAGAGAGAGAGAGAGAGAGTGGGATAGGCTCCTATTACTCTAGGATTTGAAGAGAGAGAGAGAGAGAGAGAGAGAGAGAGAGAGAGAGAGAGAAACTTAACATGATGTATTCATCTTTTTCAAGTAAAAGTTTTCTTGTGTACTTTAAAGTGGTTTACCACAAGTAATTAACTAAGCCATGGTTTGGGATTAATTAGCTAGCACATTAAGTTGGCCCGTTAAGTTGAATATCAATCAAACAATAATATTTATAACTTCATCTTTTAATGGATCATGCATACGCACTTGCAAATTTTCTATGTTGTTATGATAAAGCAATAATTTACAAAAGCATATGAGAATCATGAGTGATGCATGAGATATCAAAATATTCTCAAACACAACCTTAGTGCACTAGCAAATTAATTGTCCACACACACACACACAATCTACTAAGTCACGAGAGAGCACCTAAGAGGTGCTTGCCCTTCAATAGGGCAAGAGTTATGTTTACTAAAAGAGCATTTGATTAATGGGACCAGCCCCAAGTATTGTATTATGTAATTGATATCCCTTGCTTGTATATTAATTTAACTCAACTCCTAGCTTGTAGGGGTGGGCAAGTATGAAAAATGCTTAAAAGAAATTTAATTGGTTGGGATGTTAGGGTCTAATAATTGGGTTATGGTTTCCTCATAAAGCCAATCATTATAAAGAAATACTTTTTTTTTCATAATAAATGAGTGGGAAAGGGCATTTCTTAGCCATAGCTAGTCCAACCAACTTCTTGTTTCATCTCTTAAGCTTTGGTCCTAGACTCATTTGAAATCCTAAATCAAGTCCCTTGCTTGCTCAAGATTTAGTCTTGTTTTAACTCTATTCTTGAAATGATTTGAGCCCAAAATTAGGTCTTTTGCTTGCTCAAGCTTCAATCTTGTTTTAATCCTAATGTTGAGTTGATTTGAAACCTTGCTTAAGCTTCATCCTTATTTCAACCCTAATCATGGGCTGATTTGAATTCCTAAATTGAGTCCCTTTCTTACTTCACAAAAATCAACACATTTGCAAGGCCTAGTGCAATTCGATGAAGTGCTTTTTTCTACAACAGGGATTGATTACAAATCAATGAGCTTTCTGTGATACGTGTGGGTTATCTTATTTGTCCCCAAGTGTGAGCCTCTTTTGTCTCTTTTTATTGTTTATTTTGTTAGTAGATATTGCTACTTATTAATGCATTGCTAGTAGTTGAAAAATTAAATTTTTTCCTTTTCTAATGGACACTCTCTCATCTCAAGTTCTCTCTCATGGCATTAAAATGTGTATTTATATTATTTAATTTTTATCAATTTTTTTTTCTTGGTTGTAGACTTGGGTGGGGGAACCAGTGAACCCCTAGAAATAGGATGCGCCACGGTTTTTCAAACCCTAAATTCACTAACAGCTACGTGAATAGTGTCATCAACTTACAACCGTCCTATCTTTGGGCATAGTTCCACTGAAGGAGTAGGATAACCAAGAACATCAAGGTTCAACCTAGCCAAAAGTACTTAATCCATGTTAGCAGATGCCACACTTTTTCAAAACCTTGGCATCGACATCGAGTTGGGAATGCCCCTAGATATATGGCATCGACACCATGCAATCTCATTACCTTCATTACAAAAATTGGGACACGTCTCTAGAGCAGGTAACCTCCTATAGGGAAATCCCCAAACTGGTCCACAAGCACACATAATGCAAGCCAAGTACCACCTCTCTCAAGGGAGCCCATCTTGGACAATTCTTCACTATGGAACTAAGTTCTAATTCCTCTCCATTTGGACAAGGAACAAGATATCCTAGTAACCACTTCCAACTCATACTCCATAAGGGTAATATCATCAGCCACCACTACCACATGCCTACAACCTCAAACCTAGGTAGACATAGGATCATTGTCACTAGAAACCATACAAACCACTCCCATGGGGCTTAAAAGCCTAGAGGTAAAAGGTTAAGCGCAACCATTCCCTCTTACATTCGACCACCGTGGGAATACACAAATATGCTAATGCAAGTAGGAAGCAAGGGGTTTCCATGCATATGGCACCTAGAACCATGGAATTCACAAGACCAAGCCAATCCACATCTCGAAGCTAATGTGACCAAATTTGATGGAAATGGAGATCCCATTCATTTTTTGGAAAAGTTTGAGCAAGTTTGCAAAGCTATGGGGGGAAGGATTGATGATCCACAAAGGTTTTCTCATTCAGCCAATCCACATCTCAAAGCTGATGTGACCAAATTTGGTGGAAATGAAGATCCCATTCAATATTTGGAAAAGTTTAAGCAAGTTTGTGAAGCCATGGGGGGAAGGATTGATGATCCCACAAAGGCTCTCTCATTCTTAAGACTTTGCCTTGAAGGTAAAGCATGCTAATGGTTTAGGTCCCTAAATCCACTTGAAAAGGCCACATATGAGGCCTTTCATAGTTAGATTCTCACCAAGTAGAGCTAGATGGAGCCTCATCCTTCAGATATATAACCTCAAGAAGAGGAAGGAGAATCCATTCAAGATTGCATAAACAACTACATAGCAAGAGCCAAATACCTCCATTGCTTTTATCTATAACCTCAAGTAGGAGGAAGGAGAATCTATTAGAAACTACACCACTACATAGCCAAAGCCAAATACCTCCATATGAGATGTAATCCTCAAGAAAGACTAGATGGCTTGTCACTTGTTGTTGACAAATTCATGGTGGATTTTGCAAGGTAGTGGACCCAATAGACAATTTACAAGAGAGATACGGGTGTAGAAGTCATCATCCACCCGAACCAATAAAAACGAATGAAGAAGTTGCGCACCCAAACCAAGATAATCTAGGGATATAGAAGTTGTCCACCTGAACCAAGAGATAAGGGATGCATCATATAAAGCCTCTATAGCTACTAAGGGAGCCCAACCACCATAAAAAAGGGCTTTAGTCAAGGACATACGCATTGATGAGCTAGAAGAAAATTTGCTCAACCACTTGTGGACTCACGTCTCACACTTTTTGTGGATACTTCTCATGATTCACGCGTGCTTAGTTGGAATCACATATTTCTTTATGAAATAGAGTCCACTAAATTTTTTATTTTATAAAATAGGCATGCTTGGGCACATAGTCTTAGTAGTGTGTGGAGCCCCGTGCCACAGTCAAGGTTGTTGAGAAATGCATGAACTTAATGCTTCAATAATTACAAAGGACAAGAATTTTTATTAATATTGATGCCAGAACAGATTATATGATAAGAAAATATTACTAGGACATGGTGTTATGGGCTACCACACCTCCAAGGGGAAACTCAACACATTCACCTAAAGGATGAGCAAAAGATCACAATTATCGTAGGGCACTTACCAATGCTTCGAACTTCAGTCCCTTGAGGCCTCCAAGCTCGCTTGTTAAGATCCAACCTCCAAGCTGTTCACCGTAGAGTTGCTTGCACCGTCGCATAAGGTAATCACTCTCTCTCTCACTCTTCCACACAAGCATGAATCACACAAGCATAGAAGAGGAACAATGCTAGAATGATCTCTCTCTCAATCTCTCTCAAGACACAAGGAATAGCTCTCTATAGCACAAAGGGGATTGTGTCTTTTCATTATGAGAAAATGTCTTATTATATACATTTGGCCCTTATTATTCACACTTGGGCACCCAAAACTTACTAGGCCTTGGGTGGCCAATATCTCATAATGTACAACTGTTATAGTGCCGTTTCATGACACTTATTAATGTCCTCAATTGGAGGATTATGTTTGTTAATCTAAAATGGGATTAACACCCCCCTTCCTAATGTAGGTTTTGTCCGCAGAACTTGTTATCGAGGTCTAAAGACCTGGTCCTCACTGAACTCATGTCGATAGAAATTTCTTCTAGATTGGAGCATTCTGAGTGTGCATCAAAATGTTGAGTGGGATCTCCAGAATCCTGTATCCACCATGTCTTTGAATGTTATATGCATGTAGCCTAGAAGACATCGCAGTTAGTGGTAGTAAAGCATGATGCCCTTGTCGGATGGCCCTTGGTTCATGTCGAACTTCAGGTGTTCTGCTTCATACCCATCATAGGGCTCCTTGGGTTGGTCTATCAGCACCACCACCAATTTTAAAAATCTGACGCTAGCCACAATTGCGGGGTCTGGAATTCTGCGCCATGCTCGTGTCCATGTAAGCATTTGCTGTCTTTGATCCTATATGTTTGCAAATGTTACTGGTATGAAAATTGGGAAGTTGTAGCAAACATGTGAGTTGCGCCTTTTGGTTTCCTAAAATTCTAGCAGTGTCCATCTTCTTTTAAAGGATCCACCCGCTATGTTGGTGGCGCATCCATATAGACTTGGATGTATTCTGGAATTGCCAGGTAGTCCTTCTGCTAGTCTAGTTGTTGTATGCCAAAGTCTTCCAATTTGGGTTGTGCTTCATTGGTGACTATGGTGGCGTAGTCACCTCTTGTGTGCACAGGGTGTGCTTTCCTCCACCTTTGGAAGCAGTATAGCTGATCATGAATGTAACAATCCGTATTTCTAGGCAGATCAGCTAACTGGGGGTTTGCCAACTTTGTGTGCTTTGCCACATTCACCCATAACGTGGGGGCAAGAGGGTTAGTGGGAAAATCTATCTTTGGAGGATTGAAGGTTGAGAAAATGCCATCATCTTGAGATGTGTTAGTGGGTGGTGTGTTAGGATAGGGGTTAAGTAGCTTACTAGCGACATTAGAATAGACAAGGTAAGTTGATTTTGAAAATGAAGAAGAGGATTCTTCTTGGCCCTGACCTGTGCTAGGGGGTGGGTGGCTAGGCTTTTGAGACTTAATAAATTCTTGTAAGTCCAAAATCTCTTCGGAATTTATAGTGGGATATTCAATGTGGGTAGCATCAAAATTATATTGTACATTTGTTAGCATGGCCTCTAAGTGCTTGTAGATATTAGAGTAGAGTTTTAGAATGCCAAAAGGATGATATAAAGTGGACTCACATAAATTTTGATGTTGGTGAATGTTATATACTTCTAGCCACCCATGACTTATAAACCATTGGTAACTATGTGCTACTACCTCATAGGTGGTGGGCATCTCAGGAATGTCATCTAGGACAAACAGGTCTAATTTTTCAACTGCTGAATTTAGCATTACAAGTCTTCTTCTTTGGCCCTGGCATTGGTTTGGAGCTCCTGTATTTGGTGTGCATGAAGTGTAGTGAGCTCATTTGTGTGGGTGACCTCTTTCTGAAGCTGCTCCTTAGCTTGTTCTAATTTTGCGTTGAGGTCCACATTTTCCTTGATTCTTTGCACGATTGTTTGGCTGAGAACCATGTTATTGCTCTCTAGGACTTTATACCTATTCTCTTGCTCCTCTGTGGCCTTTAAGCTCTTCATGATTACATCCTTATGGGTAGCTTCAGCTGCTGCCAAGTTGTCTTTTAATTATTACACTTGTGTGGATGCATCGTTAACCTGTTTCCAGAGGGTGGCATTACGGTGATGGAGCATGTGTGTTGTGAGGAGGTGGCACCGCCAGACCTTTTGTTCTTGCTTTCCCAGATTGCACTTATGCTTGCTTCTTCTTCCAGTTCCGTCTGTGGTTGGTTGAGCAGTTCATCTAGGCCTTCCATGGTCTCTTGCAAGAATTGTTGATAGTCTATGTTTTGCAAGGAGGCCAGCTGGGGTATTCTTACTTCATCTACCAACCGCCTTCTCTTGCTTGGACGACTGGATGGCTATAGACTTCGTTGTCTTTTGCTTGCATCAATTGGGGCCTCTGATTCTTTAAGGGAAAATAAATCTGTAAATATTAGTTGAGCTAGGCTTGTCGGAGGAGCAACTTGCTGTGGGCTCCTGTGTGGCTTGCAATGCAAGTTCGGATTTCCTGGGCCACTTTCACCTCATGCAATGCATCTTGGTATGTTCGGAGTGGTCTCTTGCAATGCATCTTGGTATGTTTGGATTTCTTGGGCCACTTCCACCTCTAATCTCTGTGCAGCTATATCTAGAAGCACTCCCCCCATCTTCTTAATCTATCTTCTTCCTTCACCCCTTCTTGATCTCCTTCATGATTTCCTGGGTCTCCATCAAGATAGCCTACCCCTCTTGCATATTAGCTATTAATTTGGGTTGTTCTGGTAGCAGTGCCAACAACTGCATGTTGTTGAGATATCAACCTCAACTAGTGCTACGGTGGACATTGATGACCCGCCTGGGTGATAGCTTCTACATCTACACCATTGGCATGTTTGGTGAGATTATGGGTGATATGCGGCTAGTGGGATGATAGGCTGTGTGACAACCATTTTGGATTACTAGAGACTGACATAGTTATAGCACCAGCTCATTTAGTTGGGTTCACATTATGGACCGACCCTTGTCTGTTTTAGCAGTTGAGTACTAACCCATATAGTATGTACTCTTATCTTTATGTTATGTTGGTTGAGTAGAGAAGAAGAAGATAGAAGCAAATTCAGCTATCCATCTCTCTTGGTTGGTGAGATTATGGGTGATATGCGGCCAGTGGGATGACAGGTTGTGTGACAGCCATTTTGGATTACTAGAGACTGGCATAGTTTTAGCACCAGCTCATTTAGTCAGGTTCACATTATGGACCGATCCTTGTATGTTTTAGTAGTTGAGTACTAACCCATATAGTGTGTACTCTTATCTTTATGTTATGTTGGTTGAGTAGAGAAGAAGAAGATAGAAGCAAATTCAGCTATCTATCTCTCTCTTATGTCTTGCTCTCTCTTGTGTGTGTGTGTTTGCTCTCTAGGATTTGAAGCTCTCCCTCTCCCCCACATTCTCTTTATGGTATCAGAGCCTGGTTCATGTGAGAGCTAAGGAGGCAAGCAAGACGCAAGAACAAGCAAGGAAGGAAGCGGTACTACATGGGTAAGAGCACCATCATCTCTTTCCCCTTCTTGGTTAAGGGTACAACACCCCCTCAGTAGCTCTGGGAGCTACACATCTCTGATTGAGGAGCTCTCTTCGCGCGCACTGGAGCAGAGCTACAAGGCAGGTATATGTTTCAGGTGCGTTAAACGAGTAGATTCATGTTTCGGGCATGTTACGGGTCATCTTGTTTCATCACTGGAGGGTATTTTCGACAGTTTTATAGAAGTTATGGTAGAGAACTGTTTCTGCTCGAAATCTGGTTATTGCACTGCGGCAGTGCATTTTGGAAGTGCAGATAGGGTTTGCACATGTATTGTTGATACTGGGTGTATGTACATGTACTCTGGTCACATTTGGTGACACACAAGTTGTGCTGAAGTACCGTTGCTGTAGCAGTTACAAGAGATACTGATGTATTACAGGTTGTATATAGAAGTTGTCTGTTTCCAGGTTATTTGATTGTTGCAGAAAAACATGTTTAACGAAATTAATCAGATTGTGCTGAAGTACCGTTTTGCTGCAACAGTTACAAGAGATACTGATGTATTACAGGTTGTATACAGAAGTTGTTTGTTTGCAGGTTATTTGATTGTTGCAGAAAAACATGTTTAACGGAATTAATCAGATTGTTCGTGAGAAGCTGGATATGAATAACTTCCATGCCTGGAAGTTTAGAATGACCAATTTCCTAATGAGTAAAGGATTTTAGGATTATGTAGAAGGAGACAATGAGGAGTCTCCAGAGTTATCTGAGGAGAATGCCACTCCTGCAGAAAGGCATTCAAGGATTGGAATCAGGGTACAAGAAAAGTCGTGCACTGACTTTCAATTAGTGTCACAGACACTATGATAAGACACATACAGGATGCAAATACTCCAACAGTTGCATGGCAGAATCTGGTTCAGATGTTCTAGACTAACAAAAAAGACAAGAAAGTTGCAGTTAAGAAAGAGTTTCATACTGTGGAAAAGAAAAGCACCTCCATCAATGAATATGCCTTAAAGATCAAGGGCATTGTTGAATCCCTTGGGTCTATCAATGTATCAGTGGACGATGATGATTTGGTGAGTGTCTGTCTCAATGGGCTTAGCAAAGAGTACAAGCCATTCAAGACCTCCATTGCAGTTAGGGAGAATATTCCCAACTTTTAGGACTTGATATCTATGCTCATCATAGAAGAAAAGGCTTGAGGTGAGGATTCTTCTTCACAAAGCAAGAACACATCGGAACAAGCCTTCTACTCTAATTCAGGTAGAGGCAGAGGTAGAGGCCGTGGTCGAGGCCAAGGTGGTGGTGGCCGACAAGGAAATCAGAATTTTGGATAACAACAGTCTAATGATTTAAAGCAGAAATCATACACAAGTGGAAGAGGCCAGTCTAGAGGCATGGGGAGACAAAGAGGCCAAGGTGGTTGGCAAAGAAATAAAAATGCAAATAGCATAGAGTGCTATTACTGTGGCAAACCAGAACACATGGCAAAGGACTACTACAAAAACTAGAATGACATTAAAAGTGGGAAGTTGTAACAAGGCAACTATACATCATCTAGCAAACATGGAGGTGATGACAGAAGTGAGCAGCTTTTTGTGATGCAGCACATGCTTAGTTCCATAACAGGGGATATGTCAAGATCTCAAGATATATGATATGTGGATTCTGGCACCTCTAACCACATGACCAGTCATGCTGAGTGGTTTAGAGATATGCAAGAAATGAAAAAACCGGGTTATGTAGAAACATGTGATGATATTGTGCACCCCATTGCGCATGTTGATAAAGTGCCATTGTCTATCAGGATGGCAAAATGAAGTACTTGGCTGATGTATTTCATGTTCTAAATATTACAAAGAACCTGGTTTCTATTGGGTAGATGGTTGAGCAGGGTCTGCAAGTGAGGTTTAATCCTCAAGGATGTTTTGTGAAAGACTTCAAAAATAAGTGTCGCTTGGTTGCAAAGGATAACAGAAATGGCAGGATGTTTACTTTGGATGTGAACATGCTTGAGATAAACGCAACCATGTTTGCGCATGGAACATGTGTCATTGTAGATATTGACATATGGCACAAGCGCATTGGTCATGTGAATGTACAGCAAGATTGAAGTCTTTGCAGACCCAAAATATTGTTGCATGTTTGCCAAAGTTTAAGGTTGACAGTATGCATAAGGTATGTGAAGCATGCCAACTTGGTAATAAGCAGACAAAACATGCTTTCCCACATGAAAAGCATGTCAATGCAAGGCCATTGGATATCATACATTTATATGTATGGGGACTAACCAAGACTGCAACAATTGCACGTTGCAGTTACTATGTTACATTCATTGATGACCACACTACGAAAAGTGTCGGTTTATTTCATGAAGGAGAAAAGTGAGGTGTTTGCTCACTTTCAGAGATTTAAAGCCTTGGTCGAGAAGGAAAAAGGCATACAAATAAAATTCCTAAGATCAGATGGTGGGGGAGAATATTTCTCCAATGAGTTCAGAGATTTCCTGAGAAAGCGGGGAATCAAGAGGCAGTTTACGTGTGTAGGTACACTCCGCAACAGAATGGTGTTGCAGAAAGGAAAAACAGGCACATTGCAGAAGTGGCACGTGCCTTGATGTCTAAAAAGAATATGCCAAATTACTTTTAGGCAGAAGCAGTAGTAACTGTTGTGTACATTATGAACAGGAAACCCACTGTAATTGTTCATGGTATGATTCCTGAACATAAGTTTATAGGCATAAGACCAGATGTGTCTCACTTGAAAGTGTTTTGGTGTATTGCATATGTACATGTTCGTGATGAAGTGAGAATAAAGTTGGATCCAAAGGCAGAGAAATACATCTTCATTGGTTATGCACTCGAGCAAAATGGTTATAGATTCTATAACCCTACCACTCGTGAGATGCGAGTAAGCAGAGATGTTGTCTTCGATGAGATGAGTAGGCTGGTATGTACCAGTAGTGAAGGCAACAGAAGATGTATATGTAAGAAGTGTTGATGTTGCACCACATGTAAAGCAGCAATCACAAGTGTTCAGTGGGCCTGGGGAGTCCTCGAGCAGTGGCTCCAATGTTAGCCCATGGTTAGGTAGGTTGAGGAATGATGCAGGTACACATGTATCACAAAAAGGGAAGGAAAAGGTAGATCAACCTTTTGTGCCTAATCTGTCAGCAGGTCACTCATATGTGGATGGTGATTCTAGTGGCTCTGAGAAGAGGCTTGATGAGGAGCTTGGCATTCCATCTTTTACTCCTGGTGTAAGGAGAACCAGAGTTGTTTTGAGGACACCTGGCAATGATCCAGGTGTACGCAGGTCTATAAGGGTTAGATACCCTGTTGACAAGTTGAGATATGATGGATATATAGCCCATCATTATGCTTACATGGTAAAAGCAATAATGATGGACACCTGGCAATGATCCAGGTGTACGCAGGTCTATAAGGGTTAGATACCCTGTTGACAAGTTGAGATATGATGGATATATAGCCCATCATTATGCTTACATGGTAAAAGCAATACAGGAGGTTAAGCCCACTTGCTTTGAGCAGGCAATTGGAAATAAGAAATGGGAAGATGCCATGGATGAGGAGATGGTAGCATTAGATGCAAATGTAACATGGGAGTTAGTGCCTTTGCCCAAGGAAAAGAAGGCATTTGGATGTAAGTGGGTGTATAAAGTCAAGCACAATGTTGATGGTTTAGTGAGTAGGTACAAGGCAAGATTGGTTGCCAAGAGCTATGCACAGACTTATGGCATAGACTATGTGAAGACATTTAGCTCGGTTACTAGAATGGAAACCGTGAGAGCTGTCATTGCTATGGCTATAGCAAAGGGTTGGTCTTTACATCAAATGGTTTGAAGTTGAGTCTTCATGATGCTGGAGATCACTTTGATGTCACACTCTATCAGACAGCTGTTAGTTGCCTCATTTATGTTTGTAGTCTCACAGGTGAGCACGTTTATGCATAGCCCAGGGTCTCATCATTGGAAGGTAGTTAAACGTATCTTTCGCTACTTGAGTGGCACCATACATCTTGGGTTGTTTTATCCCAAGGGGGGATCGTTGCCACCAGATTTACATGCTTTTTCGGACTCAGATTGGGCTGGTTGCTATGACACAAGAGTGTCCACAAGTGGTTTTTTTTTCATGCTCGATAGCTCATGCATATCTTGGTTGAGCAAGAAGCAACCTACTGTGGCCACTTCTAGATGTGAAGCTGAGTACAGGGCAGCTTTCACAGCTACGGTTGAGTGTGTGTGGCTCAGACAGCTTATGGCTGACTTGGGTGTTGGATAGGAGTCTGCCACCTCCATCTACATTGACAGTCAGAGCGCATTGGCAGTTGCGAGAAACCCAATTTTTCATGCTCGCACAAAGCACATTAAGGTGCATTATCACTATGTCAGGGAGAGACTCTCAGCAAGAGAGATCAGCTTGGGCTCTGTGCCAACACAGGACAACCTCGCCGATCTTTTCACAAAGGCGCTTCCTCGTGAGACGTTCGAAGCTTTCCGCAAAGCTTTGGGCTTGCTCCCCTTTGTGGACTAATCTACTTCGGGAATAGCACTTCCCTATACATGAGTGCCAGCTTTGTTCACACCGTCACTCCCAGGGGAGATTTGTTGCCATATATATAGGCAGTGATGTGTGTGAACACACTTAGGACCGCCGAGGCACTTTTTCTCTATTTAGGAAGTTTTTTTTCCGGCTTGTATATACGCCCATCCTTCCAGGGCTAACTTATCTTTTGTACATTGACACAATCTAACACACTTGTGTTGTGTGCATTCTTGCTTCTTTTTCTCCAAGCTTTGTGTGCTTTCCTGTAACCCTAATTCCAACAAAAACAGCCCAAAAACCACGAAAAATCGTAAAAATTAACGGACGAGCCATATTTGGGCTACTCTTTGAGTGTCTAAACAACAAAATCATGGACGACTCAGGGGGAACAAAGTTGTAGTACTCCAAATATACTACAACTCCCTCATATACAGTTTTTCAAAATTTCTTTTGGAACACCCTCAAAAACGTGCTGTGAATCAGGGAAAAAATTCTCGAGAATTTTTTTTGTTTTGAGACAGTGATGGAAAATAGGTTTTAGGACCTCCTCTTCCATCTGGGAAGTTCTTAGCATATGCTTTTTTTGAAAAATATATCTCAGAGGTTCACGTGTAGCGCCTAAGTTAATTAGGACAAATGGACACCCATTTGATCCAACGAAGAGTACGCCAAGCCTCTTGAGGCCGGGGTGTGGGAAAGTATAAAAAGCAAAAAATAAAAAACAAAACAAAAAACAAACTGTGATTGCTCATTAAGGAGCATTTGGGCACTATGATATGGCCACAATAGAGGGATTGGCATGGATTACACAAGGACTAAACCCAATGGTGGCTGACAACTTCAAGCCATTGAGATCTATGCCACAAATTCACCTCCTAATGCCATTGGCCATGCCTATAAACAAGCGTGTCATTGGGTTTTACACCCCATGTCACTTCGATTCCATCGGGCTTTGGCCCTTTGCCTAACATTCCCGCAAATCCTATAAGTACCAACCCTTTCCTGAATACCCACACCTTGGACATAGTGACTAGTCTAGGAAGGGGGTGGCCCAAGGACTCACTGAGTCTCTTCCAACAAGAGCACTCACATATGGCCTCAGTGATTCATGCAGAAATACGATCGTACAAATTTCTAAAATTATGGGCAAATATGATGGAACAATAGACCTTGTTTAATTCATTTAAATGTTTGAACAGAGATGTGAAGTCTTTGGAAATCCCAACTGCCCCACTAAGGTACATGCGTTGAACTTATGCTTAGAGAGAAAAGCTAGTCGATGGTTCATCGCATTGATGCTGGCGATCAAGACCAACTTTAAAACCTTGAAATCAGCCTTTATACATGATGGCTTTTCCAAACAAGGTGATCGGTGGAGTGTAGCAACAGGACTCTATTTAATTGAGCGTCAACCCAATGAATCCATTAGAGATTTTATCCTTCGGATAAAACTCTTGGACTCACGTTGTGAGTTATGGGAAAAATTAAACGATGTTCAATTGAGGAGATGTTTCATAATGGGCTTGAAGAATAACAGCTTACACAACTTGATCATTGTATCCAATCTGGAAACATTCAATCAATGTTGCAAAGAAGCAATACGTTTAGATGACAACACTCTAGAAGATGATCATGCTACGAGGTGTTCCTCATCTAAACCAAGTGAAGCAATGGCAAAAGAAAGATTGATCTCAGAATTGACATTCCTCAAATTTTATGCAGCCTTGCTTAAAACCTTACAGCAAACATCCCTAAAAGACATCCTTAATGCCTCTAAAAGTGAGGAGCGAAATGCCTTGTGTTAAATGCAATCACTACGATCATCCCAATCCTCATTGTGCATACAAGGCACCTGTTCTTCTATACTCCATATATTGTAAAACCTTTGACCATGATACTAAAAAGTGTCCCGCTTCATCTACAATAATGGACTCAAAACCTCCATCTCCCGTGTACCAAACAAAAACAATCCAAAGGGTAAAAACTGCTGAGGAAGCAGTTAATCGAACACTTTAGTGTTTCTTTATCGTGGACCTCACAAGGTGGCAGAGTGCATAGTTTGGAATACTTCCATGCCCATAGTCACTGACACCTTGGGAGACCAATGTGTGAACGATGTGGCATTGATCACAAGTTCCAAGATTGCCCAATACGAGTTGCTTCAATGCAACTTTTCTCACAAAATACAACTCTTAACATCTTAAGTGTACAAAATGGACAATTGTCCACGGTGCCCTTGAATGTGCTTACACGCTTACAAGACAAGGTACGAGAAACAATCAAAAGGAATGTAAAAGACAACACCTCAACATGGGTAGAAGAACATGGTTTAAAACAGAACCCAAAAGAGAAAACAAGACCTTCTAACCCCAAGAAAGACAAGGGACAAAAAACTATCGAAACCAAGGTTCAATTAAAAGACAGGGAAAAGGAGTCTGTAGAGGACATAAACCCAAAAAGGGACATAAACACAAAAGAGCCAAAAGCTATACATGATGCAGAAGCATCCACCTCAAAGACCACCACACAAACCTCAACACCCATATGTACCACATAGGATACAAAAACCCAAAAGAAAATTCGATCTCGTCGCATGTGTAAACATAATAAAAAACTGACAAACCAAAGAAAGTCAAAAAATGAAACAAGTTCTAGTACATCACTAAGTGAGGATGAAACAAGTTCTTACTCTTTACTTAGTGCACCACATAGACCAATTAAGAAACTAGAACCCACCCAACCATCCCAAGTGGGTAATAATGATCACATGACATATGCGAAATGCGAAAAGCAAGCTCAAGAGAGCATGCTTAGCTTGGTTGAATGTCTTACAGGGTCACTGGTTGTGATTGAGCCTCATATTTTCAATCCTAAAAGAGTAACCAAGATACAAATCCTAGAGGAGTACCGCTTTCCCTTTCACGAGGAAGACATACTCTCTATAGAAGGAAGACATACTCTCTATAGAAGAGTCATTTGAAAGAGACTCTACAAACTATAGGCTTGAGAAAGCACGTAAGGACTGCAATAATTCCCTTACAAGATTAAAACAATCTCTCAAAACCTCATTCGGAGGAATGCTCTTCTCTCCATAATAAAGTTAGCATCACATCAACACTTGCACCTTTAATGTGAGTTATACAAGGACATAACAAACTACATAAAATAGAAATGTTAGGATTCGCAAGTTTCCAAACATCCCTCATTAAGAATTGTCAAAGGGCCAAGTGTGCCAATGTACGCATTGGGCACTCTTGAAAAAGCTGAGACCCAAACAGAGGATGAAAGTCAATGGGAATATGAAATAGATACAAAATCTAAAGCTGAAACAATAACCGAGACACCCATGGTTCCTTTGGAAGATTCTATCATGGTATGGTTGGATTTCCCTACAAAAAATGATGTTCAGTGCAAATACGCATTGATTAGCCCCCGAGCTAGTCATAACATCATGACAATAGACCCTTGGGTGTCATTGGGATAACCTGAACTCATCCCTACAAGCAAGAGTCTTGGAAGAGGAGCCAATGGACAAAACATTGAAGTTCCAGGTTTCTTTAGATACACTACTCAAACAATCGATGATCTATGGAATTTACATTCCATGTTACCCTAGATTCCCTTGAGTATGATGTCATCTTTGGTGGACATTGGATAAGTGAATCATTGTATTCACTATATGAATCCATGCAAACGGTCACCTTGAACACTCTTGCAACAGGCAATGTACAATTACTATTAACGGGAGGAAGAAACCTTGCACAAGCTGGAACTTCCAACATATCTTACTGAAAAGATCCCTAGGATTTTGGTTGGATTGGAAGTTGCAAATAAAATCACCACAGCTCAAGCACAGCTTTATCCAACACGAGAACACAATCTCATAACCCTCGAGCTATGTGATTTGTTAGGTCAACCAACACTCACGGCACATCTTGAAAGAATTAACTTTACACAAGACTTGAACATGCCATGTTTGACCATACAATGTATATTGAAACTAACCCCCTCAATTGCAAGTTTTTTGTGGTTGAGCGTGTTGGAAGCAAATTCAATCTTGGGGCATAAATGGACTGTTGCTGCCCAAGCACCACCGTGCTTTTCTAGTGATAGAGTCATCATGATGGTCAACGGATAAAAAGGTAACAATAGCATACTGCAAGGAAGAGGATCCAACTTTAATGGATATCTATGATGTTGAACGCAAAAGGATACAAGCCTCTTCCACAAAATCCCGTCTACATAATGACCTACCATCTGCATTAACGACCACATCTACTCCTTCAACCCCATCCTCACCTACAAAGTTCGATGCCAAGAACTCGCAATTAACATCTATTCTTGAAGAAGTTCCCACAGCCAAACCATCTATCTCTAATAAGTAACTCAAAGGAAAGACCTCAGGACCTATGCATCTTCATCGGCAAAACTCATCAAAGGAGACAACCACATGCTCAAAGGCCTCATCCAATAGCCACTCCACAAGAGACTCTAACCTCATCATCACATCAACAATGACCATGAGTCTCAAACCTGCAGCCTCAGCACCAGCCAAAGTCAAGGAGGGCCCCAAAACTTCCACATCAACCCTAAAGAAAACTCCATCAAGACTCCGACAATCACGATATCTTAATAGTATCAAAATGTGGGTGGAGAAGCAACTACTTGTAGCTCAAGGTTACTATAAAGGTGTCAACCAAATTTGGGTACCTCAACAGTCAAAACCTCTTCCTCAATGCAGCACTTGGAAGCCAAGGAAGAAGAAAAGTACTCCAAAACACCGTTTATAAAAGCCTATACGAGTTCCTCAAAGAACTCCACCAATGCAACAAGTGTGGGTACCAAAGACACTACTGCAAGCACAAGGGTACTACCAAAGAAATATCAAAGCTTGAATCCCCAAGTGCATCACAAAGTCCCCTAAGCTTGCACAAAGAAGAAAGCCTCAACACCAAGCACATCGGCCACCAAATTACAGTGTTCGTCAAAGATGGGCGCCTGTGCATGTACTTCAACAACAAGGATACTATGATGGTAATTCCGTCATATGTTTGCCAAAATCGAACAATGTGAAGAAAACCTTACCACCAACAACTTCACCTAAATTTTGACAAGAATGGAGGCCCAAGCAACAACAAGCAAATCACTCAACCACTCTCGTGCATTCAGTACCAACACAAGAGCTTGTCTATTCAAGCAAACAATCAACAGTCTTCCCTACTGCCTCGACATCATTTCAGCAACAAATTTAAGAAGCAATACTACGAAGACTTAGGAGCACATCAAGAACAGAATAAGAATGCTCTTGTCACCCTCTAGAAGTGAGAAATGAGCGCATAAGAAGCTGTTGCTTTGCAAATCATGACCTAGATGACACCCATAAAAATAAAAAAAATATCATAGAGTTCCATCTCACGGCTTAAGAACCTGCACTTTCACGATTTAAGCCATATCACACAATAGCCACTATATATTTATTAAGCTTATTTCTTACTACTCTTTTGGCTAAATTAATGTAGTAGTTGCTCCATGGAGTACATATCCATACTCATGCACTGGTGTGCGCTTTTGCCGCACAGGTCGTAGCTGGGGACTTGCCAGACACCGTATGCGAGCCACTAATGGCTACAAGCATACAACCAGGGAAGGAAGCTCAAACAGAATGCCAAAGGGTGTGTCACTCACCGCTCAACCGCCGCCTTGAAGGATTCCCGCGTTGCAGCCGTGAAGGAGGAGCCGCCGTCGCCGCTCTACCGCCTCTCCGCCGCCTCGCCGTGCCGCTACACAGTGCGCTCGATCGCTCTCTCACTCTCTCTCTCTCTCTCTCTCACACGCAGGAGAAGGAAAACAAGGAGATAAGGCAAGAGCACTCTTCTATTCACAACACATGAGAATGAGGATTTTAGGGTTACATTTGACTCATATAGGTGACTTGGCCGTTCACACTTGGGCGCCCATACATGGCCGGCCGACCCTAACCCTTATCCTACTGATATCCAAGGTGCGCCTCTCATCGGCGATCACCCAATCCCTTCATCCTTAACATATGGTGCCGACAAGCCCGGCCCATGACTCAGAATATTTAAATTAATGACGTAAAATATAGTATGTCGCAATGTCCGCCATGGGTTAACATGCCCCCCTTCCTGATGTAGATTCCGTCCTCGGAAGCTATGGTATTGTAAGCTCGAGAGGGTTGTTGTGGTAGACCGTCTGCAAAACAGGGAAGTAGAGTGAAGGTATGCTGGAATTCAAAAGATATAAAGTGTATAAATTCAAGCGTGTGAGACCACAATGGATGTTGCTATTAGAACTTAGTTTTAAGGGTACATGAGTGAGCTAGTGTAGCAAATTAATAGGAGTTTAAAATTATTGAGAGGAATTCAAGAGTTAGCAAGGTGTCAAAGGTTAATCAAGGTTTATAACTGGCCTAAGTCAAGGAAAATAACCAAGCTTAATAAATAAACAGATGACCTTACTGTGTCTACTCTAAGAACAAGTAGTTACCACGAGCCTAGGGACACAAGAAACATCAGAGTTACAGGAGCCTTTTGCCTTTTTTTTTTTTTTTTTTTTTTTGCACATGACAATTTTTATACACAATGGCGACCTTCCTAAGGCAAAACTAACATCGATCCTGGTACCATGTTTAACACAAGGCATTATCCAGGAATCTATTAGCTCACTTTAGGCAAGGCTACCCCCTACCAACCAAGGCATCGGTCTGGAGTAGAATACTCCTCGCCTACCAAGTATCAATAAGGCGATAGGCCAACATTAAAGCACATCATAGACTGGTATTGCCATTTATTGTAGGCTTTTTTTTTTTTTAAAAGTTTGTTTTAATCTTCGCTCCTGAACTAAAATGTGTTCTTACATCTTTTCGACAAGGGGTAAAATCTATGTCCTAGAGGTCAACACACACACAGCCAGGTGTTCAAACATTAAGATGGTTTGACCCTAGACCTAAGACAATCGTATTCCAAGGTTAACTAAAGACGTCATGCTGCCTAGGAATATTTCCAATAAAGTTAAGCTCATTAATGATTTACACTAGCATGCAAGCAACTTCAAAAACTAAGTAGTACATTGATAATTTCCATGTGGTCATGCATTGTAGTTTATGCAATTGATTGAACAGTAAAAACGAAAGAGAGTGGGTATGGAAGAATTACACCTGTAATTGGAGATCTCCTTGATTTGACGAGACAGCTTGCAATTTGATGTGGATATATTTTGATGAACGTTGCGGCGGTCTCTGGTCTTGGAAGCGAACCCACCTCAAACTTTTAACCTGTACAATCAACTAACAAGCACTATACCTCGAGAGGCACATCAGTGTGAAAATTTCAAGACTTGTTTAAGGAATCTGAACTAGAAAAAACTTGGAAACGCTAACCTACCTACCAGTCACCACACTACTACTGAGGATACGGTAAGAGGATGTTGTAGAGTCCTGGCTCTAGCCCTAAGGCTAAGCCTCTAACCGCATCATCCAAATAAATAAAATCAACCTCAGTAGTGCCATGAGTTTCATCTGTCCATTCATCATTGTCAGATATTTCCTTTTCATTTTCCCATCCACATAGACTCATCAAGAATGTAACGATGCGAGGATAGTCATCTTGTGGAAAAGGAAAGCATTGGGCTATCGGGGATATGTCCTCTACGGAGTAGGGGTCAGTCATGGTTAATAGGCGAATTAGCCATTCTAATTCCTCAACATTTTCCTCTCTGGCTAATACATCTATATGATCCCATTCAGTTTCAATTACAGGATAGCACATGTGAAATATCTGAGAAAGGTACAGATGATACCTCTCATCAAAGGCGGGAGTGGATGAAGTGTATGATGATCGTGCATCTGCCATATCTGCAAACACAGATATAGCATCAGTAGGTTTGTGAGACAGGTCAATCTAGTTCTTGATTGTATACGGATATTTATCCTCTTTTTGTGCTCTTGCTCTTTTTACTATTTTTTGTTTTTCTTTTCTTTGTTTTGTTTGTTTGTTTTTTTTATATAATGTATGAAGCTATATATATACATCCCCTTGAATTTGGCAATTACATGGTCAGGGGAGAAGGTTAAGGAGGAAGCATTAGAATGTCGAGCGTGAGTACATGCTCCCCCTTTCCTTGGGTAGATCATATTATTTGCAATGATGTTGCGGCCTCTTGGAACCAATTTATCCAGCGGGTCATAGGTTGTGATGTGGGCAGATAGCTTTTTATGACCCTTGTGGCCACATCCAATTGCAGAGATGGTAGTGTACGCTCCCATTGACGAATGGAGGAAATGGTTTCCATCGATACTATTACAAGGGGAGATGTAGGCTCATCGGTTTTTTGTTGGGTGTTGACAAGAGTAGGTGTAGAGCATGTAGAAACTTCTATATGAGTGTGTGCCTGGCATGAGGAGCTAGAAGCTTCATGTGGCTCCCCCCTTCCTGAGCTAGGTGGTAATGATCGATATCGTTTGGGAATCCAAACTAACTCTGGAAGTGGTGCGGAGCACTCTGTTACCTTTCCCTTACCACGGTCTTGAATTGTCATTGGGGTGGCAACAATTGTTTTGCAAGGTTTTACAGGTGATGTAGAGGGATTCACCTTATGTTTAGGGACCCAAATCTGGTCATTCCCCTCGTAGTACCCTTGGGCTACTAATAATTTTTTAGGGATCCATCGCGATGTTACATTGCCCTTTCTCGGGTGGGTAGCTGCTTTCCTTTTACGAGGCTTCTTGGTGGCTGAACGAGATTGAGCAGGGGAAGTAGCTGTTAACGAAGCTTTGGGGACCCATTTGTATGTACTCTTTGGCATAGTAAGTGAAGCTTTAGGGACCACCTTGCCTGTTTCCACTCTTGGCATTGAAGCGTTAGAGGGGTGGCCAACAATCAAAGATGGTTTTGCCACTGGACTTTGTGATTTTTCGTTATCTAATATTTGAGTGGATGACTTAGGTGCGGGATTTTGAGCGGTCAGACCTAGTGTTGGTTCTTGCGTTGTGACTTGTCTGGTTGCCCAATCGATATTGCACTTGGTGGCCATCATCCATTTGCGCCCTAAGATTACAGTCCCTCCCATGGTACCAGTAGGCATAACCAAAAAGCTTTGAATTATGGTTCCCTTGTCATAGGCAACCGGAGTGTGCAGAATTCCTGATACAGGGGTTTTCTTCTTGTTGATTCCTTGAACTTGGATAGAACTCTTGGTTAAAGGTGGTTTTCCCAGTTGACACCACACGCCATATGATAGCAAATTATGTTGAGCTCCTGTATCCAATAATGCATTATACAGCACCTCCCCGTAAGGACTCTGTAACTCAATTGGGTATCTTAGAGGTGGGTCAGATTCCAGTGCATCCTCCTCTGCTTCCTCGAAAAATACTTGCGTAATTCCCAAGTTGGCTTCTCGTTGTCGCCTAGCACGCTGTTGACGTTCTTTGGCTTCGACTCTCGCTTGTGTCTTTTTAAGCTCAGCTTGTTCTTTAGCTGCCTTCTTTTGATGGATTGCATGTAACTCCTCCTGGCTTAGGGGGTCATAGTATCTTTTGAATTTACTCCCATTAAGGAATCCAATGGTTTCAACTCCGTCGAGAGTCTCCACTCTGATGGTACCTTGCGGGGTAATTTCACATACTCTATATGGTCCCTTACCAGCATATTTGAGCTTCTTCTTTTCGTTTCGCACTCCATACATCAGGACTTTATCCCCAACCTTGATGTCCTTGTCCTTTAGATGGCGATCAAACCATTTTTTCCTCCTATCCTTCTCCACAAGGGCATTGTATACAGCCAATTGTCTTTCTTCATTTAGCCGCTCAAGGATATACAGACGTTCTGCTAAGGGATTACCATCCCAACCCTCTTGAGTAGCAACACGAAGACTTGGAATGACAAATTCCCACGGCATGACTGCTTCTTGTCCATATACCATTTTGAATGGTGTACAATTAATAGCCACTTTGTACGCAGTACGATAGGCCCATAAAGCTGTCGTAAGCTTTAGATCCCAATCCGTGCGATGAGCTTCAACTGTCTTTGTCAAAACAGAGATTAAAGTCTTGTTGGTACTCTCGGCTTGGCCATTCGCTTGCGGATAGTAAGGAGTAGATTTATGATGGGATATCATGAAATTTGTTGTGAGCTCCTTAATCACTTCATTCATAAAATGCGTACCATTGTCGCTCACAAGTTCAAAAGGACAACCGAAGCGTGTGATTATATTTTCAAAGAGGAACTTGGCTGTTGTCCTTGCATCTGCCTTACGTGTCGCTTTCGCTTCAGCCCATTTGGTCATATAGTCAGTGGCCACAATAATATAGCGAGATTGTGTGTTTCGGGCCGCTGGGCTAATCGGACCTACAAAGTCTAAACCCCACTTTTCAAAGGGTTGGTTTACTTTGATTGGATGTAGGGGCATCTGATCTTTCCTCTGGGGTTTCTTGTATCGTTGGCATTCATCGCAACCCTTCACAAAGAGTGATGCATCTTGGAACATAGTGGGCCACCAATACCCTGATTGTAAGATCTTTCGCGCAGTTAAGTCTCCTGAGAAGTGACCACCGGCTACGCCCATATGTGCCTCTTGCAAAATGTATAGATACTCATCCTCTCGGGCACAACGCCTAAGAACGTCATCCTTTCCTCTTTTATAAAGAGTCCCAGCTATCAGGCAATAGGGTTCACATTCTTTGATTAGCTTTCGAGCTAGATCTTTGCGAAGCTCCTTGGGTGGAAAGCCATTAACCAAAAAGTTAACAATCTTCTCACTCCATTCAGGCATTGTCTCCACCATGAACAGGGAAGTGTCTGGTAAGTCATCGTCAACCCCCGTAGGAGCCTCACCATTAGGTATGCGAGACAAATGATCAGCCATAACATGTTTTTTGCCAGGTCTCACAACAACAGTGAAATCAAACTCAAGAAGAATCAATAGCCATCGTGTGATTCTTCCTGTGGAGCATGGTTTGTTTACCAGATACAACAATGCTTGATGATCTACATAGAAAACAAACTTGGTGGCAAGGAGGTAATAACGAAATTTCCTTACTGCATATATCATTGCCAACCCTTCTCGCTCCGTAGTGGTGTAGTTCATCTCAGCATCGTTCAACTGGCGACTGGCAAAGCTAATGGGGTAGTCTAGCTTGTGTTCTCCAGGTTGAGTTAAAACACACCCAATAGCAAAGTTTGATGCATCAATATGCACATGGAAGAGTAAATCCCAGTTAGGCATTCTCAAGATTGGAGCACTCGCCAAGGCCTTCTTTAATAGCTCATAGGCACGGTCACATTCTTCGGTCCAAATAAACTCGATGAGAAGCTTATACAATGGTCGAGCTATCTCGGCGAAGAATAGAATAAACCTTCGATAATAACCAACGTGGCCCATAAAGCGTTGGACTCCCTTGTAGTTGGTGGGTGGGGGTAATTCCAGAATGACCTTGATTTTACTCTCATCAGTGGAAATCCCATTTTTGGACACTATATGCCCTAAGATAACTCCGTGTTTAACCCAGAATTGGCATTTGAAAGGATTCAAGGAGATGCGATATAATCTACACCTTTCAAATATTTTTTGTAAACACATCAAGTGCTCGTCCCAAGAGGAATGAACACAAAGATCATCTAAGAAAGCTTCACAGAAGTCCCTTAGATATTCCTTAAAGGCCGTGTTTATCAATCGTTGGAATGTTGCAGGTGCATTGGTCAGGCCAAAAGCCATGACGCGAAAGGCAAACACTCCAAACTCCGTGATAAATGCTGTTTTAGCTTGGTCCTCGTCTGCAATTGTGATCTGATTGTAACCCGAGTACCCATCTAAAAAGCTATATGCCTCCTTGCCTGCCACTCTTTCAAGCACATGTTCAGAATATGGCAAGGGGTAATGATCCCTTCTGGTGGCTGCATTAACCTTTTTGAGATCAACGCACACTCTGAGTTTCCCATTCTTCTTTGGCACGATGACTATCGGAGAAACCCATTCTGAGTGCTCAATTGGGTATATGAATCCACATTTTACCAGCTTTTCAATTTCCTCTTGTACAATCTTTGCGTACTTAGGATTCATTGGGTAGGGACGTTGCTGGACTGGTTTAGCAGTGCTAATCATTGGAATCGTGTGTTGCACCACCGAGGGTGGAACACCCTTCATATCATGATATGTCCAAGCAAATATGTCCTTGAATTCTTTAAGAAGCTTCGTAAGTGCAGCTTCTTCCGCCTTGGTGAGGTCTTGAGCAATATAAACTGGTTTAGACTCCTCACCCGGATCTGCTAAGTCTATCTCCTTAACTACCGCAGGGCCATCGTAGACACCGCTACTCCCATTGGTAGGCGTTCGTTGGGCTTTTGTGTAGACTACTTTACGTTCCCCTGTGGTGAATGATTTGAAATGCCCGGGTGCGGGGTGTAAGTCTACTGGTTCTTGTTGTGCCAGACTTTTTTCTTTCAATTCCGCTTCCTTTTGTTGTTGAGCCAACTCTTGGTTTTGCCGCCTTCTTGCAGTACGACTTAGTTTCGGCTTCTCTTCGATTTCTAATTGGGCGACGTCATGAGGTTGCTGAATACACCACATGACACTTTGGAGGTATTGTCCCCAATTATCCGCTATCTTCCGATGAGCATCAATGGCTCCTACATAACTAAGCCATTCTGCAGTGGATCTTTCCTTGTTTATTGCAGTTCGTACATTAGCTCGATAGCGTTGGCGCTTATGTCTCGTTTTCTTCTTACCAAGTTTTTGATTTTTGTTTCTATCCGATTCGGACTCACTTGGTCGATCTTCACTTTCGGATGAACTGCAGGAGGCCACTGTCCTAGGCCTTGAGCACCTTGCTTCTACATTTGGGTGAATATTTGATTCATTTTCTCCATCAGGCTCAGGGTCAGTTTCTTCTTGAGATTCATACTCAGAGTTGCATTGGTCAGAGTCTTCGCTACTTTCAGTGTCGGTGGAGTTTGCCACGTTCTCGCCATCAGGAGTCATGTGCATAACACCTATCATGTTTATTGGCACTAACGGTGGCATATCTTGCCCCTCAGGTGTTACCCAACTTGTGCCTCTATTTCCCCATGTGTCTATGGTTGCCGCTAGGTGTACCCAATCCACGTTATCCGACTCAGTCATACCCGGTAGGACATCCACGTAAGGAGAATCTTTTCCATCATCAGTCTCTTTTTTGCATGTATAGCAATACCTTAATGGGGCGGAGTGAATAGTGGTATCTGATCGATTATCAATGATCACCTTGCTTCCTAAAGGATGCGCACGACCATTCTCAAGATCAACTCGAATGACAGAGTCCTGGAATTGTAGATAGACATGGTTTTTCGACCAGTCATGCACCATTTGTGCTTCCCTCATGAAAGGACGTCCTAAGATCATTTGATATGACATAGGATGCTTGGAGAAATCCATTACAATGAAGGTATGTTTTACCTTGTATCCCAGGACCTTGATCTTGAGATCCCTTAACATTCCAATAGGTTTGGCTATGGTTCCGTTTGCCATCTTAACCACTATGTTTGTGACTTCGAGGCGAGGCCTTCCCATAGATTCCCAACAGTTTTTAGTCACAATGCTCACTCCAGCACCACCATCAAGGATTCCCTTTAGAGTTAATCCCTTGGTAGTAATGGGGAGGGTGGCATTAGATTCGTCACCTTCAAAGTACTGTCCCAACTTGTTCACAGGTATTTCAACGACCGAATCTTTATCTAGGTTGGGTTGTAGATCCCAATGCTCCCCTTCATCTTGAAGCGTGTCGGGTCTATCCATATTTGCAAATTGTGGTAGCCCCGCCTTTAGTTCTCCATTGAGAAATGCCCGAAGAGCTAAGAATAGCTCAGGATCTCCATATAATTTGGATATGATCGTGGTTCTGATCTCAGAGGACATGAAATCCATTAGCTTAGACACATTCAACGGTACTTTTCGAGACATCGCCCCTTGACTAGGGACTGGTGAAGATGGAATCACTTCCTCTTCGATGGGGTCAGGCATTCCCTCACTAAACATTCTTTCCAGCAAGAAGGGTGTTTGCCCACTTCCGGATGTTCTATCCTCACTTTCTTCTCGAATGATACTCGGTATAGCTAACGGTTTATGGTTCCTGTGAGGCTGAACTTGCGTAGGAAACACTGTGTCTGGAATTTTGATTTTTCTCGGGTTTGGCTCCAGTTCTCTTTGTGTTTCTTCCACCAAACCCCTTAAGTGTTGCACTTGTTCAATCTCCTCAACTGGGTTTGGGTAAGTTCCAATCTTTTTCTTGAGGGTTTTTGGCCCACGTGGCTTGTCTTGGGGAGTCTCAGTCAGTTTGGGTGGTCGAGAGGGCATTAACTGACTTGGTTGTGGGGCCGAGGAAGTTTCCTTCTGTTTCCCCTTATTTTTGTACTCGCTTGATTCTCCTTCATTGAGCTCCCGAGTGGGTTCCTCCCTTAAGGTAGTGGCTTTGGTCCCCATGGTTTCTATTGAATCGGAATCATCTTCAGGATCATTCATATACACGGGGTCGTCTCCTGTCCCTATGTTAGTCTTTGAACTAGGCTTGGAGCTCGTGGCATTAAGCGATCTCTTCCGCCGTGTTTTCTTTTTCTTTGCCTGAGCGATTGATGCAGTATCCCTTTCTTCAAGAATGTAGTTTTGATTTTGAAGCATTGACCGTGTAACTACATTCGCGGGTACAACGGGTGTGGTTCTTCGTGCTTGGTTGGTGACCTCAACCAAATTCAATGGCGTGATCTTGGGTGCATTAGGATTATGTGGACATTGAGCGATCAAATGATCTATGCCACAACGATTACATGTAAGTACCGGCATTCCCGATGTGCTCCCTTGATTTGGTTGCATCTGAGTAGCGATCTTTTGTAACCTATTAGGGCACTCCGCTACACGATGCGGTCCACCACACTCGTAACATTGAAGAGGTGGTCTCCTCGCCATGGTATTAAGGTTTTGCCCTCTTGTGGCAAGAGCAGCCGCTTGATATACAGGCTTGACTTGCCCGAAATGATCCTCCATATAGTACTGGGGAATCATTTCAAACGTATCAATCCCGTATGGAGCAGTGGGGTCTATCTCCTCTTCATAATCTCCACATGCACTATGTGACTCACAACCCATCTGGTTTACAGGGGTAATCCTTGGATGTGGAGGTTGTGGTCCTAGCACTGGCGGTGGTAACGGCACAGACTGGACTACATTCGGATTCCTTGGAACTATGTGCTGTGACGGTTGCTCGATAGGTTGTGCAGGCATTAGCGCGGGTACTTGAGGTGTGTTTGACCAAGCTAGTGGTGCCTGGTTTGCCAACATTCGCTTAAGTGTTAGGCAATCTTTAGATTGATGGCCATACTTACCACATGCATTGCAATTCCCATTGAATTTGACTCTAAATGTGGGACATTCACTCGTGCTATGTGGTCCTAAGCACACCGAACACCATTGTTGCTCTCTCCTTGGGTACATATGGCTATTCTGAGGAGCTCGATTACCCCTAAAGTATTCTTGGAGAGCCTTAGTAAGGTCGGTCATAGACATTTCAGATATCTTGGGCTCCTTTGCAATAGGTTTTACCGTCATTGGCTCGTGCCCAGATACTTGCGAACTAACGGATTTTGTCTCCGAAGACACCTTTTTACCTGCAATCATCAAGTTGTCTTCTAACTGGATTGCATTGGCAGTGACTGCTTCCCACGTTGTAAGACCTCTAATGACTAGGCCATTGTAAATGTCCTCGTGGCGCAATCCTCGGATGAATCTATCGAGGAGTTGGTTGTTATTGAAGCGTTCATCGGGAGTGCAGCGAGAATTTAGATGCTTCAATCGACTTATAAAGTCTCTCACTGACTCCCCTTCCTCGCGTTCAGCTTTTTGGAGTTGAGATGCTACTCCCCAAAGCACACCCTCACGTATGTATTCCTTCAAGAACAGTCTTTTGAGAGTGGGGTAGTGAGTGCGCTCTTCAACCCTTAAGGTTCGATACCAATCTCCAGCCTTCCCACTCAAGGTTAAGCCTAAAGCTTTACACTTGTGCAGCTCATTGTGCTCTTCCAAGGAATCACACACGTGTTCAAAGACTTCAATGTGCTTCCTAACATCCTCGTTACCACTGAAGTTTTGAGTGAGCTTAGCCACTTGTACCGCCTTGCTTCTAGGTTCTCTCTCAGGCATACCCCGCATGTTTTCTGCAATGGATCGTCCGATCGTCTGAGCAAATGCTGCGAGATCACCTAAGTGAGCAGGCATAGTTGGTGGAGGCACTTCTGGGATAGCCTGGCTGATAGGAGTTGGCGTTGGTCTGAGTAAGTTGGCAAATGACGTAGGATATGATATGTGACTAGGCCTAGCTCCCCTTGGATAATGGTTATGATAAGGCGATCGTGGAGCATACGCCATTGGCATACTAAGAGGCGTAGGAGCTACCTGAGCATGAGTAGCGATAGGTACATAAGGTCGATAGGCACTGGCACGCACTGTTGTAGGTACTGTTCCACTAGGTAGCGGTGTCGTACTAACTACAGCGGTAACAGGTGCACTTTCAGCTATGCTCATCATTGGGGTAGGCATTGCGGATTCCTTAATGGAAAGTTGAGCCAAGGTTGGAAAACTAAAGTTACTGCTCGTGGGCTCAACCTGCATTGAGACTCCAGGCGAAACAACATACGAAGGGTCTATGGGACTCACCGAGGGAGTCTCCAATTGTGATAGGGTTGGTTGTTTGGCCTTGCCCGTATCCAAAAACCTCATAGGGCCAGTGGAAACTAGGTCCACTCCCCTATTTTGCCTCTCAATTTGGATAATTCTATGAATCACCTCACATATCATGTGTTGTTGCTCCTCTAGATTAGTGGCGCTAGATGTAGATCGTAGGACTTCTAACCAACCTACATGGTATGTGTAACCCGTGTATAGGTCCGTTAGAGTCTCTGTGTGTAGATCATATTCCCAATTTTCATTGAGAAATATCCCATCTAGACTTGGTGTGCCAAACGGTTCTCTTGAAGTGGACGCAATGTCACTTCTTATGGATTGGCTTCTAGGAACCTCTACTTTAGGAAGAGCATCGGAATGTGGTAGCTCAGTAGGGCCCTCATTAAACGAAGTGGGTAGAATATCCACATGGACACTCTTTGGGGGGGTAGGGTCCACATAAGATGTGAATGGCGAATCTACTACCCCTCCTTCCTCATTTACTTCGCTTGTCGCATGCTCAGAGCGTGTAGCTCTACTAAAGGTCTCTATTAAACGACTAAACATGCTAGATCCGGGCTGTGGGGCCCACACTGGCATGTTTTGGCTTGTCTCCTCAGGGTTCTTGGTAGGGTGCCCTTCCATGGCTTCTGAGTCAGAAGATGAGTCACTATCCACTATTCGTGGATCTTGGGTTGCACTCCCTTGGGTTCCAGCCGAAGGCCAAGATGCCAACGTGGAGGGGTGGTGTGAGCCTGCGTAAACTGAAACGCTTTCTAGTGGCTCAGGCTCTAGTACCCGACCAGAACGTAGATGCATGTGACGTGGGTACCCTACGTGCGTTGGTAACTACCCTTGAAACTCACACAAGTGGTTTCTTAGGTGTTTCGCACCCCGTTTTTACTTGTTTTTGTGTTGTTTTTAACCCGTTTTTGACCCCCTTACTTACGGTCGAACTTGGACTAGAGCGTGTGATAGCTCGAAACGAGCGTATCGTTTAAAGGGTCCTAGTGTGCTTTACAGCACCGTGTTCGCCTATCTAGAGCTCCTGTAATCCTCAAAATAGTCCGTTTCCTTTGGGGGGAAAGGGCAAAAGCTTATTTGCTTGTGGAGGAAAGGGTGAGGGCTTTATCCCACATGCTCACTTTACTCCTTGGGGAGTGGGCTACATATAGGGCACGACTTCCCATAAGCTCTCACTTGAGAGAAAGCTATGGAGGCTCACTCTCCTATATATATATATCAAAAGACCGAGACCGAGACCGAGGCCGGGGCCGGGGTCGGGGTCGTGGGTCGTGGGTCGTGGGTCGATTGGGGTTCTTTCTTTTCAAAATTTTTTTCTCCAATTGAAAAATCTTTCCTCTTCACATGTTTGGTTTCTTCTTTAGAAATAAAATTTAATTTTTGATTTTTATTTTTTTTTAAATTTTTGTTTTCTGTTTTTTTTTTTTTTTTGAGATAAGTTTTCTAGGGTTCCTTTACGGTTCAGCCTTTAGCCTTGGCCGCGGCGCAGTTCGCACACAGCACAGATCTGGGGATTCAGAAATCCCTCTCACACGCAGAAACCAGATAACAGAATGCACGCCCACACGCGGAGCGAAAATATAACAAAAGAAACAGAAATGCAGCAGACAGATTGCAGAAACAGATTGCAAAACACAGTAACACCTTAACAACAAACACACAGTCGCTTTCCTACAGTGTAGATTAAACTTCACGCAGCAGCCTAGCTGCAAACTGGAGCTTGGTGCAGGGCAACTCCCCGGCAGCGGCGCCAAAAATGTGCGCTTTTGCCGCACAGGTCGTAGCTGGGGACTTGCCAGACACCGTATGCGAGCCACTAATGGCTACAAGCATACAACCAGGGAAGGAAGCTCAAACAGAATGCCAAAGGGTGTGTCACTCACCGCTCAACCGCCGCCTTGAAGGATTCCCGCGTTGCAGCCGTGAAGGAGGAGCCGCCGTCGCCGCTCTACCGCCTCTCCGCCGCCTCGCCGTGCCGCTACACAGTGCGCTCGATCGCTCTCTCACTCTCTCTCTCTCTCTCTCTCACACGCAGGAGAAGGAAAACAAGGAGATAAGGCAAGAGCACTCTTCTATTCACAACACATGAGAATGAGGATTTTAGGGTTACATTTGACTCATATAGGTGACTTGGCCGTTCACACTTGGGCGCCCATACATGGCCGGCCGACCCTAACCCTTATCCTACTGATATCCAAGGTGCGCCTCTCATCGGCGATCACCCAATCCCTTCATCCTTAACATATGGTGCCGACAAGCCCGGCCCATGACTCAGAATATTTAAATTAATGACGTAAAATATAGTATGTCGCAATGTCCGCCATGGGTTAACAACTGGAGAACATTTGCACCAAAGCCTCACCATAGATAACTTCTTGGTACATCTCTAGATGGAGGGGCCATGGTAGGCAAAAGCCTGGTCAATGGTACAACCCATCGCTTGGAATTTTCCTTCAAATTACAAACCTCTCCAGATGACGCCACAATCTTCACAACTCAATGATTTTCAATCCCTAGTGAAGATCTCTATATTAACCTCGCAAGTCGACATAATTATTTCAAACCTCATCAACAAGTGGCTACTTCAACATAGAGCAGTTCAATAAGAGTCTATATGACTCAATTCTTGTACTTCATGAAAATATACTTCTAAGAGCACTTAAATATACATAAAAACATAAAAAGCACATGGACAGAAGAAGACAGGATTAGGTCCTACTCAACAACATTTGACAAGAATCTTGCCACACAAAGAGACATCATCACAAGCAAATTCATTCAAATGATGAATGTCGCTTCAATGAATCACATGAGAAACTGAGAATCACCATCTCGTTCTAATGATTAAGTCTATGTTCCTCTGGATCCGTCTATCTCTTCTTTTCCATTATTAACATCTCTTAGTTTTCCCACTAACAAAAATCACATGTAACCTTGTCGATGATTGCTAAAAACAAATTGAGTCACCAAAAAAAAAACTCACACAAATATAAAAATGCAATCATTAGCAAAAAATCCCCCACCCGTTAGGAATTCCCAATACACCACTAACCTCTTCATTCATTAACTAGCTTTTCTTATTCCTTCCGGAGGAACAAAGACCATTGAGCGTCATTCAACATCAAAGCCATCAACAAAGCTTGTTCATTCTCCCCACACAAAGGTCTTCAACGCAATCACGCAGATACGATCGTCATTAGGAAAGAGGGAATGTTAATTCAATTCTATGATTAACAAGAGCTACCACCATTATCTTACATTAAGGAGTCACGGTAGATACTCCAAAGGGTCATACATTCAAGATATGAAGCAATAGTGTCCAAAGCTATAACTTGGACGGGCACCCGTAATAGTATGATAGAGTATTTATGGCGATTCTCGCTTCAAGAGTGTGTGGTAGTAGCAAGTTAGGATGAAGTCCTAAGTGATGTACTTCATGGATATATTATGAGAGTAGTCATTGTAATAGCATTAGGCCTCTTATGAGCCTAAAGTACCCGGCCGACCCACAGTTTAAGTGAGTGTGAACACTTATGGCCATGTATATAAGTGGATTTCTCTCATAATACAACATACTCTGCCATTGTAATAGCATTAGGCCTCTTATGAGCCTAAAGTACCCGGTCGACCACAGTTTAAGTGAGTGTGAACACTTATGGCCATGTATATAAGTGGATTTCTCTCATAATACAACATACTCTGCCATTGTGCAATTGAGTCTTGCTCTTGCTAATCCTCTTTTGCTAATCTCTCTCCCTATGCATGCTAGTGAGTGTGTGTGAATGAGGTGAGGTGAGAGGAGGGATGAGGACCTATAGTGCAACGCAGCGGTGTGACAATGCTCGCTGGGAGACGCGATGGAATTGCTTCTCAAAGAGTCGTAGAGCTTGGAGATCTCAAGGGTTACGAGCTCGGCCATTGGGGAAAGATCCTCACGACAATTGCAGTTCACCAGGTAATCTCTTTTTGGATGTATTTCAAGGAGGGTTAGGGTGAGCCATAACATTTTTGGTGCTACTGTCGAGGAAGAACTTACCAATGATTGCCAAAAACAAATTGAGCCAAAAAAAAAACTCACACAAATATAAAAATGCAATCATTAGCAAAAAAAACCCCACTCGTTAGGAATTCCCAATACACCACTAACCTCTTTATTCATTAACTAGCTTTTCTTATTCCTTTCGGAGGAGCACAAAGACCATTGAACGTCATTCAATATCAAGGCCATCAACAAAGCTTGTTCATTCTCCCCACACAAAGGTCTTCAACACAATCACACAGATGCGAGGGGGAATGTTAATCCAATTCTAGGATTAACAAGAGCTACCACCATTATCTTACATCCAGGAGTCACGGTAGATACACCAAAGGGTCATACATTCAAGATGTGAAGCAATAGTGTCCAAAGCTACAACTTGGACGGGCACCTGTAAAATGGTGTGATGGAGTATTTATGGGGCGATTCTTGCTTTCTTCAAGAGTGCGTGGTAGCAAGTTAGGATGAAGTCCTAAGTGATGTACTTCATGGATATACTATGAGAGTAGTCATTGTAATAGAATTAGGCCTTTTATGAGCCTAAAGTGTCTGGCGGGCCACAGTTTAAGTGAGTGTGAACACTTATGGCCATGTATATAAGTGAATTTCTCTCATAATACAACATACTCTCCCATTGTGATCGTTGCGGTTCACCACGTAATCTCTTTTTGGATGTGTTTCAAAAGGAGGGTTAGGGTGAGCCATAACAGAGAAGCCAAAACTCAATTGTGATAATGAGATTGTCCCTTTCATAAGTCACTTATATACATGAGCTCCCTTTTTATAATGGCCGACCTCTCATTTAACAATTGGGTCCCAAAACTGATTTCCTAGCTCTATGTACACCTACGCTTATTCCTGTGAGGCCGGCATTACACAAGTCATAAGCTCGGTCATCCCATATATCTTTTTCATGAAGCGCTTAGCGTGGTGTTAGTAGCATTTCTGCCCTAATAGAGAAAAGAACAAAGAGAATGCATAAAAACACATAAAGTCACCATTGCTTCTCTTAGCCAAAATCCATAATCGTGAATATCTCTCTGCAGACAGCAGCACACACGCTCTCCCCGAATATAAATGATCTGAATGCCCCCCCGAATATAAGGTAGGTGGGCACACCTAACTATGGCACTCCGGCTCTATAGTAAAGTGCATCATTTTGTCATCTCTGACATTCTATCGTCTTTGACATCCAGCGGCGTTGACCCTCTTTGGCAATAAGGTGCTGATGGCCGCCAACACTTGGCATGCCTGGTGGGTTGGATTCCCAATCCGACAACTCAAACCCACAATGATAGGGTCATGCCAGCATTGTGTACATCCTATGTAGCTAATGCAAGTACAGTGCAATCATTTCATGGCAACATGTCAGGACTAGGAACCAATCATATACAAGGCCATCCAGCCATGATCATACAAAATGAAAATATAAATCCATGTGGTCAAAAGTATGTCCATACTCCACTAGTATGGAGTAGAAACGGGGTAGGCATAACACTGCCAAACAAAAAGATATGTTGATGAAGCTCCGGCATCATCTACTACATGCTGACATGCACCAAATGCACAACACCTCGAGCTCGACTCAATGAACATGGCACATCATCTCCGAAAAAAATCTGCTAAATAGCACAAGAGTGTGTGCATAAGCAGCCAATTAAGCACTTGATCCACATCTTCATCATGTTGTGTAGGCTCATCAAGAACACTCAGTCCATGCTCTACTGCATCCAGCATACAAGCATAATTTGCCTAATCCAAATCCTCTTGTAGCAAGGTGTCGAACCAAGCTGCATCAACATCTGCAAGGCTATCACCATGGAGAGGCACACCGTTATTGGCAAGCAACATGTCAAACCAGTGTATGTCATCATCATCACCAAAACTGGAAACTGGATTTTTTGGAATATCCGCACCATGCGGGAAATCTAATGCAAGGTTAGAGACATCCAAGGGAATCACCTGGCTCTTCCGGCCTTCATACTCCTTCCATGCTCTCTCAACCTTCAGCATAACTAGCCCATGATCATGGATAAACATACCATTTGGATCATCCGAATCTCCCTTGCTCAACATCCGAGCATAAACTACATACCGATGATTCACCTGTTTATCCATCCAAGGGATCTCAGCATGTGAGGGTTTTTTAGGGCTTTCGCAGCCACTCTGCTCCTCCTCAAGCTCATCTTTATTCTGATGCATCAAAGCACCCTGGAGATTATCCTCCATGCTCTTCGGCATATGTATTTGAGGGTTCTCAATATGTGAGGGCTTTTCCAGGCTCTCTCGGCTACACAGCTCCTCCATTGCCTCTATGCTCTCCGGCATATCCGTGTGAGGATTCTCAACTTGCAAAGGCATTTCCAGGCTCTCTCGGCCCACCACACAGTTCCTCCACTACTTCACCCTCTTCCTCATCCATGGATGCATGTTGCAATCTTTCCTGCTCATCATTCCCGAGAGCATCTTCAAGGCAAACATACTGCTCATTCATTGCGAGCATCCGCAAAGAAAACCTCCTACTCATTCATTCAAGCATTGTCAAGGAAAACCTCTTGCTCATTCATTCGAGCATCCACAATGTATGCATCCTTCTCTCTCTTTTGAGCATGTAACTGGTAACCATGCTGTTCTTCGAGCTTTGTCTTGGGTTTCATGGGGTTTTCCAGCCACCTCTGCTTATCTAGATTGGAATCTTCTTCAATCTCACAAAGAGCTTTCTCCTCCTCAACAGGTGTAAGATTGCATACATGCAATTCAGCCCTATCATGCTGCTCCAAGGCAGCCATACCTTCTGGGAAATCTCCCTGTCCCGATTGGCTATCTTTTTCTCTTCCTTCTGCCATTCTGGCACATTGCACTTGCTGCAAGAAATCCAATGCTTGCTTACTAAGCCCTTCATCAACATTTCCAAAGATCAGAGCATTCTAGGAAGTTGCCTTCCAGGTTAATAGTGTATCTGCCTGGACATCTCCGTCCTCCTCCCTCTTCCGTGCTTGAGCATTCGGAAAACTGGCATCATTGGCTATTTTCGATGGAATAATCTTTGGTAGCATTTGATGACCATGACTCTATGGAATGCATATCACATAGAGCTTTCCGCTTGGCAAGGATGTAGGTAGGGACAGGCTGCTCATTCAAGCTTATGTCAAGTACCATCACTAACATGGGGAATATAATGATTGTGCTGCTCTGATCATCACCATGCTCTGCAAGAACATTCTAGGCAGCCACCAAAAGCTCCTCATTTGCATGGTCAATCGCCAGCCATATCTACTCCACTAGCATGGCAACCATAGTTAGCTTCCGGATCAGCATTAGAAGCTTCAGAGTCACTCTTCAGACTACTATTGTCCTCATCCTCGAGGTTGGCAATTGCATGCTTGACATCAGACAAGAAGTTTCCGGTTGCAATTACCATCCATACCATATCCTGCACAAGGAGTCTCCTCTTCGAGGGTGTTGGGAATTCCATTCCAAGGCTGAGGCAACATCTGTGTGAGAAACTACTTTAGCTCCTTCTTACTCTTCAGAAGGGAGTCAACTTCGTGGGCATTCTTCCACTTGAGCCATCGGTGTGTTGGACATTCTCAAACTATTCCAACAATGCATGTGGGCATACTCGGGAGCTGTGACCCTTGAATCTGCATTGGCCACATACATGGGATAAACAGTAATTGGTTCGATGGCCATGTTGGCCACACTGCCTGCCTGCAGGTCACACATTCATTGGACCTATGCTGCTTATATGAGGATTAGATACCCTGTTGTTGACAGGTTGAGATATAATGGATATACATCCCATCATTATGCTTACTCGGCTATCACTCTTGCATCCGGATCTAGTTAAAGTGGTTTGTCCACCTTGGTTGCTAGTTTAGCCCCTCAGGATACTACTCTGGCCAGTGTGATTTTGGTGAGTTTTACATACAGAGTACGGGCCATGATGGCTCCCGGACAAATTCATGCGGAACGAGTGACTCAGGAGTAGCCAGCTCTGCTCCGCCTTCAGATGAGCAGGTCGGATGGCGTCTTTTCACAGATTGGTCGGATCACAGAAAATAAGAAAAAGAGGTCTTACCAAAAAACGAGTCAGCAGCTGCACCAAACACATGCTACTTGATATGTAGCAAGCTTGACAGCTTAGCCGCTTGCATGTACGCCACAACCCATGTGGTCAACACCTATCTCCACTTCTAGGCATCCATACCCTGTGTTTTATGCAGGTTCAGTCCGGGTAAAACAACACCATGAGCAACAAGTCGGGGTGTGCTGGGGAAAGCAACCGGGTGAAGGCAAAATTGGCATTCCGGGGCAAGAGTTTGGATGATTGGTGGAGTGCGGAATGGAATCCGAGTGTGGCGGGTGCAGTATTATTAATCCGGCAGCTGAATGGAGCGAGTGAATGAGAAGATTGTGCTGATTCGAGTGCATTCTAACAAGATGAAGAGTGTCCTTGTGAAATCTTTTGGGGAGCTTGAGAAGTTGTAGCTATCGCTCATCACAAGCGGAGGACTGGTCCGCTTCTGGGTGACACTGATCCGGGTTGGCAAGCGGAACTTACATCCGCTCTTTAGCAAGCGTAGTGTGGATGAAGCGCAGCGGATAAGGAGTGAGGGTGGTAGAGTATTCCGGAATGCAGAAATCCGGGTTGCGCAGAGAAGTGTCACCGGAAGTATTGGAATGTGGGTGACGGGGTTTGGGTGGCGCCGATCAGCAATCCGGGTTGCGCAGATTTCCAGTTAGTCAGCAGGCTGGGTGGCTTCCCGGATCAGCATTTCGAGGAACTTGCAGACAGTGCCGAGGTATCCTCCGGGTGTGCCGCGGGGCGGGCGGGATTCCCATTCCGTGGATGGTGGCACTGTAGGTGTCGGTTTGAAGTTGGCTTTGTTGCGAGCTCCAGGGTCGAAGGCTGGCACATTCGCTTCCTCGTTAGCTGTCCTCCGCCCAATCTCGCCACTGCCAGTCATGGCATAAAGAAAGGGGTGTGTTACGCTGCGCCTGACTTGAAGCTCTCATACCTAGGGTCTGATACGCATGGTTGCCTCTGTATATGAAGCCCCGAATGCTCTTCTCTCTCCTCTACTTACAGGAAGTGTCGAACACCACTTATTGAACTCTTTCTGAGAGCGAATCACCCGGCAGTTGTGGTGGCATGAGACCTGCGCTGGCCAGCTTATTAACAATCTGCTCGGCTAATAAACCACTTCACCCTATTCGCAAAGTAGCTGGATAGACGGCCTATTTGCACCCGTTGCCTGCGAGGGTCTCCTATCGGCAGCGTAAACTATCCCATTGAATGCCCACTAACTGAACAAGGGAGGTAGCAATTACCCCAACGTCATGAGCCTTTTTCCGATTGAGTTCTTTATTGCAGCTAGGGTTGCTACCATTCACAGCTGAACTAATCATCCACTGGCCTTCATCACCAAAAGGAGATTCTTGATATAGTGGTCGCCAAAGTGTTAGCAGCATTTTTGCCCTAACAGAGAAAAGAACAAAGAGAACACACAAAAACACATAAAGTCACTATTACTGCTCTTAGCCAAAACCCATAATCGTGTGAATATCTCTCTAAAGCAGCACACACACTCTCTACAAGCCACTCAACCAACTCACGTGAATGATTTGAATGCCCTCCCCCAAATATAAACTAGGTGGGAACACCGCCATCTTTGACATTCCGCTCTCTTTGACATCCAATCGCGCACACCCAATTCGACGGTAAGGTGGTTGACGCCGCCGATTGGACGTCGCCAACATGCAAAGACTAGGTGGTGGCAGAATGCCTTCTTTCAATGGGGTGTCAATTGGTGCAGACTTCTCGCTGCTATGAGCTTGTGAGATCAGCTCACTTTTCATTTCCCAACTTGATGACACTTCTAGTATGGTTTCTAACGTTGGCTTAAGAGAGGTGGGGCCCCGATAGGTGGAGGTGGGCCCTCAAGTATTGATTAAGCTTCCCTAATGAGTTGCTGATGTACAGCTAGATTGATCTTCTCCTCACGAGGGTTTGGGTATTCTTGAAGCTTCTTGGGTAGCTCAGATAAAGCTGCAATGCAACTTCTATGAGCATCAATGATAGCATCTAGAGTCTCGTTCACCACAAAAACAGAACCCCCTGAACTATCCTCGATTGTACTAGCCTCATCTTGTTTAGCACTAGGCTAGGCCCAGGTTGAGGTTGATGCTCCTCATGCACTTCTTGGGATGTAAAAGCTTGATCCTTCATGTTTTGTTTAGAGACTTCTTGAGAACTAGTGGATACACTCTTAGTTTGCTTGTTGCGGTTCTTTTTCCTCCTAGTGGTCCTTTTTCTATTGGAATGTAGGGTCTTGTCCACTAGATTCGCCTTTGCATCCCTAGTTTGAGGTGTCTCATCAGTCTGCATTTCGGCATTTCGTGTTTGTGATCTAGTCATGACTCTAAGTGGCACGACATCCTCATTCTCTGATGAAGGTGGCGATGGAACTGCCTCTACAAAGTTGAGTGAGACCTTTGGTTGAGAGGTGCCTTTCTCATATGGTTTCAGCAAACAATGCTTTGCAAAGTGTTCTACACAACACCCTAGACAATATCTTTCAATTGGTGGAAACTATGGTACTGTTGTATTGGATCGAGCTGCTTGCCTTGGGCGATGTAGACAATCATGAGCCCAATGGAGTTCTCCACACTCATAACAGGGGCCCATTAGTTTGGCTTCTACTTTCCTTTGCTGCCATTGACCTGAGGGGCCTGGAGTCCTAGGTTGGTAGCCGCCTAGCAACATCAAAGAATTTTGTTCCCCCGGTTGAGGCTCCAGTGCTTGGCTTGGATATGCGGGACTTTCAAAGAGATTTTTCTTGGATGAATATGATGCATATTCCTCCTCCACATAGCTTGGGTTTACCAAGTCTCTACACATATTTGAATTGTCGTAGTCAACAAACCTCACAGGAATAGTCCTAGGAGCAGGAGGTTGAGCTCCAAGTACAGGGCATGCTTGCTCTTGTGCCATCGGTGGCTTACGTTCAAAATTAGTATACTGTTGATGCATTTGTGGAGCCACTGCATCCCTTTGCTGCTCACGCTCTTGTCTCATTCTTGCAATGTGAGTACATTCCTGTGTGGTGTGGGTATAATTCTAAGCACATGCCTGGCACCACTTCTTTGTGGGTTGGTTTGTGACTAGAGGAGAAAAGGTATTACATTCTTCGGTTTTATGGTTACCGCCACATGCTCCACAAAGATGAGGACCTGTAGGTAGTACACTCCTCGTTCACTCTGCTATTGTTGTGGTGTGGTGTGGGTGGGTGATAGGTTTGTCCCAATCTCCTTAGTACTAGATTAGCTATCTGGTCTGGATTTACTAGTGCGCTAGACCCTGAACTTTGGTCATCATCACCCCACTGATCTCTAGGTTGCACCTCAGGGCCAGTACCATCTTGGAATTTGAAGTTATCTGTGAAATCCATAGCATCATGGCAACACTCATTGAAATTTGTATGCTTCTTTGCATAGAGATGTGTGTGCAGTGTTGAATTTTTGAGTCCTTTTAAGAAGAGAGAAATTAATCGACTCTGGGTGAGCTTCTCATCTTCTGTGCAGTGTTGAATTTTTGAGTCCTTTTAAGAAGAGAGAAATTAATCGACTCTGGGTGGGCTTCTCATCTACTGGGCAACGATTAATGTACTGCTTCATCCTATTTACACATTCTCTAACACTCTCAGTCTCGCCTTGCTTGAAAGAGTAGATGTTTGCTACTGTGTCATGCTGAATTCCCATCAAGGAAAAAGCAGCAATGAATCTCTCTTCCAAAACTCGTAAAGAAGATTTGTCTGCCTGAAACCAAGCAAGGGCCTTTCCCTCAAGAGTGAGCCCAAATCCTTCAATTTGCGTATGCTTGTCAGTCACTTGCTCAGCTCGAACTGCTTGCCTAAATGCTGCTACATGGTCATATGGATCTCCCGACCCTTCGTACTTCTTTACGAGTTTCTGAAGAGTTGATAGCCTTACTCGTCTTGAATACTCATCATCAGGTCTACGGCCTCTCACTACCCGTGGTTCCTCTCTGTGTGGTAAGGTGGTCCATATGCATCCCGAATTGGTGTGGGTCCCCTATTACCTGCCTCACCAACCCTCTCCAAAGATCCTGTTACCCGCATTTCAGGAGGTGCATTTATGGGAGGCCGAGTTGGCTCCCCTACCCTCCGATTGTCATAGTGAGAGAAACGTTGTTGTGGTGTGATCTGTGGTCGCACTTTTGGTGTAGGATAATATCTTGGTTCTAGAGTTGGGCTACTTGCAGTGGTCCACTTTGATGTTGAGGGTCCCTCTCTAGTGAACTCTCGTAGGGGAGGAGCAACAGTTTCTCCAAGAAAGGGTGTCTCTCCTGGTTTAGCTGTATTAGTTGAGAACACTTCTATGAATAATGGTTATCCTCTCCGCGTGAGCTCACGAATCTCCTTCCAATCTAAGGTTCGGTATTCATTGGCCCATTTATCAACGATTCGGTTCTTGTATCCTGCAAGCTTCTCGACTACCACCACAAGTGCTAGAGGAAGATCTAGCTCTGGCAATTTAGTTGTGGCATAATATCCTTCTAAAGAGTCCTTATAGATCTCTTGAAGTGGGTCATCCTGAAAGACCTTTGTCTCACTCGAATTTGTCGTACAAACTCCCATTGGTTCTCAACCCCCTGATCCATTTTGCTCTCGCCTTTCCTGTCCCTTTCCAAATTTGGATCTACAAAAAGTAAATCATCTATGGATGGCTTTGAGGACTGGGCATTGGATGGTCCAGGCATGTCCGGCTCAATGAGCCAATCATCTCTAGACTCCCTTGCTCTGGAAGGCTTTGATAAATCTAGGAACTCACTCTTAGAGAGCTCTCCTAATTTGTCTACATTCTCTGGATGATAGGTGACTTCATAGCGAACACCATCTCCACCCATGTACATGTTACCCTGGTCATTGACTAGAGGTGCTCTATCAAGCTCTGAGAAAAAGTCTGCAATCTTAACGAGATACTGTTGTTGTGGATCCCTAAAAATCTCAGCTCCTTGAGCATTCATGTAGACATATTGAAGTCTCACATTGAGTGGTAACCCCATGATGTCGGCTTCAAATGGATTAAAAGATCTTGTGGGTGTCCTATTTGGGCTAAGGGATGACTATTTGACGGCCCTATATTGTCCATAGACAATGAGCTGGAAAGGGTATCAGATTGGGATTCGAAAAAGGTTTCAGCAATATTTGCCAAATTTCCTACCGATTGGGTCCCACTTTCCTGCGTAGGTACTCTAGAAAGGTGCCCTAGACCCTATGGCAGTGTCTATATGACGTCCCGCCCGACCGCACCGCAAGTGCATAAGGTCAAATTTTAAGAGTTTTTTTTTCCCAAAAATTTTCAAGTTGGCTCAAACTTTGCCAGAACCCATTTTGAACCCCCTCGAACACATTAGGCCAAAAAAATAGCGTATTTTTTAGAATAAAAAATGGCCTAAAATTTACCAGTTTTCCATACTGACTCACTATGGGAAAATGGTTCCGGGACCGAAATTTCGACGCGAATGGGTGTTTTCTAACTCCTCTCGAAAAGTTAGAAAACCTCCCAATTTTTTGAGGCAGAAAATGAAAAATTTTCCAGACTCTTTTTTTTTGCACCCCTTTACCTGGTGCAGTGGCGGTCTTTATGGTGCAGTGTGTGGGTCTCTCCTCACGGTGCACTGTTCACGCACAGTCGCCTTCTTTTATTATTATTATTATTTTCTTTTTTGAAGTGCGTGTGCAATGAACTTAATGCGTGTACAGTTGTGAGATTTGCAGCGAATTCAATGCATATGCAGCTGCTGTGAGATTTGCAACGAATTTAATGCATGTGCAGCTGTGAGATTTGCAGCGAATTTAATGCCTGTGCAGCTGTGAGATTTGTAGTGAATTCGAAATGTTCAGTCTTCATGTGTGTGTACAGATTTCAGTTTCTCTACAGGTGCAGGTTTAACAGAGAACTAAAATGCAGGTTTACTAAAATGCACAAAATTAAAGATACAGAAAACTAAACTAAGCTAAGAACAAAAAATAAAATGAACATGCAAAAAATTGAAACTGTAAAAATTAACCTCAAACAGTAAAAATTATCCTCAAACAGAATGACAGAAATGCAAAAACAGGCCTCTCTCTTTCGTGCACAAATTGAAATTGGCAGGTTTAGCGCCTATGTCCAATCCTTCCCGTGTGTTGAATCCTTGTCCTGACCTCAAGGGAGAAGCATAGCTAGCCAATCGCACTTAAATTGCAAGATAATTAAAGAGAAATTAACAACAGATTAGTCTTAAATAAGTACCAAAATTAGTCCCAAAGCCTGCTCTCCTACGGTGATATTCACTTCAGAATGTCATACACCCATGTGTAGTTGGGTGTTTGTGGATCTTGAAAGTCCCTCACAGTCTGTTGATGCAGTTTCCTTAACGGACAGAGGTTCCTCAAACAAGATCACTTTCTCGTCTCAACAATAGTAAGAGTACTGTGGATTTCTTGCTTACAATAAAGAAGGACAACACTTTGACAAAGCTTGTGCGTTGAATTCAACGAGTTGTACAAGTTGAAGAGCTTCCTAGGTTTTATGATGGAGATGTGATATTCGAGTTTGCAAACATAAAGAGATCTGGTTCAACAATGCAGGGATGGACCACAAGTTAGATGGTCATATTTGGACAAAGCCAGCCACTTCAAATGTTTCCTTTTTCAAGGAGTGTGCAGGATTAGCCATTGTATCGGCATAATGGAATGCCCAAATACAACTTGTCTCACTGGTATTTAAACACTGGCATTAGCAATGATAGTTGTTTCTGTTAACCTATGACGGACATTGAGACGTATTATGTTTTACGTCATTAATTTAAATATTCGGAGTCATGGGCCGGGCTTGTCGGCACCATATGTTAAGGATGAAGGGATTGGGTGATCGCCGATGAGAGGCGCACCTTGAATATCAGTAGGATAAGGGTTAGGATCGGCCGGCCATGTATGGGCGCCCAAGTGTGAACGGCCAAGTCACCTATAAGAGTCAAATGTAACCCTAAAATCCTCATTCTCATGTGTTGTGAATACAAGAGTGCTCTTGCCTTATCTCCTTGGTTTCCTTCTCCTGCGTGTGTGTGAGAGAGAGAGAGAGAGAGAGTGAGAGCGATTGAGCACTGTGTAGCGGCACGGCGCGGTGGAGAGGCGGTAGAGCGGCGACGGCGGCTCCTTCTTCACGGCTGCGACGCGGGAATCCTTCAAGGCGGCGGTTGAGCAGTGAGTGACACACCCTTTGCATTCTGTTTGAGCTTCCTTCCCTGGTTGTATGCTTGTAGCCATTCGTGGCTCGCATACGGTGTCTGGCAAGTCCCCAGCTACGACCTGTGTGGCAAAAGCGCACATTTTTGGCGCCGCTGCTGCCGGGGAGTTGCCCTGCACCAAGCTCCAGTTTGCAGCTCGGCTGCTGCGTGAAGTTTAATCTACACTGCAGGAAAGCGACTGTGTGTTTGTTGTTGAGATGTTTTTGTATTTTACAATCTGTTTCTGCAATTTGTCTTTTGCATTTCTGTTATTTTTCCGCTCCGCGTGTGGGTGTGTGTTCTGCTATCTGGTTTTCTGCGTGTGAGGGGGATTTCTGAATCCCCAGATTGTGCTGTGTGCGAACTGCGCCGCGGCCAAGGCTGAACCCTAAAGAAACCCTAGAAAACTTATCTAAAAAAAACAGAAAATAAAAACTTAAAAAAATTTTAAAAAAATCTAAAAAATAAAAAATAAAAAATTAAATTTTATTTTTAAAGAAAGAACCAAACGTGTGGAGAGGAAAGGTTTTTTAATTGGAGAAAAATTTTTTGAAAAGAAAGAACCCCACGACCCCGGTCCCGGTCTCGATCTCGGTCTTTTGATATATATATATAGGAGAGTGAGCCTCCATAGCTTTCTTTCAAGTGAGAGCTTATGGGAAGTTGTGCCCTATATGTAGCCCACTCCCCAAGGAGTAAAGTGAGCATGTGGGATAAAGCCCTCACCCTTTCCTCCACAAGCAAATAGGCTTTCGCCCCTTCCCTCCAAAGGAAACGGACTGTTTTGAGGACTACAGGAGCTCTAGATAGGCGAACACGGTGCTGTAAAGCACACTAGGACCCTTTGAACGATACGCTCGTTTCGAGCTATCACACGCCCTAGTCCAAGTTCGACCGTAAGTAAGGGGGGTCAAAAACGAGTTAAAAACCATCTAAAAACAATCTAAAAACGGGGTGCGAAACACCTAAGAAACCACTTGTGTGAGTTTCAAGGGTAGTTACCAACGCACGTAGGGTACCCACGTCACATGCATCTACGTTCTGGTCGGGTGCTAGAGCCTGAACCACTAGAAAGCGTTTCAGTCTACGCAGGCTCACACCATCCCTCCACGTTGGCATCTTGGCCTTCGGCTGGAACCCAAGGGAGTGCAACCCAAGATCCACGAATAGTGGATAGTGACTCATCCTCTGACTCAGAAGCCATGAAAGGGCACCCTACCAAGAACCCTGAGGAGACAAGCCAAAACATGCCAGTGTGGGCCCCACAACCCGGATCTAGCATGTTTAGTCGTCTAATAGAGACCTTTAGTAGAGCTACACGCTCTGAACATGCGACAAGCGAAGTAAATGAGGAAGGAGGGGTAGTAGATTCGCCATTCACATCTTATGTAGACCCTACCCTCCCAAAGAGTGTCCATATGGATATTCTACCCACTTCGTTTAATGAGGGCCCTACTGAGCTACCACATTCCGATGCTCTTCCTAAAGTAGAGGTCCCTAGAAGCCAATCCATAAGAAGTGACATTGCGTCCACTTCAAGAGAACCGTTTGGCACACCAAGTCTAGATGGGATATTTCTCAATGAAAATTGGGAATATGATCTACACACAGAGACTCTAACTGACCTATACACAGGTTACACATACCATGTAGGTTGGTTAGAAGTCCTACGATCTACATCTAGCGCCACTAATCTAGAGGAGCAACAACACATGATATGTGAGGTGATTAGAATTATCCAATTTGAGAGGCAAAATAGGGGAGTGAACCTAGTTTCCACTGGTCCTATGAGGTTTTTGGATACGGGCAAGGCCAAACAACCAACCTTATCACAATTGGAAACTCCCTCGGTGAGTCCCATAGACCCTTCGTATGTTGTTTCGCCTGGAGTCTCAATGCAGGTTGAGCCCACGAGCAGTAACTTTAGTTTTCCAACCTTGGCTCAACTTTCCATTAGGGAATCCGCAATGCCTACCCCAATGATGAGCATAGCTGAAAGTGCACCTGTTACCCCTGTAGTTAGTATGACACTGCTACCTAGTGGAACAGTACCTACAGCAGTGCGTGCCAGTGCCTATCAACCATATGTACCTATCGCTACTCATGCTCATGTAGCTCCTACGCCTCTTAGTATGCCAATGGTGTATGCTCCACGACCACCTTATCACAACCCTTATCCAAGAGGAGCTAGGCCTAGCTACATATCATATCCTACGTCATTTGCCAACATACTCAGACCAACACCAACTCCTATCAGCCAGGCTATCCCAGAAGTGCCTCCACCAGCTATGCTTGCTCACCTAGGTGATCTCGCAGCGTTTGCTCAGACGATCGGACGATCCATTGCAGAAAACATGCGGGGCATGCCTGAGAGAGAACCTAGAAGCAAGGCAGTACAAGTGGCTAAGCTCACTCAAAACTTCAGCGGTAACGAGGACGTTAGGAAGCACATTGAAGTCTTTGAACACGTGTGTGATTCCTTGGAAGAGCACAATGAGCTGCATAAGTGTAAAGCCCTAGGCTTAACATTGAGTGGGAAGGCCGGAGATTGGTATCGAACCTTAAGGGTTGAAGAGCGTACTCACTATCCCACTCTCAAGAGATTGTTCTTGAAAGAATACATACGTGAGGGTGTGCTTTGGGGAGTAGCATCTCAACTCCAAAAAGCTGAACTCGAGGAAGGGGAGTCAGTGAGAGACTTTATAAGTCGATTGAAGCATCTAAATTCTCGCTGCACTCCCGATGAACGCTTCAATAACAACCAACTCCTCGATAGATTCATCCAAGGATTGCGCCACGAGGACATTTACAATGGCCTAGTCATTAGAGGTCTTACAACGTGGGAAGCAGTCACTGCCAATGCAATCCAGTTAGAAGACAACTTGATGATTGCAGGTAAAAAGGTGTCTTCAGAAACAAAATCCATTAGTTCGCAAGTATCTGGGCACGAGCCAATGACGGTAAAACCTATTGCCAAGGAGCCCAAGATATCTGAAATGTCTGACCGACCTTACTAAGGCTCTCCAAGAATACTTTAGGGGTAATCGAGCTCCTCAGAATAGCCATATGTACCCAAGGAGAGAGCAACAATGGTGTTCGGTGTGCTTAGGACCACATAGCATGAGTGAATGTCCCACATTCAGAGTCAAATTCAATGGGAATTGCAATGCATGTGGTAAGTATGGCCATCAATCTAAAGATTGCCTAGTACTTAAGCGAATGTTGGCAAATCAGGCACCACTAGCCTAGTCAAACACACCTCAAGTACCCGCGCTGATGCCTGCACAACCTGTTGAGCAACCGTCACAGCACATAGTTCCAAGGAATCCAAATGTAGTCCAGTCTGTGCCGTTACAACCGCCAGTGCTAGGACCACAACCTCCACATCCAAGGATAACCCCAATAAACCAGATGGGTTGTGAGTCACATAGTGCGTGTGGGGATTATGAAGAGGAGATAGACCCCACTGCTCCATACGGGATTGATACGTTTGAAATGACTCCCCAGTACTACATGGAGGATCATTTCGGGCAAGTCAAGCCTGTATATCAAGCGGTTGCTCTCGTCACAAGAGGGCAAAACCTTAATACCATGGCGAGGAGACCACCTCTTCAATGCTACGATTGTGGTGGACCGCATCGTGTAGCAGAGTGCCCTAATAGGCTACAGAAGATCGTCGCTACTCATATGCAACCAAATCAAGGGAGCACATCGGGAATGCCGGTACTTACATGTAATCGTTGTGGCATAGATCATTTGATCGCTCAATGTCCACATAATCCTAATGCACCCAAGATTACGCCATTGAATTTGGTTGAGGTCACCAACCAAACACGAGGAACCACACCCGTTGTACCCGCGAATATAGTTACACGGTCAATGCTTCAAAATCAAAACTACATTCTTGAAGAGAGGGATACTGCATCAATCGCTCAGGCAAAGAAAAAGAAAACACGGCGGAAGAGATCGCTTAATGCCACGAGCTCCAAGCCTAGTTCAAAGACTAACATAGGGACAGGAGACGACCCCGTGTATATGAATGATCCTGAAGATGATTCCGATTCAATAGAAACCATGGGGACCAAAGCCACTACCTTAAGGGAAGAACCCACTCGGGAGCTCAATGAAGGAGAATCAAGTGAGTACATAAATAAGGGGAAACAGAAGGAAACTTCCTCGGCCCCACAACCAAGTCAGTTAATGCCCTCTCGACCACCCAAACTCCCCAAGACAAGCCACGTGGGCCAAAAACCCTCAAGAAAAAGATTGGAACTTACCCAAACCCAGTTGAGGAGATTGAACAAGTGCAACACTTAAGAGGTTTGGTGGAAGAAACACAAAGAGAACTGGAGCCAAACCCGAGAAAAATCAAAATTCCAGACACAATGTTTCCTACGCAAGTTCAGCCTCACAGGAACCATAAACCGTCAGCTATACCTAGTATCATTCGGGAAGAAAGTGAGGATAGGACATCAGGAAGTGGGCAAACACCCTTCTTGCTGGAAAGAATGTTTAGTGAGGGAATGCCTGACCCCATCGAAGAGGAAGTGATTCCATCTTCACCAATCCCTAGTCAAGGGGCGATGTCTCGGAAAGTACCGTTGAATGTGTCTAAGCTAATGGATTTCATGTCCTCTGAGATCAGAACCACGATCATATCCAAATTATACGGAGATCCTGAGCTATTCTTAGCTCTTCGGGCATTTCTCAATGGAGAACTAAAGGTGGGGCTACCACAATTTGCAAATATGGATAGACCCGACATGCTTCAAGACGAAGGGGAACATTGGGATCTACAACCCAACCTAGATGAAGATTCGGTCGTTGAAATACCTGTGAACAAGTTGGGTCAGTACTTTGAAGGGGACGAATCTAATGCCACCCTTCCCATTACTACCAAGGGATTAACTCTAAAGGGAATCCTTGATGGTGGTGCTGGAGTGAGCATTGTGACTAAAAACTGTTGGGAATCTATGGGAAGGCCTCACCTCGAAGTCACAAACATAGTGGTTAAGATGGCAAACGAAACCATAGCTAAACCTATTGGAATGTTAAGGGACCTTAAGATCAAGGTCCTGGGATACAAGGTAAAACATACCTTCATTGTAATGGATTTCTCCAAGCATCCTATGTCATATCAAATGATCTTAGGACGTCCTTTCATGAGGGAAGCACAAATGGTGCATGAGACTGGTCGAAAAACCATGTCTACTTACAATTCCAGGACTCTGTCATTCGAGTTGATCTTGAGAATGGTCGTGCACATCCTTTAGGAAGCAAGGTTATCATCGATAATCGATCGGATACCACTGTCCATTCCGCCCCATTAAGGTATTGCTATACATGCAAAAAAGAGACTGATGATGGGAAAGATTCTCCTTATATGGATGTCCTACCAGGTATGACTGAGTCGGATAATGTGGATTGGGTACACCTAGCGGCAACCATAGACACATGGGGAAATAGAGGTACAAGTTGGGTAACACCTGAGGGGCAAGATATGCCACCGTTAGTGCCAATAAACATGATGGGTGTTATGCACTTGACTCCTGATAGCGAGAACGTGGCAAACTCCACCGACACTGAAAGTAGCGAAGACCCTGACCAATGCAACTCTGAGTATGAATCTCAAGAAGAAACTCACCCTGAGCCTGATGGGAAAAATGAATCAAATATTCACCCAAATGTGGAAGCAAGGTGCTCAAGGCCTAGGACAGTGGCCTCCTGCAGTTCATCCGAAAGTGAAGATCGACCAAGTGAGTCCGAATCGGATAGAAACAAAAATCAAAAACTTGGTAAGAAGAAAACGAGACATAAGCGCCAACACTATCGAGCTAATGTACGAACTGCAATAAATAAGGAGAGATCCACTGTAGAATGGCTTAGTTATGTAGGAGCCATTGACGCTCATCGGAAGATAGCGGATAATTGGGGACAATACCTCCAAAGTGTCATGTGGTGTATTCCGCAACCTCATGACGTTGCCCAATTAGAGATCGAAGAGAAGCCAAAACTAAGTCGTACTGCAAGAAGGCGGCAAAACCAAGAGTTGGCTCAACAACAAAAGGAGGCGGAATTAAAAGAAAAAAACCGGGCACAACAAGAACCAGTAGACTTACACCCCGCACCCGAGCATTTCAAATCATTCACCACAGGGGAACGTAAAGTAGTCTACACAAAAGCCCAACGAACGCCTACCAATGGGAGTAGCGGTGTCTACGATGGCCCTGCGGTAGTCAAGGAGATAGACTTAGCAAATCCGGGTGAGGAGTCTAAACCAGTTTTTATTGCTCAAGACCTCACCAAGGCGGAAGAAGCTGCACTTACGAAGCTTCTTAAAGAATTCAAGGACATATTTGCTTGGACATATCATGATATGAAGGGTGTTCCACCCTCGGTGGTGCAACACACGATTCCAATGATTAGCACTGCTAAACCAGTCCAGCAACGTCCCTACCCAATGAATCCTAAGTACGCAAAGATTGTACAAGAGGAAATTGAAAAGCTTGTAAAATGTGGATTCATATACCCTATTGAGCACTCAGAATGGGTTTCTCCGATAGTCATCGTACCAAAGAAGAATGGGAAACTCAGAGTGTGCGTTGATCTCAAAAAGGTTAATGCAGCCACCAGAAGGGATCATTACCCCTTGCCATATTCTGAACATGTGCTTGAAAGAGTGGCAGGCAAGGAGGCATATAGCTTTTTAGATGGGTACTCGGGTTACAATCAGATCACAATTGCAGTCGAGGACCAAGCTAAAACAGCATTTATCATGGAGTTTGGAGTGTTTGCCTTTCGCGTCATGGCCTTTGGCTTGACCGATGCACCTGCAACATTCCAACGATTGATAAACACGGCCTTTAAGGAATATCTAAGGGACTTCTGTGAAGCTTTCTTAGACGATCTTTGTGTTCATTCCTCTTGGGATGAGCACTTGATGTGTTTACGAAAAGTATTTGAAAGGTGTAGATTATATCGCATCTCCTTGAATCCTTTCAAATGCCAATTTTGGGTTAAACACGGAGTTATCTTAGGGCATATAGTGTCCAAAAATGGGATTTCCACTGACGAGAGTAAAATCAAGGTCATTCTGGAATTACCCCCACCCACCAACTACAAGGGAGTCCAACGCTTTATGGGCCACGTTGGTTATTATCGAAGGTTTATTCTCTTCTTCGCCGAGATAGCTCGACCATTATATAAGCTTCTCATCGAGTTTATTTGGACCGAAGAATGTGACCATGCCTATGAGCTATTAAAGAAGGTCTTGGCGAGTGCTCCAATCTTGAGAATGCCTAACTGGGATTTACTCTTCCATGTGCATATTGATGCATCAAACTTTGCTATTGGGTGTGTGTTAACTCAACCTGGAGAACACAAGCTAGACTACCCCATTAGCTTTGCCAGTCGTCGCCAGTTGAACGATGCTGAGATGAACTACACCACTACGGAGCGAGAAGGGTTGGCAATGATATATGCAGTAAGGAAATTTCGTTATTACCTCCTTGCCACCAAGTTTGTTTTCTATGTGGATCATCAAGCATTGTTGTATCTGGTAAACAAACCATGCTCCACAGGAAGAATCACACGATGGCTATTGATTCTTCTTGAGTTTGATTTCACGGTTGTTGTGAGACCTGGCAAGAAACATGTTATGGCTGATCATTTGTCTCGCATACCCAATGGTGAGGCTCCTACAGGGGTTGATGATGACTTACCTGACACTTCCCTATTCATGGTGGAGACAGTGCCTGAATGGAGTGAGAAGATTGTTAACTTTTTGATTAATGGATTTCCACCCAAGGAGCTTCGTAAAGATCTAGCTCGAAAACTGATCAAAGAATGCGAACCCTATTGCCTGATAGAGCAGGGACTCTTTATAAAAGAGGAAAGGATGAAGTTCTTAGGCGTTGTGCCCGAGAGGATGAGTATCTATACATTTTACAAGAGGCACATATGGGCGTAGCCGGTGGTCACTTCTCAGGAGACTTAACTGCGCGAAAGATCTTACAATCAGGGTATTGGTGGCCCACTATGTTCCAAGACGCATCTCTCTTTGTGAAGGGTTGCGATGAATGCCAACGATACAAGAAACCCCAATGAAAAGATCAGATGCCCCTACATCCGATCAAAGTAAACCAACCATTTGAAAAGTGGGGTTTAGTCTTTGTAGGTCCAATTAGCCCAGCAACCCGCAACACACAATCTTGCTATATTATTGTGGCCACTGACTATATGACTAAATGGGCTGAAGCGAAAGCGACACGTAAGGCAGATGCAAGGACAACAGCCAAGTTCCTCTTTGAAAATATAATCACACGCTTCGGTTGTCCTTTTGAACTTGTGAGCGACAATGGTACGCATTTTATAAATGAAGTGATTAAGGAGCTCACAACAAATTTCATGATATCCCATCATAAATCTACTCCTTACTATCCGCAAGCGAATGGCCAAGCTAAGAGTACCAACAAGACTTTAATCTCTGTTTTGACAAAGACAGTTGAAGCTCATCGCACGGATTGGGATCTAAAGCTTACGACAGCTTTATGGGCCTATCGTACTGCGTACAAAGTGGCTATTAATTGCACACCATTCAAAATGGTATATGGCCAAGAAGCAGTCATGCCGTGGGAATTTGTCATTCCTAGTCTTCGTGTTGCTACTCAAGAGGGTTGGGATGGTAATCCCTTAGTAGAGCGTCTATATATCCTTGAGCGGCTAAACGAAGAAAGACAATTGGCTGTATACAATGCCCTTGTGGAGAAGGATAGAAGGAAAAAATGGTTTGATCGCCATCTAAAGGACAAGGACATCAAGGTTGGGGATAAAGTCCTGATGTATGGAGTACGAAACGAAAAGAAGAAGCTCAAATATGCTGGTAAGGGACCATATAGAGTATGTGAAATTACCCCACGGGAGTAAATTCAAATGATACTATGACCCCCTGAGCCAGGAGGAGTTACATGCAATCCATCAAAAGAAGGCAGCTAAAGAACAAGTTGAGCTTAAAAAGATACAAGCGAGAGTCGAAGCCAAAGAACGTCAACAGCGTGCTAGGAGACAACGAGAAGCCAACTTGGGAATTACGCAAGTATTTTTCGAGGAATCAAAAGAGGATGCACTGGAATCTGACCCACCTCTAAGATACCCAATTGAGTTACAGAGTCCTTACCGGCGGGAGGTGCTGTATAATGCATTATTGGATACAGGAGCTCAACACAATTTGCTATCATATGGTGTGTGGTGTCAACTGGGAAAACCACCTTTATCCAAAAGTTCTATCCAAGTTCAAGGAATCAACAAGAAGAAAACCCCTGTCTCAGGAATTCTGCACACTCCGGTTGCCTATGACAAGGGAACCATAATTCAAAGCTTTTTGGTTATGCCTGCTGGTACCATGGAAGGGACTGTAATCTTAGGGCGCAAATGGATGATGGCCACCAAGTGCAATATCGATTGGGCAACCAGACAAGTCACAACGCAAGAACCAACACTAGGTCTGACCGCTCAAAATCCCGCACCTAAGTCATCCACTCAAATATTAGATAATGAAAAATCACAAAGTCCAGTGGCAAAACCATCTTCGATTGTAGGCCACCCCTCTAACGCTTCAACGCCAAGAGTGGAAACATGCAAGGTGGTCCCTAAAGCTTCACTTACTATGCCAAAGAGTACATACAAATGGGTCCCCAAAGCTTCGTTAACAGCTACTTCCCCTGCTCAATCTCGTTCAGCCACCAAGAAACCTCGTAAAAGGAAAGCAGCTACCCACCCGAGAAAGGGCAATGTAACATTGCGATGGATCCCTAAAAAATTATTAGTAGCCCAAGGGTACTACGAGGGAAATGACCAGATTTGGGTCCCTAAACATAAGCTGAATCCCTCTACATCACCTGTAAAACCTTGCAAACCAATTGTTGCCACCCCAACGATAATTCAAGATTGTGGTAAGGGAAAGGTAACAGAGTGCTCCACACCACTTCTTCCAGAGTTAGTTTGGATTCCCAAATGATATCGATCATTACCACCTAGCTCAAGAAGGGGGGAGCCACATGAAGCTTCTAGCTCCTCATGCCAGGCACACGCTGATATAGAAGTTTCTACATGCTCTACACCTACTCTTGCCAACACTCAACAAAAAATCGATGAGTCTACGTCTCCCCTTGTAATAGTATCATCGGAAACCATTTCCTCCATTCGTCAATGGGAGCGTACACTACCATCTCTGCAATTGGATGTGGCCACAAGGGTCATAAAAAGCTATCTGCCCACATCACAACCTATGACCCGCTGGACAAATTGGTTCCAAGAGGCTGCAACATCATTGCAAATAATATGATCTACCCAAGGAAAGGGGGAGCATGTACTCACGCTCGACATTCTAATGCTTCCTCCTTATAACCTTCTCCCCTGACCATGTAATTGCCAAATTCAAGGGGATGTATATATATAGCTTCATACATTTTTAAAAAAAAACAAAGAAAAGAAAAACAAAAAATAGTAAAAAGAGCAAGAGCACAAAAACAAGAGAAATATCCGTATACAATCAAGAACTAGATTGTCCTGTCATAAACCTACTGATGCTATATCTGTGTTTGCAGATATGGCAGATGCCCGATCATCATACACTTCATCCACTCCTACCTTTGGTGAGAGGTATCATCTATACCTTTCTCAGATATTCCACATGTGCTATCCTGTAATTGAAACTGAATGGGATCATATAGATGTACTAGCCAGAGAGGAAAATATTGAGGAATTAGAATGGCTGATTTGCCTATTGACCATGACTGACCCCTACTCCGTAGAGGACATATCCCCGATAGCCCAATGCTTTCCTTTTCCACAAGATGACTATCCTCGCATGGTTACATTTTTGATGAGTTTATGTGGATGGGAAAATGAAAAGAAAATATCTGACAATGATGAATGGACGGATGAAACTCATGGCACTACTGAGGTTGACTTTATTTGTTTGGATGACGCGGATAGAGGCTTAGCTTTAGGGCTAGAGCCAGGACTCTACAACATCCTCTTACCGTATCCTCAGTAGTAGTGTGGTGACTGGTAGGTAGGTTAGCGTTTTCAAGTTTTTTCTAGTTTAGATTCCTTAAACAAGTCTTGAAATTTTCACACTGATGTGCCTCTCAAGGTATAGTGCTTGTTAGTTGATTGTACAGGTTGAAAAGTTTGAGGTGGGTTCGCTTTCAAGTCCTGAGACTGCCGCAACGTTCATCAAAATATATCTACATCAAATTGCAAGCTGTCTCGTCAAATCAAGGAGATCTCCAATTATAGGTGTAATTCTTCCATACCCACTCTCTTTCGTTTTTATTGTTCAATCAATTGCATAAACTATAATGCATGACCACATGGAAATTGTCACTGTACTACTTAGTTTTTGAAGTTGCTTGCATGCTAGTGTAAAACATTAATGAGCTTAACTTTATTGGAAATATTCCTAGGCAGCATGATGTCTTTAGTTAACCTTGGAATACGATTGTCTTAGGTCTAGGGTCAAACCATCTTAATGTTTGACACCTGGCCATGTGTGTGTTGACCTCTAGGACATAGCTATTACCCCTTTGTCGAAAGGATGCAAGACAAATTATAGTTCAGGAGCAAAGATCAAAAGAAATAGATTTAAAAAAAATGCCTACAATAAATGGCAATACAAGTCTATGATGTGCTTTAATGTTGGCCTATCGCCTTATTGATACTTGGTAGGCGAGGAGTATTCTACTCCAGACCGATGCCTTGGTTGGTAGGGGGTAGCCTTGCCTAAAGTGAGCTAATAGATTCTTGGATAATGCCTTGTGTTAAACATGGTACCAGGATCGATGTTAGTTTTGCCTTAGGAAGGTCGCCATTGTGTGTAAAAATTATCACATGCATTAAAAAAAAAATAAAGGCAAAAGGCTCCTGTAACTCTGATGTTTCTTGTGTCCCTAGACGCGTGGTATTAACTTGTTCTTAGAGTAGACACAGTGTGGTCATCTGTTTATTTATTAAGCTTGGTTATTTTCCTTGACTTAGGCCAGTTATAAACCTTGATTAACCTTTGACACCTTGCTAACTCTTGAATTTCTTTCAATAATTTTAAACTCCTATTAATTTGCTACACTAGCTCACTCATGTGACCCTTAAACTAAGTTCTCCTAGCAACATCCATTGTGGTCTCACATGCTTGAATTTATACACTTTATATCTTTTGAATTCTAGCATACCTTCACTCTACTTCCCTATTTTGCAGACGGTCTACCACAACAACCCTCTCGAGCTTACCATACCATAGCTTCCGAGGACGGAATCTACATTAGGAAGGGGGGCATGTTAACCTATGATGACAGACATTGAGACGTATTATGTTTTACGTCATTACTTTAAATATTCTGAGTCATGGGCCGGGCTTGTCGGCACCATATGTTAAGGATGAAGGGATTGGGTGATCGTCGATGAGAGGCGCACCTTGAATATCAGTAGGATAAGGGTTAGGATCGACCGGCCATGTATGGGCGCCCAAGTGTGAACGGCTAAGTCACCTATAAGAGTCAAATGTAACCCTAAAATCCTCATTCTCATGTGTTGTGAATACAAGAGTGCTCTTGCCTTATCTCCTTGGTTTCCTTCTCCTGCGTGTGAGAGAGAGAGACAGAGAGAGAGTGAGAGCGATTGAGCACTGTGTAGCGGCACGACGGTGGAGAGGCGGTAGAGCGGCGAGACGGCGGCTCCTTCTTCACGGCTGCGACGCGGGAATCCTTCAAGGCAGCGGTTGAGCGGTGAGTGACACACCCTTTGCATTCTATTTGAGCTTCCTTCCCTGGTTGTATGCTTGTAGCCATTCGTGGCTCGCATACGGTGTCTGGCAAGTCCCCAGCTATACGACCTGTGCAGCAAAAGCGCACAGTTTCAAAGGATGCACATGAAGAGGACTTGCATAGTGGACCTCCCAGCCATACATAATGGGACTAGTGATGAGACCCTCACTTTGTTAATGATACACATGGGCAATCATTCACACACTATGCAGGCAAGAACATCGAAGAATTTATTGGACAATACAAGAGAAATGGTGGAAAAAGTGGTTAGTGTTGATAGGAATGCCAATCCAAGAAGGGTCTAAATGTGTGTAGAACTAAAGAATTGGTTCTAACATCATTGGTAAGGGAAGGGGGCCATGTAGAGCAGCTTGGAGAAAAGGAGTTCAGCGATGTGTTGTCCAGAGGAGCTTTGACCTTTAGTTGAAAATAATAAGTATGCATTGAGAATTACTTGAAGATGTGGTTTTAGTTTATTTAACCAATTGTATATTGCAAGTTTCACAGGTCAATATTGCAAGCACGTAAGGATTCTCTAATCGGGTATTTTGGCTATGATGATTTATGCGATTGAAGAGGGATTGTACCTATGATTTCTTTCATGGAAGCGAATTTCCAGGCCAAGGGAGTGAATCTAATTAATGTTTTGTCTTCAAGATGTCAACAAGGAACCTGCATCATGAAAAGATGCAGAGGAGAATAGAGCTTGAGCTCTTGCAAGCACACACTCATAAAACCCTAAAAGAGAACACACAAGGTGAGAGGCTGAAAATCTTCTTCTTCTTCACACAACACTCAACACACCATATACAAAGATACATATACAAAGATAAGAGTACACACCTCGGGGGGGGGGGGGGGGGTCACTCGTATAAATATGTAAGTATCACGTGGGTTCAACAGAAGGACATTTTAAATATTTAAAACTTACAGAAATATATTTACAGAGGGGATTTATTTATTGTATTTTAAAAAAAATTTACAGATTTGAATAGGAAAGGATACATTATATTCACTAAAAAATTCACAGATAAGGGACTTTTTAAATAGGCCTTGAACACACGTGATATAGAGGATTTATATATAGTGACCCCCCGAGGTACACACCATATGAAAAGGTACTCGACCAAATAATACTAGGGTACTCTATAGTGCGAACCCAATCAAATAAGCTGGCGCTATAACTATGCCAGTCTCTAGAATGGCTGTCACACAGCCTGTCATCCCACTGGCCGCATATCACCCATGATCTCACCAACCATGCCAGTGGTGTAAGTGTGGGGGCTATCCCCCACAGGCGGGTCATCAGTGTCCACTGCCACTAGATGAGCTCGATATCTCAACACTCCCCCTCGAGCTCAACTCCGTCTCATGTACACCAAGCGAAGCCCTGAATTTACGGAGCTTCTCTGTACCTAATGCTTTGGTGAAGATGTCAGCTGCCTGATCCTGTGTGTTGACATAAACAAGGTCAATGTCTCCTGCCAAAACCTTCTCTCTGACAAAATGGTAGTGGACCTCTATATGCTTCGTGCGAGCATGAAAAACTGGGTTCCTAACCAACTGTATACTGCTAACGTTGTCATAGAAAATGACAACTTGTCTATCCACTAATAGACCCAAATCTGCAAGTAGCTTTCAACCAAGCTACCTCACATGCTGCGATCGCAGCACCTCTGTACTCGGCCTCTGTGTATTGGATAGAGCAACCGTAGGCTGCTTCTTGCTACTCCAAGTCATAGCAGCATTCCCCAAAGAAAACATGAAGCCACTAGTAGATCTTCTATCTGAGATACTACCAGCCCAATCAGCATCTGTGTATCCATGTACACATATCTCTATCCCAGTTTCATAAGATAGTCCACAATGCAAAGTAGACCTCACATATCTCAGTATGCGTCTCAATGCATCCAAATGCGGCTTCCGTGGAACCTGCATAAACTGACTCACCAACCCAACAGCATAGCTCAAATCTGGCTTGGTGATCATCATGTAGATCAAGCTTCCTACGATGTGCCTATACATAGTAGGATCCTCCAAAATCTCTCCTGAATCTGCACTCAACTTGCCATTCTGATCCAATGGCACTGAGATAGGCTTATAGCCTATCATACCATACTTGGACAACATGTCCAAGCCATACTGTCTCTGTAGTTATCCAATACCATGTGGTGACCTAATCACCTCAATGCCCAAGAAATATCTGAGCTCCCTCAGATCCTTCATCTCAAACTTCTGTCTAAGCAAGATCTTTACATCAAAGATCTCTGCATCATGGTCCCTCGTAATGAGATCAGGTCATCTACATAGATGACAACAAGCACAACCCCTCTATCACTGTGTCTCACATACAGCGAGAAATCTGCATTGGCTACATGAAAGCCAATAGTGACAAGATATTCAGAAATCTTGTCAGACCATGCTCTTGGTGCTTGTTTTAAGCCATATAAGGCTTTCTTCAACCTGCAAACATGCTCGGGGTGACTCACATCCTCATAACCAGGTGGCTGCAACATATACACCTCTTCTTGCAAATCCCCATGCAAGAATGCATTCTTTACATCCATATGATGTAAAGACCATTGCTTTAACATAGCCACTGCTATCACAACTCTCATTGTTGCCATCTTGGCAAAACTGGGCTGAAAGTTTCCTCATAATCAATGCCATATGTCTGCAGATATCCTTTGGCTACCAATCTAGCCTTGTACCTGCTTATGCTTCCATCACTGTTATGTTTTACTTTGTACACCCACTTGCATCCAATGGTTTTTTTGCCTTCAGGCGATTGCACTAAATCCCAAGTCTCATTTCCTTATAGTGCATCCATCTCCTCATCCATAGCTTTCTCCCAACACACATTTCCAACAACCTCATCAATGCATGTGGGCTCTATAACCTGTACAACTTTTGCCATGTATGCATAGTGATGTGCCACATAACCATCATAGGTAAACTTCTGCATAGAATTCTTCACTCTCCCAGATCTTCGCAGCTTTGCATTCATGGCTTCCATAGCCTTCTTTATACCAGGTGTTCTCATAGCTGGTATCCCAAGATCCTCATCAAGGCTCATCTCTGAGCCACTAGACTCTCCATCAACATGAGAATGCCCTGCAAAAATGTCAGGCATACTAAGGGGCTCAACCACTTTCTCTTTACCTTTATGTGATGTACTAATCACATTTGCAGGACTAGTATTATGACGTAGCCTGCCACTCCATGGTCTATCAACTGAACCACTAGATGAGGACTCTTCTGGTCCACTCAAAGACTGTGATTGCTGACTTGCATTCTGTGCAATCACATTTCCACTCACATCAGCCAATAGCTTCTTTTTTGGCAGCATACCAACTACTCATCTTATCAAAAACAACATCCCTGCTTACCCTCAACTCACGTGTAGCAAGGTTATAACACCTGTATCCCTTTTGCTCAAGGAATATCCAATAAACACACATTTTTCAGCTTTTGGATCCAGCTTAGTTCTCAGCCCATCTTGCACATGCACATATGCAATGCATCCAAAGACTTTCAGATGAGACAAATCAGGTTTTCTGCTAGTAAACCTCTCCTCTGGAGTTACATCATGTATGGCTGTAGTTGGAGTCCTGTTCCATGATGTAAACTGCTATACAAACAGCCTCAGCCCAATAGCTATGCGGCATATTCTTCTCTCCCATCAATGCTTGCGCAATCTTAGCAATGTACTTGTTTTTTCGCTCAACAACTCCATTTTGTTGCGGAGTGTATCTGCATGTAAACTATCTCCGAATACCATTCTTCTTCAAAAATTCAGAGAACTCATTAGAAAAGTACTCTCCCCCTCCATCTGACCTTAGGCACTTTACATATTTCCCTGTTTGCTTTTCAACCATAACTCTGAAATTTTGAAAATGAGTGAACACCTCACCCTTCTCCTTCATGAAGTATACCCACACTTTCCTTGTGTGGTCATCAAATAAATGTCACATAATACCTACAGCCTCCCATAGACGGTCTTTGTAGGATCTCATACATCTGAATGCACAACATCTAGTGCATTTCTGCTCACATTTCTGTCACGTGGAAATACATGGTTTGTTTGCTTTCCAAATTGGCATGCTTCACATATTTTCTGCATACCTCCAACTTTAAACTTTGGCAGTCCTGTCACAATTCCTTTAGTCTGCATAGACTTCATTCTCTGCACATTCCATGTCCAATTCTTTTATGCCAAATGTCTATGTCTGCAACAATTCCTGAACCATTTGCAAACATCGCAGCACTCACTTCAGGCATGTTTACATTCAATGTAAACATTCTGTCCACTTTGTTGCCTTTTCAACCAACCTACACTTGTTTTTAAAGTCTTCACCACCATAACAACTATCAAGGTTAAACTGAACCTGCAAACCCTGCTCAATCATCTGGCCAACTGAAACCAGATTCTTTATTATGTTTGGAACATGAAGTACATCTGCAAGGTACTTCACTTTGCCATCCTACATAGACAATGGCACATCTCCAACATGGGCAATTGGATGAGCAGTGTCATCCCCTGTTTTTCCACAGACCCTGGTCTTTCAAGGAAGTTTTACCAAGGTGTCCCACGCCTCCTTGGGAGACTTGGCATCCTGTATGTGCCCAATCATGGTGTCTTGTATACTGATAGAGAGCCAATACTACATAACTTTTTTGGCTCCTTGGTTCCAATCTTGAACTCTTTCACATCTGCAGAGCAGTCGGATTGATCTCCGGTATCTCTGGTGCCTCTTCATGCTCACCTTCTATATAGTCCCAATAACCCTTTCCCATCAGGAAATTTGGCAGCCTGAACCTCCAGCATGGAAGTTGTTCTTATCAAGCTTCTCAGCAACAATCTAGTTTATGCCATCATTTGATATCTTGCCAGACACACAAATTTACCAGAAACAGCACTCTGGTTTGTCCTACACAAACTGCTATATTTTTTACAGGGTACTGTACTACACTCAAATGCCATAACCAGTGACCTCAATGTGCATACATACACCCAATGGCAACTATTGACCTCCTTGCAACACGCACAATGTTTGTACAACCAATATATCTTCCTGCAGTTCTTAAAACAGAGTTTTGCAGAGAATCGATGACTTACCCGTAGTGCTCGAAATCGCCTGCTTTCTGAAAAACGGAGGTCCTAACGTGCTCGAAACGCGTTTTTGGCCCAAAAAATTCTATTCGATAGGACCATATAGTTGCCCTATAGCTTTACTCTCGCAAAGAAAGCTCCTCAATCAGAGATCATTTGCCAGTGCCTCCCATAGAGCTCCCGCGAGAAGGGTGTAGTCGCCAACACAAATAGGGAAGAGTAGATGAAGCTCTTACCCTCGTACCGCTTCCTGTGCTTCTCTTGCTTGCAGCTCAGTCCTTAGCATGAACCAGGCTCTGATACCATGAAAAGATACAGGGGAGAAGAGAGCTTGAGCTCTTGCAAGCACACACACACACTCATAAAACCCTAAAAGAGAACACACAAGGTGAGAGGCTGAAAATCTTCTTCTTCTTCACACAACACTCAACACACCATATACAAAGATAAGAGTACACACCATATGAAAAGGTACTCAACCAAATACATACTAGGGTTCTCTATAGTGTGAACCCAACTAAATGAGTTGGTGCTATAACTATGCCAGTCTCTAGAATGGATGTCACATAGCCTGTCATCCCACTGGCTGCGTATCACCCATGATCTCACCAACCATGCCAGTGGTGTAAGTGTGGGGCCTATCCCCCAGGCGGGTCATCAGTGTCCACCGCCTCACTAGATGAGCTCGATATCTCAACACATTAGACGTTGATCTTGTAAATAGAATGAGGTGTTCTGGAAATGGTGATCTAAGGAGAGCTTGGATACAATTTGACCACACATATTGCATTTTAGATTGGGTCACAATGGCATGCCATGTGTACGATCCAAGGTAGCAAGGAATTCATTTATGAGAAAACACTATAATAGCATAAATGTACATCATGTCATCACTTTTTTTGTTGTTTTTGTGTGGTAGCTTGCACGAGCTTCTTACAGTAGCTACATGTGAAATGAAAGAGGGACAAGACCTCCCAAGTCTTATTTTGGAAATGCTTGAATAATGTCATGGTGACATATGGATTTGAGAAGGCCGATTGTTTTGGGTTCATGTGGCAGATGAGGCCCAAGCAAATTGGAATGCCTTAAGAGAATTATACAATGAAGGGCTAGAGATGAAGGGTCGAGAACAGTTATGCTTGTTCCACTGGGCACAAAGCCACAACCTTCATACCACAAAGTAAGCAGTCCAAGGTGTACACAAGAACATGTGTGAGCAATGGCAAATGACAACGACAAAAATAGTAGCACAAGCACAAGCTCGTGTCATTCGACAATGGTGGCGAAGTGGCAATGTGAGTGATCGAGACATACCTGCAATGTGAGTGATCAAGACATACCTGCTATGGACGTATGGTTCAATTGGTGGGAATATCATATTGCCCATTGGGGCAATATAATGATTTCTATACGACTACTACCCCTATCTCTTGTTAAGTTTGGGTTTTTGGAAACATAACCTCTGCGGAGAAATTATTGTCATTGGCTTATTTGAGTAATTATTGCAGGTAGAGAAGAGTAGTGAGATCAAGCATGCACACCATGCTCAAACTTATCAGAATCCAAGCATGGAAGTTGGCTAGCCGGGGAGGTTAAGTACCACGAGACTTGAAAAATCCACACTGGCCGCTAATTACCTATCCAAACATACTCCGATTGTGACCAAACTTTGCAAGCCTGTGAGGGTTAGCCCTCCCCCACATGCCTGCAAAGTTTTGTTCCCATCGGAGCATGTTTGGGTACGATGGTATGGGGAAGGCCCGGATTTTCCATGGCCTCTTAAGCACCAAGAGACTTGAAAAATCCACACTGGCCGCTAATTACCAATCCAAACACGCTCTGATTGTGACCAAACTCTACAAGCATGTGGGGGTGGATCCCCCCCCACATGCTTGTAAAGTTTGGTCCCCATCGGAGCATGTTTGGGTACCATGGTATGGGGAAGGCCCAAAATTTCTATGGCCTCTTAAGCACCAAGAGACTTGAAAAATCCGCACTAGCCGCTAATCACCAATCCAAACATACTCCGATTGTGACCAAACTTTGCAAGCCTGTGAGGGTTAGCTCCCCTCCATATGCCTGCAAAGTTTTGTTCCCATCAGAGCATGTTTGGGTACGATGGTATGGGGATGGCCCGGATTTTCGATGGCCTCTTAAGCACCAAGAGACTTGAAAAATCCACACTGGTGGCTGCTAATTACCAATCCAAACATGCTCCGATCATGACCAAACTTTGCAAGCATGTGGGGGTGGGGTTTCAAGCAAAGAATATCATTATATGATGCTTGTGTTACAGACATGGCCAATGCCCTCTTGTAAAGTGTAAAACAAAATTCTTACAACCTTAGCAAACACATTGGAGCAAGGCGGCCTAGTCTTGAGAAGCTTGTTGAAAGGGTAAATTCTACCACTCCTAGGCCAGCATAGGTCATATGGACTATGAAAAGCAGCACTGCAGGTACTCCCATGTACAAGGCACCAACTCCTTTAAGTGGTGATAGAGAGTCAACAAGGCGTAAGAGGCAATCTTCTGTAGTAATTGATGTGGAGGATAATGCAAGCCATAGGCCAGAGTTCAATGTGCATATTCGAGATAGAAAACCAATTGAAAGACCTAGAAAGATTCATTTCTTAGATGAAGAGACAAGTGTGGGCAGTGAATCCACATATCCTAATGTGGTGGAAGCACCAATACATCAAACCTTTTGGGTAATTAGGAGGACTCCAAAAAATAGTAGGGTCAAATGTCTAGGGAATTTAGGAAAAATGGAAAAATGTGGGCGAACTATTGTGGGATGTTGAAAGGGAGCACCTGCTCCCTCGTTTTTTTCAACAAGGTCTCATGTGGCTGGGAAGACTAGTCAAATGATATGGTTTTGCAACACAGATGTAATGCACACACGGGCCATTGATAAGAACATTAATCACTCTCCACACAAAGTCCCTTCAATTTGGCTTGTGGCGGCAGAAGGTACCAAACTCTCAAAAGATGAGGTCGATGCATTACGTTTTGCAAGTTTCAATTTGCAAATGAAGAAAGTGGAAGGAAATATATCCTCCTCTACAATACAAGATGTTGTAATTTTTAGGCTCATGTTTGGCGACCTCGGGTAGACATGCAGTGCTTAGTATGTAGAGGGATAGCAAGGATATGCATCTAATTCTCAGAGTCTTCAAGCTCTAGAAGGGTTGAAAATTCCAAGCTATCCCTTTCCTCATCAATCATTTTGTGGCATGTTTGGCATAAGTGGACTACAGTGGACCAAGTTGTTGTTACCGAATCCTTTGGGAAGGGTCAACCACTCATGGGATGGATCTTCCAAGTGCGCAAGTTGATCTTGAATGTTTGGTCTTTTTCCAAATATAGATGTGATCCGTCTCCCAATCATGGATCATTTTCATTTCTCTCATAAAGGTATGTCGTCCTAGGATGCAATCATATGAAACAGGCTGTGTGGCCAAAATTCATCACCACAAAGGTGTAGTGGAGGTTGGTCCCAAGGATCTTGATCTTCAAGTCCCTCAAGAGGCCTATGGGCCTTATGGCTCCATCAGCAAGTTTCACCAATAAAGTTGTGTCATCCATGGTAGGTGCTCCCCATTTTTCCCAGCATTGTTTGGTGACAATGCTTACCCCTTCCCCTCCATCCACCAGGATGGCGGTGACCTAAAGGCCATCAAAGGTTATGGGTAGTGCTACATTGACTTCATCTCCCTCCAAGTATTGTCCTAGTTTGTTAACTCGAACAGTGGGGGTGCCAGTGATTTCACAAGGTTCAATGAATTCATCATCCTCTATCTCGTTAGAGCTTTCTAGTTCTTCAGACTCTTGCATTCGTGCCCTGAGGTATCCTTCCATCCAATCTTTTAAATCCTTCCATAAGCTTGGGCTACCTTGGAGTAAGGTGCCAAAGGGGATTTGGATTTGAGAAGAGAGGAAGGAAGAGAGACGTGCATTATACAGCACTGGCAAGGCCAAAGGTTGCCTCGGGTTTGCCTAAAGAGAATGTGGGGGAGAGAGAGAGCTTGAGTTTCTTGCAAGCAAACACATACACACACAAGAGAGTGCAAGACATAAAAGAGAGATGAATGGCTGAATTTTCTTCTATCTTCTTCTTTTCTCTACAACCATATAACTAAAAGGTAAGAGTACATTCATAAAGGGAAATTACTCTCCTACAACAACATACAAAATGATCGGTCTATAGTGTTAACCCAACTATATGAGCTGGCCCTATAACTATTCCATGACTCTAATACTCCAAAGTGGCTATCACACAGCCTGTCATCTACACTGGTGCATATCGACCATAATCTCACCAATCATGCCAATGGCATAAGTACAGAAGCTGTCCTAGGTGGGTCATCAATGTCCGTTGTAGCACTAGTTGAGCTTGATATCTCAATACTCCCCCTCGAGCTCAACTCTACACACTGTACTAAGTAATATTTGCATGGTATACTGTGTTACTAGCCAATTGTATGCTACTCATGTTCTAATAATAAATGGAAACTACCCTATCCATGGACTCACCCATATCACCAACAAGTAGCTTCTAAAACCAAGCTACCTCATAAGCTACCATAGCAGCACCCGTGTACTCTTCCTTTGTGCTCGATAAGGCAATTGTTGGCTACTTCTTACTACTACAACTCACAGCAGTACTCCCAAATGAGCACATAAAAACATTGGTAGATCTCCTGTGTGCAACACTACCAGCCCAATCAGCATTCTATGTACCTATGTAGCTGTATCTCTATACCAGCCTCATAGAAAAGTCCATAATCAATTATGGACTTTATGTACTTGAGAATCCATCTAGCCACATCCAAGTGTGGCTTCCTAGGGGCCTGCATAAACTCACTCATAAGTCCAACAGTATAATTCAATTCTAGACTAGTAATGGTCATGTAGATCAAGCTATCCACTATGCGCCTGTATGTAATGGGGTCCTCCAAAAGCTCACATGTATCTGCGAAAAGCTTTGTGTTCTACTCCAATGGCATTGAAATAGGCTTACAGCCTATCATATCATACTTGGACAACATGTCCAAGCCATATTGCCTCTACAATAACAAAATGTCATGAGTGAGGTGATCTCACCACCTCTATGCCCAAGAAATACCGTTGCTCACCCAAATCCTTCATCTCAAACTTTTGCCTCCGCGAATCATGTATGTCAACATCACTATCACTAGTGATGATCAAGTCATCTATATAGATGACTAATAGCATGATCCCTCTATTTATCTTCTTCACATAAAGTGAAAAATCTACATTGGATATCTAAAATCCAATGGTAACAAAATACTCCTCGATCTTGTTTGACCATGCTCTGGATTCTTGCTTCAAGCCATACAAGGCTTTGCGTAGCCTGCACACAAAATTTGGGTATGCATCACTCTCATAACCTAGTGGCTGCATCATGTAAACTTCTTCTTTGCAAATCACCATGCAAGAAGGCATTCTTTACATCCATCTGATGTAAAGACCAACCCTTTGCTCTGCAGCCATAACAATGACAGCTCTCACGGTTGCCATTCTTGCAACCGTGCTAAATGTCTATTCATAGTCAATGCCATAAGTCTACGCATAGCCTTTGGCCACCAATCTTGCCTTATACCTACTCATTGAACCATTAGTGTTATGCTTGACTTTATACACCCACTTACATCCAATTGCCTTCTTTTTCTTAGGCAAAGATGCTAACTCCCATATTGCATTTGTATCCAATGCTGCCATCTCCTCATTCGTGGCATCTTCTCATTGCTTATTTCTAAGTGCCTGCTCAAAACAAGTGGGCTTCAATTCTTGAATTGCTTTAACCGTGTAATCATATTGATGGGTTGTATATCCATCATATCTCAACTTGTCAATAACCACTTTACCAACAACATGATTGGTCATGTTATTAGAGGCACCAAAATCCACATACCATGTATCTTGAGATCCTGACACATCTCTTGTTATATGGAACTGAGCATGTGCTGCATCACAAACATCTACTCAGTTCTATCATCACCTCCCTATTTACTAGATGATGCATAGTTGTCTTGTTGCAACTTTCTACTTTTAATGTCATTCTACTTTTTATAGCAGTCCTTTGCCATGTGCCCTGGTTTGCCACAATAATAGAACTCTATGCTATTTGCATTCTGATTTATTTGCAAACCACCTCGGCCTCTGTCTCCCCTTATCTTTAGACTGCCCTCTTCCACCTGTGTATGATTACTGTTGTGAATCATTAGACTGTTGTTGGCCACAATTCTGATTTCCTTGTCAACCACACCACCTTGGCCTCGACCACGACCTCTACCTTTGCCTCTACCTGAATTGGAGTAGAAGGCCTATTCTGATGTGTTCTTGCTTTTTGTGTGAAGAAGAGTCCTCACCTAAATACTTTTCTTCTATGATGATCAGTATAGACACCAAGTCCTAAAAGTTGGAAATATTCTACCTAACTACAATGGAGGTCTTGAATGGCTTGTACTCTTTGCCAAGCCCATTCAAACAAACACTTACCAAGTCATCATCTTCCACCGATACATTGATAGACCCAAGGAATTCAACAATGCCCTTGATCTTTAAAAAATAATCATTAATAAACATGCTTTTCTTTTCCACAATATGCAGCTCTTGTTTTAGATGCAATTTTCTTGCCTTTGTGTTGGTTTGGAACATCTACAGACAAAGTTCTTCCATGCAACTGCTGCTAGAGTGTTAGCATCGTGTATGTGTCATATCATTATGTCTGTAACACTAATTGAAAGCCAATACATGACTTTCCTTGCACCTTGATTCCAATCCTTGAATTCCTTTATGTCTGCTAGAGTGGCATTCTCTTTAGACAACTTAGGAGGCTCCTCGTTGTCTCCTTCCACATAGTCCCAAAATCCTTTACCACATAAGAAAATTAGTCATTTTGAACTTCTAGGGATGAAAGTTGTTCTTGTCCACCATCTCACTGATAATTTAATTGATTCTGTCAGACATGTTTTCCTACAACAATCAAAAAACTATAAGAGGCAATTTTTGTATGCAACTTGTAACACAGCAGCATCTTCTGTGACTACTGCAGTGGTACTTCAGCACAACCTGTAGGTCACCAAATATGACCAAAGTACATGTACATACACCCAATTTCAACATTACATGTGCAAACATTGTCTGCACTCCCAAAATGCACTGCTGCACTGCAACAATAACTAGATTTTGACTAGAGACAGTTCTCAACTAAAACTTCCTGAAACTATCAAAAATACTTGTAGTGACAGAACGGAGATTGATACGTGCCCAAAACGCAATTCTGGCCACCCCACAAAATATTAGTATAAAGTATTGAGTACCACACACAGGCATCTCCAAGTCTGCGATGAAGGTAGCTCCTCAATCAAAGATGTGTAGCTCCTGGAGCTACCAAGGGGGTGTTGTACCTAAACTAAGAAGGAAAAAAGATGGTGATGCTCTTACTCATGTACCGCTTTCTTGCTTGCTTGTTCTTGCCTCTCTTGCTTGCCTCCTTAGCTCTCACAAAATGAACCGGATCTCTAATACCATAAAGAGAATGTAGGGGAGAGAGAGAGAGCTTGAGTTCCTTTAAGGAAACACACACACACACACACACACAAGAGAGTGCAAGACAAGAGAGAGATGGATGGCTGAATTTTCTTCTATCTTCTTCTCTTCTCTACAACCATATAACTAAAAGGTAAGAGTACATACATAAAGGGAAAGTACTCTCCTACAAAAACATACAAAATAGTTAATCTATAGTGTGAACGCAACTATATGAGCTGGCACTATAACTATGCCATGACTCTAGTACTCCAAAGTGGATGTCACACAGCATGTCATCCACTAGCAACATATCTGCCATAATCTCACCAATCATGCCAGTGGCATAAGCGTGGAAGCTGTCACCCATGTGGGTAATCAATGTCCGTCGTAGTACTAGTTGAGCTCGATATCTCAACATTCGCCCCAGCAAGGCTTGGGGTAGGGCTCGGGCTTGAGCAGCTCTTTGTTGGTAACAATTTGCGATTTCACAATTGCCCCATCTTTGGCAATAAGCGTAGTAGAGAGTGAGACAAGGTCTTAAATGTGGACACTCTGTGCTAGTATGGTTAGCTCAACAAATCGGGTACCACACTAGTTCCCTATTAGGATAAAGATGTGGTTGGCTAACTCGATCTTGGTTCTCCAATGCTGGGTCATTTTTCTACATCAATGCTATGGCTAGCTATTCAACTTGTTGTGCTGAGATGGACTCCTTGTCTTTCCTGTCATCAGATCTTGTGATGGTCATTTTGAAGGAAGCCTCAGATGTGCCCTCATGCAGTTTGCTGGAACACGTTCCCTTGAAATTATCCTCAAAGTCAATAACACTCTTGCAGCATTGCTCAAAGGAAGTGTGGGCTAGAGCATATAAGGAATTATGCAAGGGTACATAGTCAAGGCCTTCAAGTAATCTCCCGATCAGCCTTTCATCAGAGAACTTATCTCTGTCACCTCTACAGTGGGAATGGAGATACCTCACCCAGTTGATGTAGTCCCGAATGGTTTCCCCATCCTTTTTGTTTTACGTTGTGCAATAGCTCCACTAGACTCCATCTGGTTCTTTGGCCTCTTTCAAGGCTTCAAAGGTGGCCTTATCCTCTACCTTTAGGGATCAAAACCACTGGCTAGCTTTGCCATCTAGGGTGAGGCCAAAAGAACTCACCTTGACTTAATTTTCCACGTGGCTGAATTCCTCACAAATCTAATTAAACATTTCTAAGTGTGTTAGAGGATCTCCAGTTCCATCGAACTTGGTAACTTAGATGTTGACTGGTTTGTTTCGCTCTTGTCTCAGCCCTTGTGCTGGCTGAATTGGTGTTGGTGGTGCAATTCCAGCAGCTATCCCCCTCCCTATTTCCATGGCTATCCTCAACATTTCAAGAGTTAGTCCTACCATGGCTGGAGTAGGTGCTGGTTGGTGGTGGGGTAAGATAGGTGGGGGAGTTGGGCTAGGTGGATAATATACCATCGAGGGTTCTTGCCTCATGAGAGGACCGGTTTGTGCTTCGTAGGGTCCCATATGGTATCCAAGGTAAGCCCCGCGAGGCGGGTACACTGTTGGTACATTGGTGTAGCGGGTTGATATGATTGGGCTGGGTAGGCTCTCTCTCTCTTCAATAGGACATTTTAGGCCCCTAGAGAGCTGGTTCCTAATCTAGGTTTGGCAGTGGCCTATGGTCCTAGTATGAGTTGGATGTTCCAATGGTTAGCATGGTCCCCCAGACTGGTGGATTAGTCTGGTTTGCGTTACTTTGCTTTGCCCCATTTTCGGTCTATGGTCTAGAAGTGACATGGGCTCTCTTTTGGGCTAATGTTCCATGCCTCTATCCGTGGGGTGTGGATTGTCCAATTGTGCATTTCCCAGGTAAAGTTTAGGATTCTTGAAGTGAGACTTCTTTGTGAATGTGTAGGGAACTCTGGTTCTTGCTCCAAAGTAGGTGGTCTGTCCATGCATTGAGCCACCGGTTCTCCTGTCTCTCTAAGTCGGGGGTAGCACGCCCCCATGCTAGGATGCTCCTCATTCTCATTGGTGTTATCAAAGACCAACACCATGTGGCTCCACGATGTGTTAAAGGGTCTGATCTTATAAGCAAGGGAGCTTTAGGAGGATTTATGTCATCAAACAAACGGCTGTTTTAGCACCAATTTCCCAGAACGTAAGTGCATGAATGTAGAAGTTGTAGTGTCAAACCCCCCTTTTGGATAGTTCTTGTTTTTTATTTTTCTATGTGTTTTCTTTTTTGTGGGAAGGTACAGTCATATGTTGGTTAAGGTACACGCGTACTCTTGGAAGACAGAATGGGTGTGGCTGATCAAGACACAGCACTGCAATTGAGAAAGACGCGGATGTGGTTAACAGAAGGGTATGGGCATACGTTTCTTGAAAGACATGGATATGGCTAGTTAAGGGTATGACATGCACTTGGAAGGAGGAATGGGCATGGCTTGAGAAAGACATGGGCGTGGTTTGAGAAAGTCACGAGTGTGCTCTTCTAAAGGTACAGTCGTACTCTTTGGCGGGTCAGGTGGATCTCTTAATTGTGTAGGGTAAACGTGTCTTCTAAATAACAGCCACCCTCTCATATTCCCCTCATAGTACAGCAGTACCCTATTTGTACCCCTTTTTAATGCTCTTTACACCCTTATAAATGCAATTTATTCTCCTTAATTTTCCCTTACTCATATTAATGAAACAAATTTGGAAAGATTTGCCTAGGAGGAAGGTACGGGTGTGGTAAAAGAAGACACGGGCATGGCTCTGAGAAGCATATGGTTGTACTCTTCTCACAAGACAGATAGAGTTGAAAATGCGCCTATCTTCCTCCCTTGATTTCTAAGGTTTTGGGTCCTTCCTTGATGATTTTTTATGTTTTTCTTTTTGTGAATGGCTAGAGCTAATCTCCAGCTACCTAATTGTTGAAATATACAAGTGAATAAGGTGTGTGCGGGAACAAGCCCTTGGTTAGAGGCTGTAAAAGAGAATGTGTAAATGTGAAAGAACCTGTGAAAAGGTGAGAAGAATCTACTAGGAGAGAATAAAGGGTAGCATGAGAAGATTTAGGAAGTGTGGAGATATTCTGGGAGATATTCTGGGAAAAGTGAAGAGGTTGAGAGAATTAAGGAAAAGAGGTTGAGAGAATCAAGCAAAAGAGGTGGAGATATTCTAGGAGAGGTGGAGTGAATCAAGGAGAAATCAGTGGGATTTGATGCTTGGATGTAAACACTATAAATTGAGGCATTGGCCTAATGAGAATTTGCTGGTTTTTTATTATCCATGCCTACATTAAGCTATTTGCTAATTACTCACGTCTTAATTATTTGCTAATCACTTTGTTAATAATGTTGATTCTAGTATTTGATCCACCATAGCTCACCACATTGCTCTAATTTCAACATGGTATCAAAGCCATGCCTAGAATCCATCAGGTTTATGAGCCCATTATCTAATTGATTAAGATTAGTAGATAATTAAAAATTAATCAAAATTTTAGTTACTTTTCAACTCACCTCTGTATCCCCAGCTAGTGGAGGAGCTCCCTCTCCTTGCACACATCAAATTAGCCCAAGCCCTTTTAGGTACTCAAACTAGACTCAAGGGGCTACACTCACCTCAAAGGAATTGCAGCGAATCAGTGCAGAACGCCGGCGGCAGTCCGATTTGCAGGCGCGTCTTGAAATTAGATCAAGAGGTAAGACTCCCTTCACATCATCATGAGTACAGCACAAGAAATAGCCAGTGTTCAACTCAATCTAGTGTTTAATAGATGATTACAACAAATTTATCAGCATAAAATCACCAGAAATTACATTAAATCAAGGGTAACCAAAAAGTACGAAATGGTTGGAGTATCAAACCAACTCCGAATTGCAATCTGAAGTTATAGGAATCTGTATCAGATACCTAATAGTTAATTTGAACCCTCAATTGTACCAAAGTATAGTGATTAGCACTGATTAATCACTAATTAGTAAATTAATCCACTATTTTGTGTGCAAAAAACAGAGTATGCGGGGAGTCCAGATCTGGTGCCTTAGACTTCAAATGAGCTCAAATGCTTTCAAAGCCATCAATAGCAATGAGTCTAGTTGAGGATTAAGCCAATAAACACAAGATTTGACCAAATATTGAATGCTTAATCTCTGTTTTACCAAAGTCACCTGCAGATTTGATGAAGAGATTGGATCTCACTGTAGACTTGATCAAATTGAATTCTATCTTCACCAACTTGTAGAGCATGCTTGAAAACCCCCGGGGCTAAGAGGAATTAGACCAATTTGATTTGGAGCAGCTGCAATGTCAGTAGAAGATGATGAGGCACTAGCAATGCTTCTGAGAGTGTGGACAAAGGTGAATATGAAAATATTATAGCAACACTAAAGAATGTACCTAAATTGAAGCTACACGAGATAGAAGCAGCTCTACTAGAGCAAGAGAGCAGAGGCAAAGAGAAGAAATGGCTCGACTCAACAGCAGGAGAAGAAAAAGCATTCTTCACCCGAGGAGGATTCTCTCGAAGACGAGGACGAGGAAGAGGCAGAGTAGGAGGAAGGACCTTCACTTGCCACAAATGTGGAAAGCCAAGACACATGGCAAGAGACTGCTACAGCAAACCCAGTGGAGAAGGAGAACGACATCGGCAAACTTCATGGAGGCTCTAAAGGAAGTGGAGTCGGATTATCTTTTCTAAGAGAGAGAGAGAGAGAGAGAGAGAGAGAGAGAGAGAGAGAGAGAGAGAGAGACCCCACAACCCAATGTAACCTGCCCCAACAAAGTAAAACCACCTCTGAGCCACCGATGATGTAGGCCACGTGGTAGATGTATGTGTGAGCACTTTAGTCAAGGTCGCGGGCACTTGTAGTAGCCTTGGACACATAGAGAGAGAGAGTGTGTCAAGGACTATGAGTTTAGGGACTTGAGGCACTGGTCGCAGGCTATCAAGTAAGAGGGAAACTTGGTATAGGGTCCAGGTGTGCTAGAGAGTATTCACTTGAGGGGAGGTGTTGAAATATACAAGTGAATAGGGTGTGTGCGGGAACAAGCCCTTGGTTAGAGGCTGTAAAAAAGAATGTGTAAATGTGAAAGAACCTGTGAAAAGGTGAGAAGAATCTACTGGGAGAGAATAAAGGGTAGCATGAGAAGATTTAGGAAGTGTGGCGATAGTCTGGGAGATATTCTGGGAAAAGTGAAGAGGTGGAGAGAATCAAGCAAAAGAGGTGGAGATATTCTGGGAGAGGTGGAGTGAATCAAGGAGAAATCAGTGGGATTTGATGCTTGGATGTAAACACTATAAATTGAGGCATTGGCCTACTGAGAATTTGCAAGTTTTTGATTATCCATGCCTACATTAAGCTATTTGCTAATTACTCACTAATTACATCTTAATTATTTACTAATTACTCACTAATTACATCTTAAGCTATTTACTAATTACTCACTAATTACGTCTTAATTATTTACTAATTACTCACTAATTACGTCTTAATTATTTGCTAAAAGAGAATGTGTAAATGTGAAAGAACCTGTGAAAAGGTGAGAAGAATCTACTGGGAGAGATAAAGGGTAGCATGAGAAGATTTAGGAAGTGTGGAGATATTCTGGGAGATATTCTGGGAAAAGTGAAGAGGTTGAGAGAATCAAGCAAAAGAGGTGGAGATATTCTGGGAGAGGTGGAGTGAATCAAGGAGAAATCAGTGGGATTTGAAGCTTGGATGTAAACACTATAAATTGAGGCATTGGACTAATGAGAATTTGCTGGTTTTTTATTATCCATGCCCACATTAAGCTATTTGCTAATTACTCACGTCTTAATTATTTACTAATCACTTTGTTAATGATGTTGATTCTAGTATTTGATCCACCATAGCTCATCACATTGCTCTAATTTCAACACCAATGATACCTAGAATGCTTAATAAAATCTAATTACCTAAGACTAATTAAGGAATTAAGCTATTTGTGCAAAGTTTGACAAATTATTGTTGATGGGGGATCTAGGGTAAATGTTCTTAGCTACACTATGTTCACAAAGCTTGGCCTCTCTTTTAATGGAGTCCCTGTCTCTCTGGCCTTCGTATGGGAGACCATCGTTCGGTGAGAGCAGAGGGCTATGGCCAGAATTTGCCTATCATTGTGGCCAGGATGACGGTGGAGATTGACTGCTATGTGTTGCGACTTAGTCCAGGTTCTGGTCAGTATCAGTTGTTGCTTGGGCAGTTGGCAAGTTGATTGTGTCATTGATATCCCTAGAGGGTGTCTTCTCCTATGGCGGGGTTCCTCTCGTGTGATTATACCTACTTATCCTTCTTCTATTGAGAGTCAGAGGGGGTGACTAGTGATGTAGAGAGTGATGGAGATGATGAGGCGAGTTTGACTTCCTCCTATTCCCCCCTATGGTGTGCCGTACCTACCCTGACTCCATTGAGATTACCATAGATGATGAAGAGAAGACTCCACCTTTGGCCCGTGCGGAGGATACTATGAGTGTCCTTATAAAAGGAGAGGATACTATGAGTGTCCTTATAAAAGGAGAGGATAAAGTGGTTCTTGTGGGAGCATTTCTAGAGCCTACTTTGAGGGATCAAATTGTGACTTTATGCAGGGAGTATTCTGACATTTTTGCTTGGGATTATATTGAACTTAAGGGTTTTCCTCCTGAGTTAGTTGTGCATCGCATTCCTTTGAAACCAGGTGTTGTTCCCATGCGCCAACGCCAACGTCGTTTGCCTGAGCACTATCGTGAGGGGGTTTACATTGAAATTAAGAAACTTTTAGAGGCTGGTTTGATATTTCCTGTTGATAACACTGAGTGGGTGTCCCCAATTGTTGTAGTTCCTAAGAAAAATAAGCAATTATGCATATGTGTGGACTACAAGCAACTTAATAAGGCTACTATTAAGGACTATTACCCTCTGCCTTTCATTGACCAGATTTTAGATTCTTTAGCAGGGAAGGAGATTTATGCCTTTATGGATTGTTTCTCTGGCTATAATCAAATGGCTATTGCTGTAGAGGATAAGCTTAAAACAACCTTTACGACTATCTTTGGAACATATGCATATCATGTCATGCCATTTGGTTTATGCAATGCACCATCTTCTTATCAAAAACACAAGCGTGAATGTTTTCGGGATGATTTGATTGATTTTCTCAAAATTTTCATTGATGATTTAGGGGTGGGTACTTCAAAAGACAAACTTGTTCCTTCCCTAGCTTATGTGTTTCGTAAATGCAGGGAAAAATCAATCGCCTTAAATGCAAAAAAGTGTGTATTTGGTGTTGCATATGGCATTCTGTTAGGTCGTCTTATTGGGCAACATGGCATTGCTATGGATCCTCAAAAGGTTGAAGCTCTTCTTGCAAGTCCACCCCCCACTACTGTTCGCCAAGTGTGCGGCTTTCTTGGAGCTGCAAAACATTATAGCCGTTTTCTTAAAGATATGGCACATCTTATCCTACCTTTGAACTCTCTTTTACGGCGGGTAGAGCAAAAGTTTCATTGGGATGATCCTCAACGTGACTCTTTTTCTTCTCTTAAATTAGCGTTCACTACTGCCCCTATTCTTAAACCCCCTGATGCATCTAAACCATTCCATTTGTTTTCTTCATGCTCCCATTATGTTCTTTCTTCTTGCATTGCACAAGCATATGAAAAGAAATGTCACCCTATTTCATATTATAGCCGAAAATTAAAAGATGCTGCAACTTGCTATACTTGGGCTGAAAGGGCATGTTTATGCATTGTAGAAAGTGCTAAGTTTTGCACTTATCTTTCTATTCACCATACTATCATATATGTTTCCAAAGATTCGCTAAGGTTGTTATTGAATAAGCTTGAGCCTCCTGAACATCTTATGCGCTGGATAGTTGAGTTGCAAGCCTATGATTATGAGTTGAAATCTAAACCTCCTGCTTTGCAAAAGCTAGTTGATTGCCTTTCTGATTTATCTCCTAGGGATTTGGGTGAGCCTGATGAGCCTACAGTTAACCTTTTTAAGATTGAGCTTTCTCAAGAGTGGTATGATACCATTGCCCATTACTTGTCCACTCCTGAAATGAATAAGGCTGAGAAGAAATGTTTAGTGACCCATGCTCAAAAATTTTCTATTATTGAGGGGGAACTTTATAAAAAGGGTTTTGAGGGTGTGTATCGTCATTGTGTACACAAGGAGGAGATATCCCATATCTTGCGGGAGTGTCATGAGATTCAGCTTGTGGGGGACATTTTGCGGGTAAGCTCACTGCGCTTAAATTTTTGAGAGCGGGCTATTGGTGGCCTACTGTGTTTAAAGATTCCTTTGAGTGGTGTAGAAAGTGTGATATTTGCCAGCGTGCTACACATTTGGAGAATCATTTACGACCTAATAATCCCATGTTAGCTACCTTACCCTTTCAAAAATGGGGCATAGACTATGTTGGGCCTATAGCACCTACCTCTAAGCATGGGGAGTCCTACATTATTGTAGCCATTGATTACTTTACGAAGTGGTCAGAAGCTCTAGCAGTGAGGAAGGACGATGCATGATAAGACTACTCCTTATAAGCCATCTACCAATGGGCAAGTTGAGAGTACCAATAAAACTTTATGACTATTTTGAGGAAGACAATTGATATTAATAAGAGGGATTGGAATGAGAAATTGTCAGCAGTTGTTTGGGCTTATAATACTACATTCAAAGAAGCTACTGGTTTTACTCCCTTTTCTCTTGTTTATGGCCAGGAGTGTGTTATCCCTATTGAGCATGAGCTTGCTAGTTTGAGATTTCTTCATGCACATACCTTACCATTTGAGGAGAGTCTTCAAGAGAGGTTGGGTACCCTAGAGCATTTGGATGAGTGGAGAATGGGAGCTTATTTACATCAAGAAGTTGCTAAAAAAGGCATCCTCCTTTACTAGAAGAAGACTCTGAGAAAGTAGAACGTGAATTTCTTTTAGACATGAGAAGACAATAACTGATCACATATATTTAGTGAAGTATAAAGGCCACCCCATAGAAGAGGCTCAATGGCTCCTTGATCACACCCTCGTGCCCCTATCTATCATCTTACACCCACTCTTGACCATGACTATTTTATATTCTTTTGTGACAACAACTGAGGACAAATGCTTCTCACCCCTGGGGCATGTTATGAGAAGTGATTCATGGAATTTATATTCCCCATAGTTTTCACTAATTATGAATTATGTTACAACAGTTTCGATTGGGATATCTGTCTAAATCCAGGCGGTCATAGTCTATCTTGAACGTATGCAAGTGACTCCTTATACCTGTGTGACAGTATTAATGGTTACATCATCTCGCTTAGTTAGATTTGATGTGGTTATTTATATTAAAAACATAATCTTAATTTATTAATTAATCGACACAATTGATGTAAATACAGAACCTTGGGTTAGATAATGGAGGCAAGGTGGTGGTGGCTAGGAAGGTTTTGAGATGCTAAGACCATATTGGAGAATTTGGGAAAATCCCAAGACTTTGGAAATTTTCTTTTCAATCTACTTTTTGGTATGTCTTAAGTATACAAACTCAAAGGTTGTCGGAGAATGTGCATTTAGAACCTACTCTTTAAGCTCTTTTCAATGATATATCACATGAGGTGGTTTCGACAAAAGCTTTAAAATTTTCACCATGGTCCCCTTTTTAAATCTTGTAAAATGGGACTTGGGATTTTTCCAAATTCTCTAATATGGTGTTTGGTCAACTTTGGGCAATAGACAGATTATTATTATTTTATTTTGTTGGGTGCTTACTATTATTCAATTTTGGATGATTCCCAGATTTATAGAGGTAGCGGATTTTTTTTTACACATATGAAGGTTCTCGTAAATTTGTTGCAAAGGTTGTCAATAGTCATTTGGTTAAAAGGATCTACTCTAATTTATGTAAAGTAAAGACATGAGTAAGCTATTTTTGCTTGAGATGGGACATGCATGTAAAGGAAAACTATTTTGAGTCCCACAAGCTATTTTTCAAGTGATTAAAATATACCAAGGGGAATTGTGGACTCATATTTGTGTGGGGGGCGGATTGGACCCAACCTTGTATTGATTTTTCTTACTCTATATTTGCAAATGTCAATTTGAGATTTAATATTATTAGGTGTTTTACCTTCCAACCTCCAACCAACTATCCTAACCACCAACCCCATCGGCTCCATCATGAAGTTTCACTAAGGCGGCACAAAGGATTGACAAGACCCCATTGAAGCTCCAAGCCCCATGTGACAACACCAACCTACACTAGCAAAGATGATATTAGTGGCTTTCAAGCTATCACATCATGGATGATGAGCAAGCAATATTTTGCTATTATTCACTAAGCTCACAAAGGACCCCTCTGAAGAGGCGCCAAAACTGACAACACTCTTGAACCACAAGGTCCACCACCATTTCATATCATTGCATTCTTGCATTGCTATGAACTCCTTATCTACCCAATTGTAGAGTTTTGAGTTCTCTCTCATTCTCCTTTTTTTGTTATTTTGATTTTATCTTGTTAATTTATTTTATTTATTCAACACCCCCTCCCCCTTGTCTCTCCTTTTTATTTCTACCCCCCACCCCCTTTGTATCAAACCCTTGAACTTCACCCAAAAAGCCATTTTTAATTTAATTCTCAGTACGCCCTCCCTTTATGTTGCAACTTGTCCCCTTCACTTTCTATTTTTATGTCTTGTGTATTTAATCTTTTACCACTACCAAGCTAACTTGGCAAGGGAGGCATTCTAAATTCCCATGCATATATAGATGACATGGAGGCTGAGTTTTGGGAGCAAAAGAGTTAATTACCATGAGATTTCAAAGTTGATTGAAAACCGAATTTTTCAAAGCTCTAACTGAAAAGAAACCGAGGTGATGAATTTTTTGATATAAGATGTTAGTTATGGTTGAAAAGCAAGACTCTCTCACTCTCTCTCACTCTCACACACTCACTCACTCTCTCTCTCTCTCTCTCTCTCTCTCTCTCTCTCTAATTTCTCATATGAAGTGCTAGATACAAGACGTTAAAAAGCCGCCTCTTCTTCTCTCCTCACACCCATACACTCTCTCTCCGCGCTCCCCGGCCCCCCTTCTCGCGCGGCCATGGAGGCGGAGCAGCAGCAGGTGGTGATGATCACGGGGTGCTCCAAGGGTGGCCTGGGTCACGCCCTGGCGTTGGCGTTCGCGCGGGCGGGCTGCAGTGTGGTGGCTACCGCCCGCTCGCTGGCTTCCATGGAGGGCCTCGACGCCGCCCATCCCAACATCCACACCCTCCTGCAACTGGACGTGGCCTCGCCCGAGTCTCGCGATCGCGCTGTCGCCGCCGCCCTGGGGCGCCACGGCCGTATTGACATCCTGGTCAACAACGCCGGCGTGCACTGCATCGGCCCCGTAGCAGAGGTGCCCGCGTCCCTCCTGCAGAACGCCTTCACCACCAACGTCTTTGGTGGGTGAGCGCCATTAAATTATTATGATTATTATGTGAACAACTAACTAACTAACTGCAACCCATATTCTAATATTTTTTTCCCTTTTTTGGGCGGGGGGTTGGGTGTGAAGCTCCCATTTGCCTCATTCAAGCTGTGGTACCGCACATGATGGCACGAAGGGCGGGCAAGATTGTAAACATTGGAAGCGTTGCTGCGTTCTCGTCGGGGCCATGGGCTGGTGGATATTCCGCATCCAAAGCAGCTCTTCATGCCTTATCCGATAGTCTCAGGTATCTTTCCCCCCCTCGCCCCCCCGCCCCCAAATTCTACATCAAAGTCATGTTACCAATGATGCTTTCAGTTAATTATCCCTAGGCCATAAACTAGGTTAACTTAACTTACAAAGTTTGGGATAATGTATCATAGCACAATAATAATAATTAGTACAAAAGGTTTACTTCTTTGCTTCACTTATGCATCATAACACAAAAAAAGGGGATTTGCATTTGCTTTGGTGGGCGCAGGGTTGAGTTGAAGCCGTTTGGCATCCGCGTGATCATAGTGGCGCCTGGTGCTATTAAATCAAATTTGGAGACCAATGCTTCCGGGGTATATCGGAGTTTACCAAAATGGAAGTACTACCAACCATGGGAGCAATTTATGAAGAAAAGGATGGGATTCTCTCAACAAGCAGGCTCTACCACATCTGAGGAGTTTGCAGCAAAGACGGTGAAGGCAGTTCTGAAGAGAGAACCACCCCGATGTTTCATTTTTGGTTCTCTGTCAGCGAGATCGACTTTATTGTACTACCTTCCTTCAAGTGTAAGGGACTTTGTCTTCACGAAAATGTTTTGCCCCCAAAAGGATCCCTCTTCTCATAAGAATGACTAGTTCTACATGATTGGAAGATCAATAAGACTCCTTTGGATTGGATTGGATAGGGACCTCCTCTCTAACCTTTTGGATATGGCAATAAACACAATGTTGTCTAGCCACAACAGGCATAAATTTATCATTTTAACGTAAAGTTAACTTTATGTTGTACCTTTATGGCACATAGTTGCTAGACTCCATTGCCTAACCTTGAGAATCGACACTTGTATGCATCGACCTCCACCGACCAACAAGGCTCAGGATAAATTTTGGGGAGGGGGAATTGTTCATGGAACAGCTTTTCAAGCTATCTTAACTGAAAGAACTTTGCTTGGAAGATGTTCATGGACCAAAATTAAAACCATAAAAATAAGAAATGATTACAAAATGTGTAATTTTCTCCCCCTCATGCAATCTGTAAGTGTGTCCCTTAAATGATCCATGGATGTTGAAGCGTTTGGAGTCAACTACCAAATCAATATATGTTGATTTATATTGTACCATGATATAAGTATGTAAACAAATCAATATATGTTAATTTATATTGTATATACCAAATCAATATATGTTAATTTATAATGTATCATGATATAAGTATATAAACAAAGGTACGTTAAACAAATTCATTTTACACAAACACACACACATATCCCCTCGACCAGATCCCTTGTAGAGAAATCTATAAAATGAATTAATACATCGGTTTTATACTACAAATCATGCATTAGAGAGAAAGAGCTCATAGCAATAGCCAAGAGTGATAAAGTGAATAGATTTTGGGGAAGACACAAAAATGCTACCCTTAACTCTACATGTCTCGAGCTTACTTTTGGTCTAAGTTCACTTTGTCATATACTTCTCTATTCTCACCCAACCCTTTCACATCATCTATTGCCAGTCCATGCCCCTAAGAAAATCTCAAAAGTCTTGACATACTGACATATTATGTATTTCACAGAAGATTCACCCCATCACTTTTATATTGGGTGAAGGTTGTAGCGGTTTGCAAGTTGCCAGTGCCTCCTCCCCCATCTGCCTCCTTCCACATTGTCACATGTGGTATATGTCTAGGCATGCAGCCTTCTCGTCTCTATTCCACATAGTTAGTCTCAAGAAATAGCTCGCATGCATGATCATGGACACTTTCTCTATCCACCACCTCTAACTCTATTTGTAAGCAAGTTGGGCCCTAAGTATATGATATCCATCACCTCAACCTCTATCACAAGCAATAAATCCGTAAGCCTACTACTATATGGCTCACTAAGAAGGAGATAGAAAGTGAGTGGTCAAAGAAAGAATTGAACAACTCTTTCTCTATTGCATGCATAATTGCCGTGATGCGAAGAGTGCTACTAACGTAGGTCTCAACATAAGAGAGGTAGAAAGCAACTTGCATGACAAAGAGGGGGCCGAGTGGAAATGAGATAGCCATAGCACAAAGAGAGAGAGAGAGAGAGAGAGAGAGAGAGAGAGAGAGAGAGAGAGAGAGAGAGAGATGAGGGAGCCTCAACATACACAAAGAGGAGAACACACACTAGAGTGCCATGTGTAACTTCCATGATGGAGAGAAATCAAGCTATCTAGATTTTTTACTAAAATAAATTTACCTACAATCTATCACCTTTCTAAATGTTTATAACCTAAGTCTCAATATTTCCATAGGATCGTAACTATCATCTCATTATTAAGAAATCAACTAATTAATTGATGCTCACACCTAAATGTTTTAAGACCTTATTTAGTGATGTTTAGAATGACAACACCACATCAAGTATGTATGCCAATGTCCAATTTCTCTAAGGCTTACTTTCCACGAGACTACTTTTGAGGTGGGCTCTTTTTCCTACCTTATGTAGGAAATAGTGTGGTGAGAGTTGGTGGTTTCCTACCTTATGTAGGAAATAGTGGAGAGAGGCTGGTTGTTGATTGTCCAATAGAAGCCACAAATTGGCCAGACCTAAAGAACTAGCCACATAACATAGGCCAACTATAAAACAGCAGTGCATAAACGACAGTGCACATTCGCACTTATTGTAATCATATGCATACTATTGTAACACTTTGATAGCAGATTGTTCTTGTAAGGGAAACAACGAGATATGACAAGAAGAGGGTCCTTCCAAGATAGTAAAGTAGGAAGCAATTAGTAGTTAGGAGATAGAAATATAGAGGGATAGAGAGAACATTCGAGATAGACATGAGTAGCATTGTATAAGTTTAAGGAGCACATTAATACAAAGTGCTTGAACATTATTCATTGTGTATTGTGTCTGAGTGAGCGAGTGAGCTTCTGTGTTTTTTGTGTACATTCTCTGTTCAATCTGTGAGCTTGCGAGTTTTGAACCCTTTGGGCTTAGGCATGTGATAGATTTACTTCCAACCAGTAGTGACTGTCTTGCCCATTAGAATGACCACCGACACTTTGGCAATCCTGCTACATTCACTCTCACCATTTCTATCACGAGGGAAACATTTTGGTATAGCACTCCAAAATGGGAGATGAACTTCTTGTTGTTGCAGAAGCAATAGTACGGCAACTTATTGCCCAGTCAATGCAAAATCAATTGCAACAACACGCTAGGCTTGGCAAACACTCCCCCTCTCCCCAACATTCATCAACATCAAATGGCTCATGAAGGAGGAAACAACAAGTATCCCACCTACAAGGGTAAGAAGGCCGAAGACCTCGACACACATGTCATAAAATTTGAGGCCGTGTGAAAGGTGAATCACACTCGCGCCAATGTTCTAGGTGAAAGGAAGCGGGACCAATTCCATACCATATTTGGAGATATACCAACTGAATGGGAATCCCTGTATGACCCGAACCAATTCCACACCTTCCATGCACTGATAGAGGCACTCCTCATAAGATTCAAGATTGTCAAAACTAACTCTAAACTGCAAGACAAGCTAAGAAGTCTGAAACAGAAGACGCTGCCAGTGGAAGATTATGCAGGCAAGTCTTGCACTCTACATGCATGGCTATCTCTGGCTGACACACCATCAGAAGTAGTTCTTGCAGAGACTGATTCCCACACCGTGTCCCAATAAGAAACTAAAGCAAACGGTGGCAACCACCAACATCGACCATGAAGAGTTTGACAAGCTCATGGAAGTAGCTTAACGAGCAGAACAAAACATGGCCTTAGAAAAGAAGTTCAAGAAAAAGAAAAGCAAGAAATACGATTCTTTAGAAAGCGACTATGGAAGCGATTTGAAATCAGAAGACCCAAAATCTGAATCAGACACACTGAGGAGGAGACCAGACACAACAAGAAGAGAAAACGCAAAGGCAATAAGAATGAAGTGGACATCCTAGACAAGAAGGTTTTGCAGAGAAGCTCGATGTGGGCTCTGGTAAGACCTCCAACTCATCTGACTACTGAACAGGCATCTTCTGCCTGATCTACAAGAATGAGGGACATCTAAAAAGGAATGCAAGATGCAGCCAACCTGTGCCATCTGCCAAACCTTCACACACTTGGCATCAAATTGCGGATATAATGTTAGGAATCAAGCAAGCACAATTGTGAATGTAGTAACAATAGTAGCACCCATGGCTACTACACCAACACCTTATAGACCTTACTATGGCCAAGGGCAAGGCAAAGGAATAGGTGGCATTGGGTAGCCAGATGGGTTCCTGGAAGCCTAGCCACATGCAAAATGACAGTTAGTTGTTTCAAAAGCACCAACAAGAATTGCAGGAAAAGTCAGGACGGGCAGATGCTACACCAACGTCCATAAATGTGATTGAAATCAAAGAGCTAGAAGATGTACACCCAACTGTGGTTGTAATAACCAGATCCCAAAAGGCGAAAGAGAAACTGGCTGTGTTAGATAAACCAGTCAGTCACAAAAGGAAACCAATATGGAATGGAAAAAGCAAAAATAAGTCAGAGACTCTGTGACAAAGGAGGTGCAAGAAGAACATAAAGGGAGTTGGAAGAAAACCCTTTAGATTGGACAAGGCCTAAGAGGAATAAAGGAAATCCTGGAGGAGGCAAAAGAACAAATCCTAAAAGAAGATAAGCCTCGCAAAAAGGAGTCATGTGAAGAAGTGTTGCGGGAGGATAATTACACATGCTGGCCATGATGGCAGAACAAGAGAAGCTGCACGAAGGTAAGCCTCACAAGGTACAACTAACAAACCGAAGGAAGCCCAGGGAGTCAGCAGAAAACAATGTGCTCAAGAAGCAGGTTGTACAGCTTGCCCAAAAGCAACTGGAGTATGGATGGAAAATTCCACAGAAAGAGTTGAATCAGCAATAATGAGAAGCAACAATGAGGCAAAATCCTCGGGCACCAAGATAGCAGACATAGAAAACATCGTATCCAAGTACTCATCAGCAGAAGTACTAAACATGCAACCTACGAAAGAAACTCTAACGGAAGCAGTGTTGGAGGGTCAGAAAGAAGAAGCTGAATCCTCATGGGGTGCAGAAGAAGACCTATTAGCCAAAGGGCTAAAAGAATGGATGGAGGCAATGCACTGGCAAAGACAATTGACCGAGCAGCAGTAATCCATCAAAGTACAAGAGGAGAAGCTCATGGAGCTTAATTTGGGAGAAGAGGAGCACCGCAAATGGTAAAACATACCACAAGGCTAGAGAAAGCAATGAAAAATGAACTCGAAGAACTGCTAACCCAATATAAAGATGTCTTTTCCTAGAGCTATACAGATATGTTTGGCATCAACCCAAGCTTCTACTAGCACAAAATAAACCTAAAGGAAGATGCAGTTCGGATCAAGTAACAAAGGTACAGGATGAACCCCAACTACCCTAAGCAAGTCAAGGAGGAAAATGTCAAATTGTTGGCAATAGGATTCATCCACCCAATCGAAAAAGCAAATTGGCTGAGCCCCATAGTGATTATGCCAAAGAAGAATGGCAAGCTAAGAGTCTGTGTGGATTACAGGAAGTTGAATGCAGCTACCATGTTGAATCCATTTCCATTACCTTTCACACAGACTCGATGTTGGATGTTGTAGCTAGCCATGAAATGTATTCCTTATCACGATCAGGTCAAAATGGTGCCCGAGGACATGGAGAAGACTGCATTCATCACAGAATGGGGGGCATTCGCGCATCAAGCATCATGACCATCGGACTCCAGAATGTACGTGCAACATTCCAACGCATGGTACAAGAAATTTTCTATCATTATCTAACGGAATTCATGCATGTGTTTGTAGATGACTTCAATGTCTTTGGGAAGTGTGTGGAGCATCAACATCAGCTATGCCTATGCTTAGAAAGATGCAAGCAAACTAAGCTAAAGCTCAACCCAATGAAGTGTGTGTTTGTTGTGAGGGGCGGAACACTACTTGGACGCATAGTGTCCAAAGACAAAATTGTTGTTGATCTGGCCAAAGTCAACAGGATGATAAACAAGCTGAGTCCATTGCAAAACCTGAAGGAGCTCAGTAGATTCCTAAGCAAAATTAAATGGCACAACAAATTTCTTAGGTACCTTACTGATGTGGCACAGCCACTATACAACCTCACAAAGAAGGGGGCAGAATTCCTCTGGTCAAAAGAGTGCAAGGGGGCGTTTTAAAGTTTGAAAAAAATGCTCGTTCGCTAGTGCACCGATAATCCAACCACCAAAAAAAATGCTCGCTAGTGCACCGACAAGATGTTCCATGTGTTCGTGGATGCTTTGAACACAACAATCGGAAGTGTACTGATGCAGCAGACAGAAGAAGGGTGGTACTGGCCTATTTATTATGCTAGTCAAATGCTGTCAAATGTTGAGAAAAATCACAGCACCACTAAAAGGGAACCCTTGGGACTAATTTACTCGGTCAATTATATGCTGGTTAATCACTTTGTGTTTCATTATATGCTGATAAATAAGCCAGATCTGAAAAAAAAGTCGGCAAGGTGGATGCTTTTATCGCAAGAATTTCAATTCACCATCATGCACACTCCCAGCAACAATAAGAATGCAATAGAGGATTTCCTCAACAGAATAAACATATGAGAGCAACCTATAGGGGTGGCTTATCAGTTCCCAGATGCAAATCTATTTATTGTTCAATCTATATCCATGGAAAGAAATTGGTACTTTGACATGCTTCAATTCATCATAGAAGGGACATTACCTGTGCTGACATGAGCAGAGATCAACAGAAGAAAGTGGCTTTCAGAAGTAGAAATTACCTTCAAGTTGCAGGAGCCCTGTATAAAAAAGGCATAGACTAAGTTACCGCAGGTGTGTGCCAGACCATAAACAAACAACCATGTTGACAGAAGCACATCAAGGAGTGTCAGGAGGGCACTACTTTGGAGAAACAATGGGCACGAAAGTCTTGCAAAGCAGTAGGTTTATGGTGGCCCATGGTACTTAAAGATGCATGGGATTATGTCAAGCAGTGTGGTGTGTTAGAAGATCAAACAGCCATTAGTTGTTGTTGATCGAGTGCCTCATCATCCACCAGTCCTACTGCTTGAACCCTTTCAAAAGTGGGAAATGGGTTTTGTAGGACCATTTAAACCTCCAGCAAGGAAGACTGGTAACAAATACATCCTCGTTGGGCAGCTGACTATTTCACTAAATGGGTGGAGGCAAAAGCCCTCAAGGATAATGCATTTGATGCTGCAGCAATAGCCAAATTCTTGTACGAGAACATCATGACGAGGTTTAAGTGTCCAGTGGAGCTGGTAAGTGATCAAGGAGGAAACTTCATCAATGAAGTGATTCAGAAGTTGACTCATCAGCACATGATCCTGCACAAGAAATCAACTATTTACTATGGTCAGGAAGATTCTACAAATCAGGAAATCAGGTGCTAAAGTGGATCCTCCTAAAGATAGTCACTCAGAACTGTATCGACTGGGATGAAAAGCTACACTCTAAATTATAAGCATTCTGTACAACATACAAGGTATGCAGCACTGGGTTTATCCTATTCTCTTTAGTCTATGGCTTAGAGGCAATAGTTCCAATGGAATACATTGTCCCCAGCCTCAAAATAGCCCTGACTTAAAGGCTCAATGCAAAGGAATCAGTCAACCACTGGATCCAGCATCTCATGCAGCTGGAAGAAAGCAGACTACATAGTGCATGGGTGGCAGACATCTCATGCAGCTGGAAGAAAGCAGACTACATAATGCATGGGTGGCAGACATCACTCAAAAAAGAAGAAAGCAATGGGTAGACAGGAACAACAAGCATAAGGTCTTTCAGGATGGAGACAAAGTATTGTTGTTCAATTCAAAGCTCGAACCACACCTAGGTAAGCTCAAAATCCGCTTAATAGAACAATTAAGCTAAGGCACATTTAGACTCCAAACACTAAGTGGTGAAATACTCCCCAAGCTTATAAATGGATCCAGATTCAGGCCCTACAGAGAAAGAAATGATAAAGGGCAACAACCAACAGATTAGGAGGACACAAAGGCAAAAATAGTGGAACAGTGCATGGTGGTAACAATCCCCATCTATGTAGTGTAACCGAATGAAGACATGTGTAGCACTCCAATGGGTAACATCAAACGGACAGAGAATGCATGATGAAAAGCAAAGGGGTGTAAACGTGGAGAAAAGAGGTGTAAATGTGGCACGTAAAATAATGCAAACACGCGTGGAAATCATGACATTTTTACGTGGTTACCTCGCTTTTAGGAAAATCATCATGGGAAGGAGAAAAAGCCCTGATATTGCATCCCTAATCAAGAAACCCTACCACAGCCAAAACCCACCCTAACTACTCTCTCTCTCCTTAAATTATTCACAACTTGCTCTCTCGCTCTCTTTCTATCACTTGTCTTTCCCCCTTCTTACAAACCTCAGCCAAAAACCAGAATCAGACATGGCTAGCAACATAAAGCAAGTGGATTTTGATCCCTACAAAACGCCATGTTGGACCCTATGTTTCAGCATGAGTGGTTGCAAAAGGTCAGACTTTATGGCTTTGCAGTAAAGAACTAGACGAGGCTAGCAGAGTTGACAAAGAGCAACACAGTGAAGATGGAACGGCACAAGGCAGTGCCGATCACACCAGAAAACATAGCCAAAGAATTCCATCTTAATGCTTTGTAGAAACATAGCCCATAGCCAAATCATTCAATCTTCCTATTGAAGGCATCACCAATGCCGATTCTTATGATGTGGACATCGAGGAGGAGCTCTCCAAAGTCAGTAAGGAATACTCTATCACCACCTATTCTCATACAACCAAGCAAAATAAATTCAAATTTTATTTGGATATGAACTGCATGCTTGCCAAGAACACCAACATAAGACAAACCAACTACATGTTGGATTCACTTAGTTAGCAAGCTAATCACCAATAGATGTAGTGATAGCTTGTAGCAACACCAAGTAATACATCAACAAATCATTAAGCTAATGAATACTCATTAAGTAGCAATAAAAGAGACTAACACATGTCATGTAGCTACTTAACACATTGAATTGAAAGAGTACTCAATAGAAAGCCAAAATGGTGACAAGAGCCAGGGTTTCATAAAGTAACACTAAGATTGGATTAAACACAAAGTGCATACAAGAACGCTAGAGCTATCATACACTAGAGAAGGTGTAGAGACCATGCTTTTATAGGCTAATGAAAAGAGGTGCCTAGCTCACACCCACTTTCCCCTCTCATGCTACCTAGAGGAGGTGCCTTGAATGCTATTCAATAACCATGGGTTACAAGCTAACCCATGGTTTACACCTTTGCCCATACCCTTAGCATAAATGTATTAAACCCATTGATACACACTAAGTGATGGATGTAGATCAACCTATTCTCAACACTCTCTCTTGATCTACATACATACCACGCAGGGTGTGTAGATCAAGGAATCACATAGGCACTTAGTACCACAAAGAAACTAAGAGGACCAATCTGAATCAACAATATTAGCTTCCACCTCAAATTTGCCTTTGCTTTTGTCCTTGTCTTTTTCTTTGTCTTTGTCGGTGGGGTTTCCTTTCTCTTCATCTTTCTTCTTTTTCCTCCAATCTTTGATCATATACCCCTTTTTTCTGTAGTAATAGCAGATTCTTGGAGCCTTCTTTTGACTTGATATGTAATCAAAGTCTGGTCGCCCAAGAGATGAGGTGGAGTTGAAGATGATGAACTTGCCTCTATTCTTGGTTCTTCTAAGATTAAAGATGATGCAGACAAGTGTGAGGTTAGGTTAATTTGAAATTACATAAACACATTGTTCAAATGTTGGAGGCATGCTGCATAGAAGCACAAAAACAGCTTCTTCTTCTGAGATTGTAACACCTGCTCCAGAGAGCTGGTCAATGAGACACCTAAGATCATTCATATGAGTGGCAATGGATGTCTTTTCGGTTTCCTCCAACCTATAGAGACGCTTCCTGAGAAACAATCGTGCTACTGCATATTGATCTGACCAAAATAGCTTTTAGTCGTAGCAGCCAACCTTCATGTGAGCACTAGATGTTGAGCTGACGTGATATATTTGATTATCACTAAGACTACTTATGATGAATGATAAGGCCTTTGCATCACTTTCTTCCTATTTTTGAACTGCCTCGGGATTTCTTGTTGTGGGTTTTCTTTCAGTCCCACTTGCAAGACCCCATAGATCTTTATCTATTAAGGCCATTTTTATTTTGATGGCCCAAGTGTGATATTTTGTGCCATCAAAACAATCATTTCTATCAAAGAACTGACCCTAGTGACTTGACATTTTATCACAAAGTCCCTCTCTAGTTAAAACACCATTTATAGTTGGAGGGTAATTATAAATATGTTGTGTTCACCTAGCTTTATCAAGCACCTTCCCCATACAAATACATATTTCCACATAGAAAAAGGTGAAAATCCCATACTTTTTCCTAAGTGGTAGTAGTGAGACTTGTTAGATTTTTTTATTTTTACCTTTTTTTCCTTGATGTTGACTCACAAGAACTAGGCATGGAATGAGTCCTTTATAGTGATAGGACTATTACAAAGTTTTGTTAATGCTTCCAAAAAGGAAAAAAAAGAGATAAAGCGAATGTCAATATCTTGCCGACTCCCAGGATTAACGCTAGTTCTGAAAATAGTGAATCTTAATATCTTGCCAACTAATCACCATAGTTGCCCCATTGACGCTCTGGTTGGTGGGCTGAGATTTGAGCCTAAGCTTCCACCAAGGAGAACCACTTAAGGCTTTTATAGAAGGGTGGCAGACTAGTTGTTGTCGATGATGCCCTAGCTACCCTTGTAGTAGTAGCAGAGCGATGACATTGCCGATGATGCCCATATGTGCATGTTGTGCGCGTATGGAAGCTGCTGCTATGGCTTTCCTTGCAGTAGAGGCAGTGAATAGGAGGAGGTCCTAGACTGATAGGAGCATAGTCAAGGTGACGTGGTGAAGTAGCATCTGGGACTTCGTGCTTAGCCTTCTTCTGAGTAGTACTGATGACTGTCTGGATACAGTATCGCAGGTGTTACAGATTCTTAGATGGCCTTGCATACAGCTGGCCATGGCAGAAGAAAGCTGCTCTTGAGCTTGAGGTTTGGTTGTCTCTGCGCTTGTGCTTGCTGCTATGATTGGCACCCACGCTTGATGTGTATCACAACACATAGACAGTCGTCGCCATGCTTTGCTCACCTTGCAGATAGTCGTTTTCCTTTCTTACACATAGAGCTCACATGAGGTTTAGCTTTCAATTGAAAAATACAAAAATGAAAGTCTCTCTCTCTCTCTCTCTTCTTTTGCACAGTTGAAAGGTTCTCTCTCCTTTCTTAATCTTTCACCTAGAGGTTGTAGAAATGAGACTATCTCTCACAAAGTAAATGTTCTCCACTCTCTTGTGCCACTCAAGTGAGGAGAAAAATGAAAAACTCTTCACAAAGTTATGTTGCTCCCTCTTTCAATGTTGACACACACATGAAGAAAAAAGAGCTTACACACATAGCTTGAATGTATTCACAAAGATGTGTTAGTACACTCTTGAAAATTCTCTTTCTCTCAAAGTGCCACTCTTTTAGCAACTCATGCATTGTCATATCAATGATGTTATTTTGTTCAACAAATGAACAAAAAAAAAATCTCTTCAAACACAAAGGTTAAAAGCCACACAAAGCTAGAGGTAGTGGAAAAATGTTCACACACAAAGATGCCCTCTCTCAACTAATGATTGAGAACACACCCATGGAAAGGAGCTCTGATACCAAATGTTGGATTCACTTAGTTTGCAAGCTAATCGCCAATAGATGTAGTGATAGCTTGTAGCAACACCACTGTAATAAATCAGCAAATGATTAAGATAATGAATACTCATTATGTAGCAATCAAAGAGACTAACACATCTCATGTAGCTACTTAACACATGGAATTGATAGAGTACTCAATAGAAAGCCAAAACTGTGACAAGAGCCAAGGTTTCACAAAGTAACACTAAGATTGGATTAAACACAAAGTGCACAAAAGAATGCTAGAGCTCTCATCATACACTAGAGAAGGTGTAGAAACCATGCTTTTATAGGCTAAGTGAAGGGAGGTGCCTAGCTCACACCCACTTGCCCACTTGTCCCTCTCATGCCACCTAGAGGAGATGCCTTGAATGCTAGTCAATAACCGTGGGCTACAAGCTAACCCATGGTTTACACTTTTTCCCATACCCTTAGCATAAATGTATTAAACCCATTGATACACACTAAAAGTGATGGATGTAGATCAACCTATTCTCAACACCCTCTCTTGATCTCTACATACATACCATAGAGGGTGTGTAGATCAAGGAATCACATAGGCACTTAGTACCACAAAGAAAATTCTTCACAAAGAAACTAAAAGGACCAATATAACTCAATAATATTAGCTTCCACCTCAGATTTTCTTTTGCTTTTATGTCATTCTCTTTGTCTTTGTCTTTGTCTTTGTCTTTGTTGATGAAGTTTCCTTTGTTGGATTCACTTAGTTAGCAAGCTAATCAATAATAGATGTAGTGATAGCTCGAGCAACACCAAGTAATACATCAACAAATGATTAAGCTAATGAATACTCATTAAGTAGAGATAAAAGAGACTAAAACATGTCATGTAGCTACTTAACACATCGAATTGATAGAGTACTCAATAGAAAGCCAAAATGGTGAGACAAGAGCCAAGGTTTCACGAAGTAACACTAAGAATTGATTAAACACAAAGTGCATACTAGAATGCTAGAGCTCTCATACACAAGAAGGTGTAGATACCATGCTTTTATAGGCTAAGTGAAGGGAGGCACCTAGCTCACACCCACTTGCCCACTTGCCCCTCTCATGCCACCTAGAGGAGGTGCATTGAATGTTAGTTAATAACCATAGGTTACAAGCTAATCCATGGTTTACATTTTTGCCCATACTCTTAGCATAAATGTATTAAACCCATTGATACACACTAAGTGATGGATGTAGATCAACCTATTCTCAACACCCTCTCTTGATCTACGTACATACCATGCAGGGTGTGTAGATAAAGCAATCACATAGGCACTTAGTACCACAAAGAAAATTCTTCACAAAGAAACTAAAATGACCAATCTGAATCAACAATATTAGCTTCCACCTCAAACTTTCCTTTGCTTTTGTCATTGTCTTTATCTTTGTCTTTGTCGATGGAGTTTCCTTTGTTGGATTCACTTAGTTAGCAAGCTAATCACCAATAGATATAGTGATAGCTTGTAGCAACACCAAGTAATACATCAACAAATGATTAAGCTAATGAATACTCATTAAGTAGCAATAAAAGAGACTAACACATGTCATGTAGCTACTTAACAGATGGAATTGATAGAGTACTCAATAGAAAGCTAAAATGGTGAAAAGAGCCAAGGTTTCACAAAGTAACACTAAGATTAGATTAAACACAAAGTGCATACAAGAATGCTAGAGCTCTCATACACTAGAGAAAGTGTACATACCATGCTTTCATAGGCTAAGTGAAGGGGGGTTCCTAGATTACACCCACTTTCCCTCTTATGCCACATAGAGGAGGTGCCTTGAATGTTAGTCAATAACCATGGGTTACAAGCTAATCTATTCTCAACACCCTCTCTTGATCTACATACATACCATGCAGTGTGTGTAGATCAAGGAATCACAAAGGCACTTAGTACCACAAAGAAAATTCTTCCCAAAGAAACTAAAAGGACCAATCAGAATCAACAATATTACCTTCCACAATAGATTTACTTTTGCTTTTGTCGTTGCCTTTGTCGGTGGAGTTTCCTTTCTCTTCATCTTTCTTCTTTTTCCTCCAACCTTTAATCATATGCCTCTTTTTTTTGCAGTAATAGAAGATTCTTAGAGCCTTCTTTTTATCTTGATTGTAATCAAAGCCTGGTCGCTTTTAAGAGATGAGATGCAGTTAAAGATGATGAACTTGCCTCCATTCTTGTTTCTTCTAAGATTAAAGATAATGCTACTGAGACAAGTGTGAGGTTAAGTTGATTTAAAATGATAGAAACACGTTGTTCAAATGTTGGAGGCATGCTGCATAGAAGCACAAAAATAGCTTCTTCTTCTTCTGAGATGGTAACACCTGCTCTAGAGAGCTCGACGATGAGACACTTAAGATCATTCATATGAGTGGCAATGGATGCCTTTTCAACTTTCTCTAAACTATAGAGATGCTTCCTAAGAAACAGTCGTGTTGCTGTATTGGTCTGACCAAAAATAGCTTTTAGTCGTAGCCAACCTTCATGAGAACTAGATACTGAGCTGACCTTATGTATTTGATTATCACTAAGTGATGAATGATAAGGCCTTTACATCACTTTCTTCCCATTTTACAAACTACCTCGGGATTTCTTGTTGTGGGTTTCCTTTCACTCCCACTTGCAAGACCCCATAGATCTTTATCTATTAAGGCCATTTTCATTTTGATGGCCCAAGTGTGATATTTTTTGCCATCAAAACGGTCATTTCTGTCAAAGAACTGATCACCCTGGTGACTTGATATTTTACCACAAAATTTCTCTCTGGTTAAAACACCATTTATAGTTGGAGGGTAATTACAAATATGTTGTGTTCACCCAGCTTTATCAAGCACCTTTCCCATACAAATGCATATTTCCACATAGAAAAGGTGAAAATCCATACTTTTTCCTAAGTGGTAGTAGTGAGACTTGTTAGATTTTTCTTATTTTTACCTTTTTTTCCTTGATGTTACTTGACTCACAAGTACTAGGCCTTGAATGAGTCCTTTATAGTGATAGGACTATTACAAAGGTTTGTTAATGCTTCCAAAAAGGGGAAAAAAGAGATAAGGCTTTGTTAAATGCTTCCAAGAATAATAAACCTTTCAAACATAGTTGGCACTATTTCTGAAAATAGCGAATGTCAATATCTTGCCAACTCCTAGGATTAACACTATTTCTGAAAATAGCGAATCTTAGTATCTTGCCAGCTAATCACCATAGTTGCCCCATTGACACTCTGGTTGGGCGGAGATTTGAGCCCAAGCTTCCACCAAGGAGAACCACTTAAGGCTTTTATAGAAGGGTGGCAGACTAGTTGTTGTCGATGATGCCCTAGCTACCCTTGTAGTAGTAGTAGCAGTGCGACGACATTGCCGATGATGCCCATACGTGCATGTTGTGAGCGTATGGAAGCTGCTGCTATGGCTTTCCTTGCAGTAGGCAGTGAAGAGGAGGAGGTCCTAGACTGATAGGAGCATAGTCGTCATGAAGAAGTGACATGCAGCAACAGCAGTTGGGGACTTCGTGCCTGGCCTTCTTCTGAGTACTTATTCCTGTCTAGATACAGTATCTCAGATGCTGCAGATTCCTAGATGGCCTTGCATACAGCTCGCCATGGCAAAAGAAATTTGCTCGTGAGCTTGAGCTTTGGTTGTCTTTGCGCTTGTGCTTGCTGCTATGATTGGCACCCACGCTTGATGTGTATCACAACACATAGACAGTCGTCGCCATGCTTTGCTCACCTGCAGACAGTCGTTTTCCTTTCTTACACACAGAGCTCACATGAGGTTTAGCTTTCAATTGAAAAATACAAAAATGAAAGTCTCTCTCTCTCTCTCTCTCTCTCTCTCTCTCTCTCTCTCTCTCTCTCTCTCTCTCTCTCTCTCTCTCTCTCTCTCTCTCTCTCTCTCTCTTTTCTTTCACACAGTTGAAAGGTTCTCTCTCCTTTCTTAATCTTTCACACCTAGAGGTTGTAGAAATGAGACTCTCTCACACAAAGTAAATGCTCTCCACTCTCTTGTGCCACTCAAGTGAGGAGAAAAATG
>NC_141076.1:52983947-52993947 GCF_041138505.1 Cibotium barometz
TATGCCAATACCAAGAGTGAATCTAAACGTTACCTTTCTCTTCTGGGTACGCAGTTTGTACACCGATACCTATACCCATAATCCACCCACCAACAAGATCTGTTTCGCATCTATAAAACTTAAGCATAATTATAAACATTTTGAGTTGCCTATTGCAAATCAATACTCCACCCTTGTCATTCTAATTATATAGTTGACGATTGCAATATTTTGTAAAGTCTCCATTATAATCACTAGCTATTGTGTGAAGCACGCCCATCACCTGATAGTGCCTAGTTTTAGACACTATCAGGTGGGCAGATGCTTGTGAGATTGCTTATGCAGACTTGACACCATGCCAAGTAGGAGGCATATAAATGAATGAGTTGATAAACAGCACTCTAGGGTGGAAGGATATCTTCTTTAGGTACCTTGTCCTCTGGTTCTAAAGCCCGAATAGGAGCCCAAATGACCTCGAAGGATGGGCTTGGAAGTCGCTTCAAGACCTATGATCAATTTTTATTATTATCTCATCTGAGTGATCTGGTCAATTTGGTCCATCTGGATGGCTAACTTATGCTAGAATGGACCGTGGGTATATAAAGACGTGTTTAGTAATCTCTTTATCATATTGAGATTGAGTTAATATCTATCTTCATCATCGTGTCGTGCACCCTTGCTAGTGCATAACATACTCATTCTCAGAGTCTACCTAGATCCCCATCAATGCTTCTTACTACAGTGCACAAGTAGGTAGACACCATCAGTTTTTTGTAATATGGTTTACAGATAGTAAATCACTATTATTATTTGTCTCTCTTGTAGTATCTCAACGTGCAGGGATTTAGATTTTGAGACTTCGCATTCAGATGGAGGAGATTTTATGTTAATTAGTGAATTCTCCTCGGTGTGTTGGAACGATCGAGAGGCACCTTAAGTATGCCATCAAGACAAGTCAAATTACTGAACTATTACAAAGCTAGTTCTTATGATGGTTTAGTTAGTTATGTATGCATCTTATACATCTCAAAGTTGAATCGAGTAAGTGTGAGTAGAAGAAACCAAAAAAGAAGAGTGTGAGTAATGTCCCGAAAGGAAAGTTGTTGAATTAAGTGATTTTATCTTTATATAAGAAAGTGAGAATTGAAGTTATTCATGAATTTTCCTAACTTTTGAATTACTCTATTGTGTGTAAGACTAAGATTTATGATGCACTGGGTCTTAGACATTTTCATATATGAAGAGAAATTGAATTCATCAAAGTTGCAAAAGAAATTGAGATGAAAAAACATTTAATGGGGGTAATTTTTGTTATGAGAATTACTCTTGAGTATTGGAAATAATATTACTTATTTTATATCAAGGACGTCCATGTGTACCGTGCCTATTGGCGTGCCTATTGGTAGTACGTGTGATTTGATATTATGGTTACCTATTTCTCATGACAACGTTGGGATTAATTGATGTATTCAATTGATTGTTTAACTAACGTGGATTATGTCTATGAGTATAGGTACTAAGATGTGTAAGGATACCGATTGAGGTGTTATATGGATTGAGATGTGCGAGGGTACTGATTGAGGTGTCACACTATATGAGGGTACCGATTGAGGTGTCATATGGATGGTAGATTGAGAGATAGTGCAAAGATGAATATCATGTGCTAATCATGTATTGAAATTTTATTAATCATTAGTAGCCTATCATGTGGCAGATTTTATGTATAAATGTGCACAAGATTATTTTATGTGTAGAGTCCCATTAGTATTTATCATTGGACAGAGGTTTTATGATGTATAAACCTTAGAAACTTTTGAGAAGGTTATTTATATGTAAAGCAAAAGCCCAAAAGTGGAAAAGGTGCTATTATTGGCTCCAAGGGCTAAAAATATAAATATGACATAAATACCACGTGTGGGAGAAGGAGCCACACACGTCGTCAGGGAGGAGAGAGAGAGAGAGAGAGAGAGAGAGAGAGAGAGAGAGAGAGAGAGAGAGAGAGAGAGAGAGAGAGATTTCACCCAATCCTTGTGTCTTGTGTGGTGAAGTATTTTTCAAGTGTTCACGTTAACCTTGTCTATGCTTGTATTATTTTTCTCTATTCAATTTATTTATTCCTGTGAAAATATGATTTAAACTTGTATTATGTTTTTGGATTTAAACCTTCAAAATATCCCTGTACTTACAAAAGCTTTGATACCACTGAAACATGAATCTATCTCTAAGTTGTGAAGCAATTCAAAATTCCAAGATATGCCTAAATCTCTTGTAGATTTCATTTAATTTATTTTAAGTATGAAAATAGTTTTAAAAAGCTTACGAGCACCTGTTAATTTGAACCATGGAGTGTACAAACAATTCTTAAGGTTTGGGGTTAATAGAATGTGCTTTCTTGAATCTTTCAGACAAAAGAATAGTGAATCTAGAGACCATTGGGTAAAGAGGTTAATGGTTTATGTGAATTTTTTATATTATTTCATCTAAGACTAGATCAACAGCTCATAATTTATGTCACTTTTTTGTCCAAAAATAATTGAAAACCACCCTTCTTCACCTTTCCATTTCTTCATCCTCTCCAACATCACCGTATGGATCTAATCAGCAACAATTGAAGGAGGTTTGGGTTCAATTGTTGTTGGATTGCTAAACCAATAAGGAGGCATATTTGTATACTCGATGGATATGGTGGGTTCTCAAAAGCAGAAAGGAGAAATCGCCTATTGTATTTTATTGCAGTAAATAAACTTTTGGATTAAAGCATAATTAGAACAAAAATTTAAGGTTATTAAAACTTTAAAATTTTATGTTTTTCTCCTCTCTTTTTCATCCACGAGTGGTAGTGAAAATTGCGAAGGACTAGCGATTATTTCTCTCCTCTACATAGCGCTGCTGGCATCTGTTGGGCTGTCATGGAGAAGCTTTTCTTTAAAGCTTTTAAAAGCTTTAGTTAAAGCTTTAATTTGTAGAGTTTTAAAAAAAAAGAAAAAAAGCTTCATCTTTTCATATTTATACTCAGCTTTTTGTTTTCTTTAATTTTGTCTCCGTTTGGTGCTACCATGCACGTTTTATTTTTGTCTAAAGCAAGCAAAATTAACTAAGACCATATTCAATAATAGGTAACAGCATTGCTATTTCTAGCTATAAACCCTAGCTAGCCTCAGCACAGTGCATTTAAGAGGGGGTTCAAGTGGGATCGGCTGTGGATTCTAAAAACCATGTTATTTAAAGCTCTCAAAATGCCTTCATCCATACCAGCGTTCAAAGCTTTTAAAGTCAAAAATTAAATTACCCAAAGCCTCAAGCATAATTTCTATGTGAGGATGTTAAGTAGTTTATATATATATATATATATATATATATATATATATATATATTCAAAGCTTGTAAATTCAAAAATTAAATTACCCAAGGCCTCAAGCATAATTTTTAGGCGAGGGTGTTAAGTAGTTTATATATATATATATATATATATATATATATATTCAAAGCTTGTAAATTCAAAAATTAAATTACCCAAGGCCTCAAGCATAATTTTTAGGCGAGGGTGTTAAGTAGTTTATATATATATATATATATATATATATGTGAGGGTGTTAAGTAGTTCATGTATATATATATATATATATATTCTTTACTGATGTAATCATAAGTTAAGACCTTATAAAACCAAGAGATGGTGGAACAACTAGGAAAGAATTTCCATCATGAGACTCTAAGAGTAAACCTTTTAGAGACTCTCCCTTAGACTAATGTGTTAATTGAAAAATTATGACCATAAGGGTTGTAAGTTCAAGTTTAAGAGAAACAAGTCTTTTAATACTTTATGAAGGTACTCTTACAAGATTCAATGAAATTAGGTCATAGATTATGTCCATTGTTAGAAAGAAAAATACTCAACTTGACATCAATCCAGTTGTGGCAAGTTAAATTATAGGGGGACAATCCTAGTGAGAACTATTCAAGGATGAATTACTGATGTTCTTAAGTTTAAGATATGTACAAGCTCATCTCCCTTTGACCTAATTTGTATTAGGAATAATAGTAGACATACTGAAAATTATTATCCTGTCCTTTTTGTGTACATGAATTCACATGGAACTCTATTAACACCAAGTACATGATCATAACTCCTTCTTTGAAAGGTTATACAAACCCAAAGTCCTACCTAATTTAGAGACCTTCTTTATGGCCTTAAGCAATCACTTATGACCTTTTCCCAATAATTTCATTTAATATTAACTCACCTATGTCTTGAATTTTAAATCTTGATACTAAAAGAGAGCTACAATGAAATAGTTAAACTCATGTTTTCATTTTATCAATTTAATCAAAGTTGTTAGAATTGATACTAGTCATTCATTATATTCATGTTTATAATATAAAAGAGACTACACTAACAAATGTGAAAATCCTAATGGATTCTCTGTCCTAAAAATTGAAAAGTTCTAACTACCAAAATCCTTTTGTCTATAGTCTTATAACCCGGACATCTCCACATGATTCTTATCCACCTTCGGAACTTCTACGAGTCATGTCAGAGTGTAGCCAATTAGCCTATTTATCCGAATGGAATGGTGCTCTATATTAGTAGTTACTGCAAGCTTTCAATTAAAAAACAAGAGGATGAATGAAAGATTCGGACACATGACCACGAGAATATTTTTATCATGATACCCATCAGCGGCGGAAACGCGAGAGTTTTCGCTCCGAACATCCATTTTTATCAAATCATGGAACACATAAATATCATTCAGAGATATAGCATGATAGAAGACAACCCAACATGATGAAGAATTTCTTACTCCTCTTCTCACTACCTTAAATCTAAGTTACCACTAGAGAAAGTAATTGTAATCACATCTTTATTATTAGAGAATTGTAAAACTTATTATTTAAGTTGCCATAGTTAACGTTTTTATCAATTTTAAATTTTATTTTTTAATAGCAAACAACTCATCAATCTAAGGTAAGTCTCCTCTACCTTAATATCAATAATTAGTTTATATTATATTTTATGATATCAAGTTTTACTTGAATTATTGTTTTCAGTACTATTGTAATAGCAACTTTAAAATCTAACCTTCTCTTTTTCTTCAATATTTTTATTTTAATTAAAAAATTTATACTTCGTATGCATAGAAACTATCTAGATTCACTTGTTCTTGGAGTTTTAAATTGTACACCATGAGATATGTATTTTCTAACACTCTGCTCATCAAAATATTTGTTATTTCTTACGTTTCAGCTATGGCAGATTTACCACAATGCCCCACAATACAAGAATAGATTGACTCTCTTCGCTAGTTCTTATATAAAGAACATGAACTTAAAGAGAAATTTCAAAAAAAACTTTTAAAAGCAAAAATGAGAAAATGAGAAAAGTTAACGAAATCAAGAAAACAAACACTTATAGCTCCAATAATAACAAAAAGTCCAAGAACTTTATCTTTACATGTTACAAATGTCATCAAGGACATTATGCTAAAGACTGTCCGTCGAGATGAAAAAGAAAAAGAACTTTATCTTTACATGTTACAAATGTCATCAAGGACATTATGCTAAAGACTGTCCGCGAGATGAAAAAGAAAAACAAGTTTATTTCTATATCCACAACCCCGATGAGACAAACATTTCAAGCAAAGGGTATTATTATTAATACACTCAAACAATGGAAGTATGTATTCACCTCTTTTTGCGAACGGCCCACATTTGTTTTATCATTTCTACAACCTAAAGACCTAAATAGTAAACCCTAACAAACCATAGATTCAACATTAAGATTTTGAGTGAAATTGGAAACATCGAAAAACTATTTTGATCCCATAATCATAAGTCTACCTAGTCATTCACGAAAATAATTTAAATTTTCCTTAAAAACTATCTTAACTTTCACAATAATATTTTGAAAGGAAATTCATTATTCAAAGAAATCCATTTACATCTTACTCACCTCTCATTTCATCACTAAGAATAGGCTTTCACATGCATACTCTAAATATTTCTCACTTTAGACATTAATTTATAACATCCTAACTAAGAATTTTTTATTATTATTTTTTAAGATAAAAAAAATTATGTCAAAATTTAAGTTTCGAAAGAAACTAGCCACTTTATCTCAAACTTCTATTCTAAAAGAGTAAGATTGATTTCATGCAGATACACTAGACACATTTATGTCTTTTACTTTCACCATCTCATGTGTATATGTGAAATGAGACATTTAGACTTATTTCACATATGTTTATTTGATTGGTTTGTTGATGTATTATATATTGATCAAGTTTTTCACACCAATCATAAAGCCATCCTCTCGTGAATTTATGCAACTAAAGATAGTAGCAATCCAAGCAAGAGGAAATGTTATGAGAATTACTCTTTAGTATTGGAAATTATATTTCTTATTTTATATAGAGGACACCCATGTGTACCGTGCCTATTTTGATACGTGTGATTTGATATTATGGTTACCTATTTCTCATGACTGTGTTGAGATTAATTGATGTGTTCAATTGAGTGTTAAACTAACATGGATTATATCTATGAGTATAGATACTGAGATGTGTAACGATACGGATTGAGATGTTATAATATATGAGAGTACCGAGTAAGGTGTTGTATAGATCGAGGAGGGTACCGATTGAGGTATTGCACTATACAAGGTACCGATTAAAGTGTCATATGGATGGTGGTTTGAGCGATGGTGAGAAGATGAAGATCATGTACTAATTATATGTTGAAATTTTATTAATGTAAAGGCCCATTAGTATTTATCATTGGACAAATGTTTTGTCATATATAAACCTTAGAAACTTTTGAGCGTATTATTTATGTGGAAAACAAAAGCCTAGAAGTAAAAAAGATGCTATTATTAGTTCCAAGGACTAAAAATATGAATATGATATAAATACCACATGTGGGAGAAAGAGCCACACACATAGGAAAGAGAGACTGTACCCAATGCTTGTGTCTTGTGTGGTAAAGTATTTCTCTATGTTTGTATTACTTTTCTCTATTCAATTTATTTATTAATATGAGAATATAGCCTAAACTTGTACTTGAGAAAGATTCATGTTTCAATTTTTTATACTACTTGGGGGTTTGTCTCTAGTAGCCACCAGTTGAGCCTCAAGAGGCCGAGATTCTAAGTCCATGTTTGGAGCCACGAGGGAGTTGAGCCTCAAGACGCTAAACATCTACATCAATGTTTGGAATTTTTCGAGCATCTCTACCCCTTTAGTTAGTATCTTTATGGTGGGTAGGAGTCTTACAATGCTCTTACAACGGTATTATCCTTGCACATCATGAGGACTTGTCAAATATTCATAATCATTTTGATGTATTACCCTTGCACACCATGAGGACTTGTCAACTATGCTTTGGATAAGAACTTTGCACGTGTATGGACTGCTTTGCAAGAGGATACATCATTTCCCTCTTCTATTGTAAGCAATGGTTATCTCATGATGCAAAATTGCATGTGTGGTTAAGAACTTTGCCACAAAGTGATTGGTGAATGTCATGCCGCTCCATTTGCAAGGTCATGATTTAGGCCACATGCCAAGCCTTGGAAGTGTTTCTTTTGGCCAAAAAATACACAAGGACGAAGAAGCATGTGTATGAATGTATGGTATGTCAAAAGGTTAAGTTCATCAAACATAAAGCACTAGCTTCTACTTTTGCCCATAGCAAATCAGCCCTAAGAAATTGTTGCTATGAACTTCATAATGAACTTACCTCAAGAGTCATTGATGATACATGGCCTATCATGGATAGGTTAAGCAAGCAAGAACACTTCATTCATGTGCACAAGAATATCAAGCCAAAGCACATGGCTAAAATATTTTTGGCATAGATATTCAAACATAATTGCATGCCTGAAAAAATTGTAGGAAATAGAGCTCCTCGAACCACGGGTCTATTTTGCCAAGCAATGCTTAACAACATGGACACAAAACTATATTCTATCTTCCGTAGACAAATGGACAAAGCGAAATTTCAAATTTATCAATTCTTAGCATGATAAATATTATGTATTAGAGCGAATGATATGGACAACAAGGTGCCTATTCCATGGGCAAGTCCCCCTTTCAAATTGTTTATGGCCAAGCGGAGTTGCAACCCATTCTTAGAAATATTCTTAGCAATTAAGTATATTAGAGATTCTGCATTTCCGCAAGTGCAAACAACCATAGAATGATCTCATACAACAAGTAAAAGGGCAACTGACAAGCATAGACAATAGTTGAACTTCAAAGGGGGCGATTGGATATTGTTGAAATTTGAGAAGCCACATCAAGAAGAGAAGGAAGTATCATGGACTTTTCGCATCCAGCAATCAACAATGTTAGATTATTCAGCTCCTTTCTTCAAAATATTGGAAGATTCATAACACATTTCATGTGAGCTTGTGGAGACTATGTGCGAGACCGACACCAAAGGAGAGCTGGTAGATTGAGCTCAAAGAGGTCTAAAAGTTGCTAGTGGCAAGTTTGTCTACGAGAACCTTACGAAATCGAAGTACAACCTGACTTTGAATGTGAAACGAATGGATAAGGTCTATTTTTAGGAGGACACGAATCTCCTTAAGGCCTATAAGGAAGCTTTTAAGTGGCAGACAATTCATCAGAAGCCCAAGGGATGTCACTAACTTAATATGTGGTGCACGTCTAGCCTAGGTATGCATATGGATCATGTGGGTGGTGCCCATGTTCTTTACATTCGTATAGATCTAAGGGCGATAACCACATGGCATGGCTTGATGACTCATTGAGAGTAGTGACTATGAAGAGTCATGTGACTACACGTGATACCCATATAGATTTAGGTGGTGCCCGTACGGATATCGGGTCGGTGGTCACAAGGAAGTCGTCAGGTGATTCTCAAAGAGCTTGTAAGTACTTTTGTTATATGCTTAGACATTTCTTTTCTGTGAAATTTTTTCATGCGCGGACGATGCTTGGTACAAAAAAATGCCTGTGAATGAAAAGCTGGAAGGATGACAAGTTCAAACCCTGCTCGTTGCACTTGATGAACACTATTACTCTCCAAGAAAATACACTGTATAGAAACGTTCACCATCAGTGCTTTCAAAACATTCACCATCTGCTATTAACAGACAGGAGCAGGAGAGATCTTCCATACATATGTTAGTATGATTCCCCTTTCCCTCAAAAACTTTTCCTTTAGGCCTCACACACATGGTTGAGCATACCAAGAGTGAATCCAGCTGTAGCTTTCTCTTGGGAAGGCAGTTTTGCACACTGATACCAGTACCCACAGCCCACCCAACAAGATCTCTTCCTCAACTAGTTCAGATTTCAGGAATGTCTTTGAACAGTCTTAGTTGCCATTCACTTTTCACAACAATGACCGTGGACACAATTCAGGATCTGGTTAACGATCTAAAGGGCCAGATGCTAAATTGTACATACTAATGATTTTTCAGCATACTGATTTCACAAGAAGGCATATTTAAGCACCTAGCCAGTGCTTTGGAAGACTCCAAAAATGCAATCTTTGCAGCTTCCGTAACACCCTCCTTAACTGTGTTGTCAGCACAACCGACTTTTAGTATAGCATGCAAATCTTAAGAGGGCAGGAAGAAATATAAACACACACACACACACACACACACACAAACACACATACAGAGAATTTAAGAAATCTTGTTAGGAGAGCCATTCCATAGACAATGGGACATTAATAAGTCTCCACCTAAATCCAACATCTAATTAAGACCTCAGAAGATTACTCAGTTGGTCAAAAAACTAATCGTAAGTCTAGGAGTTACCCTGATCTGTTCTGATTCTTTGAAAACAAGGCCCATCATTCACTGCTTTTCTATCAGGGCTCTGCACACCATTTGTATATGATTATCTAGAACGAGTCAAACAATATGCGAGTAAATACAATACAGGAAGAAATGAGGTTGGAGGACAAAACTGAGGCCAAATGAAAAGTCTAGTCGACTGCTTTCTCTACCAACTCGGACAGGGCTTCGCTATCAATGGGCTCTGAAACA
>NC_141076.1:52996447-53266447 GCF_041138505.1 Cibotium barometz
AACCACTAAATCTGTAACCCACTAAATAAAACAGCAGATCATACATCCAATATCTCCATCATTTTCCAAAAAAAAAAAGACTTTAATAATCATACACCCATTATCACCATCATTTAATCTCCAGATTTTGTGCTACTTTGAACATGTTCCTACTTTACATAACCCAGTACTTCACCTCCACCTATCTCAAGAATCAATGACTTTGATGGCCATCCCTTGAAGGTCAATAGTAAGCTTGGTCTCAACCACACACGTCTTTGTCAAAATTTTGGAACTTACACTCGACTTGCTTCAAGAAAATTAACCTCACACCACTTTTATACAATATCCTATTGTGTATAAGAATATCAACGAGATTATTGTAAGAGCTCAGAAAAGACAAACAAGAAAAAACTTCAAATCATTGACTCCATCATGCATAGCATAGACTTTGTGCTATGGCATACTCATTCCTGTCAGCAGAGCCCAAAAATAGGTGCAGGTTCATGCATGAAGATATGTCTGACAAATCTATCCTCATACATAAAACCATCTTAATGAGTTTCTATCGCTTCTTCACAGGTGAAGGGTAACTCAGCCATCCACTTGTCTCTGGACTCTCTATGCTCCTATCCACTTCATCTAGGGCTTCGCCCTATTGGGTGCTCCTATGCTCGAAATATAGTTCCGTCTTCTTCTAGTCTTCTGTGTTGTTTTCATGGTGTCAACACTACAAAATATTATGATCCTTGTCTAATAAAGTTTTAGTTTTCATTTATTCACACACACACGCACACACACACACACACACACACACACACAGAAAACTATAGGTAATCATCATTTCCATAAATGTCTATTCTCATTTAGCTTTTACATTGCACAAGAAGAAAGCTGTTTAAGCGTTAGAAGAGACCATGTAAAGGACCAGAATGCCGGATGCACATCAACCTACACAAATAGACGCACATGAACATGCAAAAACGTGAGGGCTCAAGTTGACGGAAGTCACCGATGTTCCCCAAATGCTGGCTGTCTGATGCTGATTCCTGCCCTCAAACGCATGTGTGGGATTTGTCAAGTAGCTTGACTGCCGATGTGGAACCCTGAATGTTTGATGATTAAATGAAAAGGGGAGGGGTCAGCTAGCTCCATGCAAGTTTTGGGCTGCAAACGCCAGAGTGATTTGCGTAACCAGAACTGACAGCTAAGGGCAAGGTTACAAGCAAAAAATCTCAAGGAATCAGGGCATGTTCCATTCAGTGGTTCCGGTTGCTTAAGACTGGTTTCCCTGATAGCTGAAAGTTCTCCAAAAGTATGAAAAGCTGGAGGGCTTAATAACATAACTTCAATTAAAGGCCTACTTTTGAAACGTTTGGGCACCCAAACCTGGCCGGCTCAATTGTGGCCACCGGAGTTCAAAGCAGGCCGCAAACTACACGCCCCTTTCCTGGCCTGCTGCATGTTGCTGCTCAAACTCCTCAATTGCTGCCAAACCTACCCATGTACCTGCACCACACTGATCTGGAGATGCAACACACACACACACACACACATTTGTACATATGTATGTATATCTGATTGTTGGCTATTTGTAGCTTCCAGACAGCATTGTACTTCTTCCTATCGTGTAATTGGGCTTGGGCTCTCAAAATAAAAACGAGGTTAGCGTAGATTGCTAGAGTATGATTGTGTTTGTGCAAGTCTTCCACTACGCATCTTTCCACTGTAAGCACATCTATAGGTCTACATTTTGTATCAAAGCCTAAGAGTTCTTGTAAAATTTTCTTTTCCAAACACCGATGTGCTGTCCACTTGAGTATGATGGAATCAAGAGTGTCGTTAGGGTTTGTGAAAGGTTACTTTTAGTTTCCCTAGTTGATACCCAAGCTTTCGAGCCTTCATCATGGCTACGCAAGCGATTGTTGGAGTATGCACAGGCGGAAGCATAGACAAGGAAAGAGAGAGAAAGAAAGAAAGAAAGGAAGCTGTATTAACATCTACTAGAGGCCGAACTCGACCTATGAGACAAATCAATGTACAACTGTCAATGTCTTCTGGATGTCCAGAAAAAAAAAGGACAAAATGAGCATGAAATAAACTATGAAAGTACTGAGCTAGTGGGGGGGTGTGATGGATGGAGTAGTACTGCTAGAGGCTCAATAGTGCAACCTATATGCGCAGGGTATACAAGAATGCAATGCAGATTTGTCTAGCTCCAACCAGTTGAAGGGAGATTAAGAGTTAGGGTTTCATGTGGGAGACATACACAGAGCGAAGAAGGGGGAGAGAGAGAAAGAGTTGTGGGGATAAGTCAACTCACCAAGTGTGAGTGTGTGACTCCCCTATCACACATGTATATTTGCACTAGTACACATAGTGCACTTAGTACATTAAAAGTACTAAGTGTACTATGTACTATAAAACCTTATGGGCTTGTACACACTACAAAGGTGGGCATAATGCCTTTACCCCAACAACCTCCCACTTAAAGGCAAAGTGCCCTTAAATGAAGGAAAAGAAAAAATCAGCATGTACATGATAATATACAAGGCCATATCAAGGCTGAAACTGGCCTCATCCAATGCCCATCAAGTGTCTGCAATGAGCAAATCACTCTAGAGGCAAACTCTTTGTCAACAGATAAGCCGGGTTGTCATCCGTATGAATCTTAACAAGCTGAATTTGCTTGTTCTCTATCACCTCTCTGATGAAGTGATATTTCACATCCACATGCTTCGTCTTTGCATGAAAGATAGGGTTCTTTGCTAACTGGATGGCACTCTGACTGTCACAATGCAACAATGGAGTATCCCCTGTATAACCCAAATCATAATGCCTCCTTGCAAGCCTCTGTGGCTGCAATATACTTGGCCTCTATAGTAGATAAGGCAGTGCACTTTTGCATCCTGGATATCCATGACACAGCACCTCTTGTGAATGTAAACACATAACCGGTAGTAGACTTCCGGTTATCTGGATAACCGGCATAATCCGAATCCGTGTAACCATGCACTAATGCATCCTATTTGCCAAAGCATATGCACATATCTTGTGTGCCCTTCAGGTATCTCATGACACCTTTCACTGCTTCCCAATGCTTCTTGCCAGGTTTGGCCATGTATCTAGAAACCACTCCCACTGCAAATGTAATGTCCCGCCTAGTAGCAACCATGGCATACATGAGACTGCCACAAGCTGAAGCATACGGAATCTTGGCCATTTCAGCCCTGTCACTATCCGACTGTGGAATGTCCATAGCACTGAGTTTCACATATGGAGGCAAAGGAGTACTAGTCTTCTTCCCCCCATCCATATTGAACCTCTGCAAGACTTTGCCAATGTATTTCTTCTGAGACAAATACAACACATGCTGATTTCTGTCCCGAAGTATCCGCATACCCAAAATGTGATTTGCATCACCCAAATCCTTCATATCAAAGGTTTGATGCAGCCTCTTCTTCAAGGCATCCATCTCTTTACGAGATTTCCCGGCAATCAACATATTATCAACATACAAGATGAGGATCAATAGACTGCCATCCAAAACTTTCTTGGTGTATAAGCAGTGATCTATGTCACTCCTCCTGAAATTTTGGGATTTCATGAATGTATCAAATTTATGATACCATTCCCTTGGTGGCTGTTTGAGCCCATAAAGACTCTTTTTCAGCTTGCATACAAGCTTCTCCTTTCCATTCACTGCATAACCCTCTAGCTGTTGCATATATATCTCCTCATGGAGATCATCGTGAAGAAAAGCAGTCTTCACATCCATCTGAACCAAATCCAGATCATCATGAGCAACCAAAGCTAATACAGCTCTAAGTGTGGTCATTTTGACCACTGGAGAGAAGATCTCATCAAAGTCCACACCATATTCCTGCTTGAAGCCCTTAGCCACTAACCTGGCTTTGTATCTTGGCTTTGCATCAGGTGCAACTTTGAGCCTGTAAACCCACTTGCATGGCAAAACCTTCTTGCCTGTAGGCAAATGCACCAACTTCCATGTTCCATTTTTGTGCAGAGAATCCATCTCTGACTTCATAGCACGCTCCCAAAGAGCCTTGTCTGCCCTCTGTAAAGCCTCCTTGTAACATGAGGGCTCCCCACAATCAGTGAGCATCAAGTAGTCAACCCCTGGAACAAACCTGTCAGGGGCTCTGGAGGGTCTTGTGGACCTCCGTACCCAATGACCATCATTTGCAGGTTGCTGTCCAACCTGCATATCACCTATTGGTGGCTCCTGTTCCATGCCATAAGGTTGAAATATCATGCCCGGTATCTCCTCTAACTATGGAATATCCATAGGGATATCTTCTGCCATCTCTGGCTGTCCATTTGGACCATTTTCAGCACCATTTAAGGGCTGATTTTGCTGCTGTAATGGCTGATTTACAGCCCTTGGTTGTTGTCCATGATGTCCATCATCATCAAAGATGACTCTGCCAGGCTCCTGTTGCCTTGCAGGCTCCTTATACATGCATGTTTCATCAAAAATGACATCATTGCTGCGTATAATCTTTCTATTCACTGGATCCCAAAGTCTATACCCCATTTCACCTCTGTCACCATATCCTAGGAATATGCATTTGTGAGACTTAGGATCAAGTTTGGTGCGCATTTCCCTGCGTATGTGCACGTACGCAACGCAACCAAACACTCTCAAGTGCTTGTATGACGGAGGCTTCCTTGTTCATACTTCCTCTGGCACTTTCCCACCAAGCCTCGTGTTAGGTTGACCTGTTTATAAGATGAACGGCTGTCATAACAGCTTCAGCCCAAAAACCATGAGGTAACGCAGCATGTGACAACATAGAACGGACCTTCTCCTGAATGGTCCTGTTCATCCTCTCTGCTGTCCCGTTTTGTGGAGGATCATAAGGAGTAGAGAGCTCCCTCTTGATGCCTTTAGCATCACAAAAGTCCTGAAACTGTTTGGACATATACTCTCCACCATTGTCGGAACGCAAAGCCTTCAGTGTTTTGCCAGTTTGATTCTCAACAAGAGCAACAAACTTCTCAAACACTGAGAATGTATCACTCTTCAAACGAAGAGGATAAACCCACACCTTGCGTGTGGCATCATCAATAAAAGACACAAAGTATTTTGCCCCTCCCAAAGAAAGCTAAGGCATCTCACATACATCTGTATGCACAAGCTCTAACTTAGCATCTTTCTGTCCAAGAGCTTTCTTGTGGGGGCACTGGAGTTGTCTGTCATATATACAATGCTCACAAAACTGAAAACTGGAAAACTTTAGAGAAGGCAAGTAACCAAAACGAGACAATTGCTCCATTCCTTTGACACTCATGTGTCCCAACCGGCTATGCCACATAGAGATTTCCGGTAGCTCGGTTGCATTTACATTAGCATGGTGACAAAAATCAGCATGCATGAAGTAAAGAGTGTCCACCTTAGAGCCTCTGGCAACAACCAGTGAGCCCTTACAAATCTTCCACTTTCCACTACCAAATGTGGTAACATAACCAGCATCATCAAGCTGTCCAATAGAAAGCAAGTTCTTCTTGATCTCAGGCACATGCCTGACATCATGGAGCATAAGCTGTGAGCCATCTGAAAACACAAGCCTCACATCACCTCTGCCAAGAATCTTGCATGCATGGTTGTCACCCAAATAAACTACTCCTTCATTACCAGCAGTATACCTGACAAACAAGTCTCTGCAACCTCTGACATGAAAGGAGGCACCTGAATCAATGATCCATGAGTGCATACCATGACCATCTCCTGCAAGAAGTGAATGGGCATCAAGTGAAGACATGAATAGGACTTCATCCTCACTGTCACCTACATGTCACACATTGACTTCTTCAATCTTGCCTTTGGCTTTACATCTTTGGCTTCATCTTTGTCTTTGTCTTTGCCTTTTCTCTTTTCCTTTTGATCATTTTTCCATTTGTAGCATTGCTTTTTGATATGTCCCTTCTTACCACAATAATGGCACTCCAAGTCCTTTTTCGTGCGGGACTTGCTCCTTCCCCGTTCTTGGCTTTTACCCCTTTGCTGGAATCTCCCACATGCATTCATTGCATTGGACTTTCCAACGAAGTTGTTCTTCCTGTTCATCTCCTCTTGAAGAAGAGTACCCTCCATATCTGCATATGACAACATAGCATTTGAATTGCTAGTGGCTGTCTTGAATGTGTCCCAACTCTCTTGCAAAGTGCATAAGAGAAAGGTGGCTTTGAACTCATCGTCCATTGCCAACTTTTGATTGATAACCTGGCTGACACCACCATTAAACTCATTTAGATGGGCTGTCATAGACGCCCCTTCCTTCATTTGAAGACCTATGAGTTTCTTCAACCAATACACTTTGCTAGAGGCACTTTGCTGGGCATACAAGTCCTGCAATCTTTGCTACATTCCCCAAGCTGTCTTCTCTTCACGAATGCTGAAAAGTAAAGTGTCTGACACAGACAACATGATGGTGGATCTTGCTAGCTCATCCATATCTTCCCACTCTTCAGCAGTAAGAGAAGCGGACATTACACCCCTTTCTTTGATGGGCTTGTGCTGCTTCTTCTGGAGCAACACATTATAGCACTGGGTTTGCCAAATATCATAATTATGTGAGCCTTCAAGCTTCTTGATGTGAAGCAATGAAGAGCTCTCACCTGTGGTTGCCATAGCAATATGCAACCTGTCACAGTCAATGCCTGACTCCCTGCAAGATGTGCAAACACTGCACCAAAAGCACACAAAGTGCTCACAGTTGTTCTCCCAAAGTTTATCTCCCACTGCGGAAGCACGAATGCAACTCTACTCCCACTGAATGTGATAAAATCACCAAAATCTGGTTGCTGCAGATTTAGGACAGCACCTTAAATGTGCTCTGTTGCCCTTCCAAAGTACTGTACAGCAGTACTAAGTGCTCACCAATGATGTACCAAATCTGTACCGGCAAGTACAGCAACTGAAAATGAACCTTTTCCTCACTCAAATCAATGTACAGCCATGCCAAAACTTGCACAAAGTTGTACCAAATCTGTACCAGCAAGTACAACAACAATAAATGCTCTCCTGGCTGTCCAAATGAGTGAAAATCATACTTTTATAGTCCCCACCACTGCATACAACAGTCTTGAACAGAAATTGGGCAAAAGCCCCTTGACTGCAAGTGGGTTTCTGAGGATTCAAGGCATAAAAGTCTTGCCTGCTGCTTTGCCAAGCTCAACAAGCATAAAATCTTGAAAAGCCCCTTGATTTAAGATCAATTTCTGATCATACATGGTACATTAGCGCACATGAAGGCATCCAAAGTCTTCGCAATGCTTCCCCCTGGCCACATATACATCCAATACATAAAAGCCCCTTGATTTACAGGCACATTGAGTGCTTGACAGGCATCAACACATTGCCCAAAGCATCAAATGCCAATGCCTACATGCAAATCAACTCAATCGGCACAAAAGCCCTTTGATCTGCACTGCAATTTCTTGCAATTTAGGCCCGAATGTGAGATTGCTCACATCATACAGCATGTATGAATGCCCAATTGCACAATTACATCAAAAGCCCCAAATTTTGACATCCAATTTCCTGCAAATTGATCCTGAATGTGACCAATGTCACCCAATTTTGCCAATTTTGCTCAAAATTTGAGCAATTTGGCACCTGTACCCACTCAATTGATGATTGTACCTGCTCAATTGCAAATCCCAAAAAAAATTTGAAGCATGTACCTCTGAAATTTTTGATTGCAGAAAAGGGGGGGTCGTGCTGATGCTGCTGCAGAAAAATTGTGCAGATAAGCGATGACGAGCTCTGGCGATAAAGGGGAGCTGGTGTCAACGATAGACAAAAAAAAAATTGGAGGCTGGTTGCGGCGTTTCGCTATAGGCGCTTCATTTGTTGCAAGCGCTGCCCCAGCGAGTCAAGAAGAAGACCTCCCTCTAGCGCCAAAGACCTCCACGGGCGCTGCCCCAGCGAGTCGGGAAGAAGACCTCCACGGGGACACGTTTGCTAGCGAGCGCTGATGTTACGCCTTGTGGCCAGGCGTCTGACGCCCAACAGCTTGTTGGCCTGTTTGTTGACGCCGCCTCCGCCTTTTCACCAGCAGCTCGAGCGAAGCTACGCTGCCAACTGTTACCCTTCCGTTTGAGGTCCTGTCGCCCACGAGGAGAGCTTCGCACACATACGAGCCAGGCTAGCGCACTGCTCCAATATCTTCACACGCACAGGCTCGTCTTCATGCGCGTGGTTGTTTGGGGTTCTTCAAACACAACACAACTAACTACTTCTGACACAGCAAAGACATCCCCATTAGGTAACACTAACTTCAATTCCCACATCAGGCTAAACACAAACATCTTCCTCCATAGAGAACACGAATTAAGCAGAGATTCGCTAAACAAGATAGAGAATAACAGAACAGAACTGAAATACCATGTTTGATTGATCAAGATGAATCATACATTGCTTTCTCCTTCTTCTCTTTCTCTTGTAAAAGACGACTACAAAGCCCCTATAAATAGGCGACTTCAGACAGTTTAGACGGTTGTAACTAGAATGTCACAAGACACTAACAGATGATATCCGACTAACCAGATCATAACAAACTCCGACTGATCAACAATCCGACTGAGTAGAATTCCGACTGAGTAGAATTCCGACTGAGCAAAGATACATATATCCGACTAAGCAACTATTAGGTAACTATTAGGTATTCTATCTGTAGTTCAACACATGGCACAACCCGGTGGTTGATTTCAAGGAAATCAGACTTGAATTCACAATCCCTTGATCAGAAAAGACCGGCCACATGACAAAATTTGATGCTGCTTCTTCAAATGTCAGGTACTACATCACTTTGCTGCTCAGCCTGCATCCCTTCAACAACTGGAACCTCCTTCAAAACTTCAGTCATCTCTGCTGATTTATCTTCCACTGAAGTCTCCACTGGCTGCTCACTCTGACTTGCTGTTTGTACACTTAAATTGATAATAGGTACTTCCACCTGAACTTCTAACAATAGGGCATCTGGTAGATCATCATCCACCCCACTTGGTGCTTCTCCAGTTTCCAACCTGCTAAAGTAATCAGCAATAGCATGCTCTTTTCCTGGAGTATGGACAATCACAAAGTCAAACTCCTGTAACAAAAGCATCCACCTGGCTAATCTTCCTGTCAACAATGGCTTCTTAATCAGATACAGCAGGGCTTGGTGATCCACATGAAATAGTACCCTGTTCCCCAACAAATAATGCCTGAACTTATTCAAGGAATATACCATACCCAAAGCTTCTCTTTCAGTCACAGCATAATTCCTTTCTGCAGATGATAATATCCGACTGGCATAAAATACTGGCCTGTACCATCCTGTCACCCTCTCCTGCATCAAAATTGCCCCTACTGCTACATCTGAGGCATCAACAAAAATATGGAAAGGTAGAGTCCAATCTGGTGACTGCAAAACTGGTGCAACAGCTACCATTTTCTTCAACAATTGAAATGCCTTCTCTTGAGGCTCAGCCCACACAAAAGGCACATCCTTCTTAGTTAAATGTGTCAATGGTGCACAAATATTGGCTAAATATCTGAGGTACCTGGCATGCCATTTGATCTGACCCACAAACCTCATTACTTCCTTCACATTAGTAGGAGACTTTGCTGTTTGAATAGCCTCAACCTTCTTCACATCAATTGCCATGCCTTCCTGTGAGATCACATGACCCAACAAAATCCCACTCTTCACAGCAATCACACTCTTGTAAGGGTTTAAGGCCAGTCTGAACTGCCTACACCTCTCCAAACACAACTTCAGATGCATCAGATGTAAGTCCTTACCAAAAACAGAGAAATCATCAACAAATACTCTCATGAAGTCTTGTAAGTGTGGCTCAAAAACCTTATGTGCCACATAATTGAAGGATGGTGGTCCATTTTTCAAACCAAAACTCATGACAGTAAAATCATATGCACCAAACTCAGTAATGAAAGCAGTTTTATGCTGATCCTCCTCAGCAACACTAATCTGATTGTAACCTGAAAAGCCATCCAAAAAGCTATACATTTCATGACCTGCTACAGCATCTAACACTGCATCACAAAATGGCATTGGAAAAGGATCTGTTATGGTTGCTGCATTGAGTTTCCTTTGCTGCACCACTGGAACTGCATCTGTTCTTAAATTAATCCGATGCTGATGTAATGCAGGATCTATACCCTTCACCTGAGAATACTCCCAAGCAAAGACATCTATATAGTCCTGTAACAACTGCAAAAGATCCTCCAAAAATTGTCCTTCCACCTGCACACTTACTTTCACCATCCTTGGTTCTGCATCTGTACCCAAATTCAGTTCCTTAAGATCATCTTCTTTAACCCGACTGGACGTGCCATACTTCTTGTCATAAATCCTTACAGCCATCTCTCCTGCCTCCTTTTGCTCTTGTTCCATCTGTTCCTTGGTAGCAATCTCTGTTTGCTGTTCCAGCAACTGTCTGAACACTGTCCCTTCAATCTCTTGACCTGGCAAGAACTCAGACTCTTCCTGATTCTGATATTCCACAAGCTGCAATATTCTTTCTACATCAACATCAAATAGTGGCACCACTGTTGGATTAGCCATTAAAAACTGTTCCTCCTCATCATCTTCTATTTCTTCAGCAAGATTAATTGTCTGTGCAAACAATGGCTTTTCTTTAAGAGACATATTTCTCTTACCCTGCATGGTTATAGTAATCTTCTTTTTCCCCTTGGTCAGAACCACCACATTCAATCCCCAATCCTGTTTAACTTTAGCCATTCTAAACCAAGGCCTTCCCAGTAACATTTCATAAGGTGATACAGATTCTGACATTCTGATTACCACAAAATTTACCAAGAATCCCATACCGGCAACTTCAATTTCCTGCTGCTTCAAAATTCCCAATGGTTGCACCCTGGTTTGATCTGCCATTTTCACCTGAAATGGTGCTGGGGCTAAATTTGCTGCACCCATTTCTTTGTATACAATTTCAGGGAGAATGTTAACCCCTGATCCTCCATCCAAAAGAACTTCATCAAACACCCTGCCCTGGTACTCAACCTTAATGACAGGAACCACAAAGTCAACATCTGCTGGATCAATGCTATTAACTGCTGGAACCAAAGTCGGATTATCTCCTAACTGCTGATCCTGAAGTCTTTTAAGCAATCTTTCCTTAAATGCTGGAACCAAAGCTAACAACTGATCTAATGACAATTGCAAGGGAGAATTTATGAGTACCTCAAACCAATCTTTGTCCCTCTCATCCTTCATCTTCACATGGCTTTCTGACTGATGCAGAACTAACTCTTCTTCATCCTCCAACTCCGATTCTTCTTGCTTATCCTGATGCTTCAAAATTCGTCTTTGTACCTGGTCCCTGATGCCTTTTTGTTCCTTCCAATCAATTGGTCCTTTCTGTTTAGACCTGGTAACAGCCAATACCTCAATATCCTGAATATCCTCAGTATGCTCTTTGCTTTGCTGCTCCTGTATGTTTGGACCTTGCGTTACCTGTACCTGTTCATCTTCTAATTGAATCATGATTACATTTGCTTGAGCTGCTGGTTGATTCTGTTGTTGCTGCTGCCCCTGCTGGTTATTCTGATTGTACCTAATCACTGGGACACCTCTTTCTTCTCTATGTTTCACCCATAAGGCACATCCTGGCCCTATCCAATGATCTGGTGCTGAACAATAAACACAAGGCATGACTCTTGCCTGTCTTCCTTCATTGTTGTCCTGTTCCCTCCATGGTGGTCTATCAGATCTTGCTCTCTGAAATACTCCTCTGCCCCTAGTTGGAGCAGCCTGGTTTGCTGCAACCTCACCCCTGCCTCTACCTGCATAAGGTGTAGTGCTTTTCTTTTGGTGCTGCAACAGAATAACCTATCTTTCTCAATTTACTTACCAAATCCTCCTCTTTGGATTGCTTGGCTTTGGTCTTGTGCTTTTTCTTGGTCTTCACCTCTTCTTCCTCACTGTCGGATCCTACTTCTGAATCCTCCTCCTCAGAAGCGGATGCTGACTCTGGCTGGTCATCTGAATCCGAATCATTCTTTCTGGTGTGTTTGCCCTTGCCGCTTCCAAGTCTTTTCTCTACTCTAGCTGCTGCAATTACCAAATCATTAATTCCTCCTGCAATATCAATGCTAGCCACTGCATTTTTAAGCCCACTTCTCAATCCTTTCAGAAAATAACCTGCCAGCATCTCATTGGTGGGTCTCTCATTTCCCTGTAACCTTTCAACCAGAATTCTGAATTTCTGAGCATAGTCCTCTACAAGCATCTTCTTCTGTCTGATGTCTCGGAGTTTTCGTAAAATGTCTGTTGGAGTCTTTTCCCTCCTGAATCTCTGTAAAAAGGCTGTTCTAAGATCATCATATGTTGGGAAGTGTGGTATCCCATATTGGCTAAACCAACTCATGGCCTTCCCTTCTAGAGTTGCTGCAAATTGCTGCAATTTAACTGCATCATTGTACAACACAGTATACCCATTTGCTTCCCATTTTGTCTCAAACTGAGCTACATGACAATCAGCATCCTCCTTAGATCCTCCGCTGAATTTAGCTGCCTTCACCCTAGGGTTGGGTAGTTGTTGAGCCATCGGATTTGGCTGAGGTGGTTTCCTAGGTCTTTGCCTGGTAGCCCCCCTTAATGGGTTGAACTGAAGACTCCTTCTAACTCCTGCAGACCTTCCTGTCAGGATTAGGGCGCCTAGAAGTCCCCCCACTAGCCTCCTTTCTGGTGCAACTGAACTTTCCCCCCCTTGGCCTACAACAATTTCTTCAGGGATTTGGTGTTCCTGATCATCTTCACCCTCGTCAGCATAATGAAACGGGTCAGGGTTACCAATTCGGGCCTGAGCCCTGGTATAGTAAACCCTTCCTACTCTTCTGTCCCCCTCTGACATTCATTTCCCTTCTCGTAACAGAACGGGACCAGCGGGATCGCCAATGTGTTTGGGGTTCTTCAAACACAACACAACTAACTACTTCTGACACAGCAAAGACATCCCCATTAGGTAACACTAACTTCAATTCCCACATCAGGCTAAACACAAACATCTTCCTCCATAGAGAACACGAATTAAGCAGAGATTCGCTAAACAAGATAGAGAATAACAGAACAGAACTGAAATACCATGTTTGATTGATCAAGATGAATCATACATTGCTTTCTCCTTCTTCTCTTTCTCTTGTAAAAGACGACTACAAAGCCCCTATAAATAGGCGACTTCAGACAGTTTAGACGGTTGTAACTAGAATGTCACAAGACACTAACAGATGATATCCGACTAACCAGATCATAACAAACTCCGACTGATCAACAATCCGACTGAGTAGAATTCCGACTGAGTAGAATTCCGACTGAGCAAAGATACATATATCCGACTAAGCAACTATTAGGTAACTATTAGGTATTCTATCTGTAGTTCAACAGTGGTGATTTCTGACTTGCACGCTCTGTTATAGGTACGATGTTTCTCTGCCTGGCGGGCTCTCTTGGCAACGGAATCCACCTTCTTCGTCGTAGTGGCAGCAGCAACAACACTTATCAAAGGGCGCCTTTTGACGTCTGAAAAGAATAAACCCCTACGAGCCAGTGATTCATGAGCAAGTGGGCTAATGGCAAAGCTCCACGAAGAAGCCAGATAGCAGGAAGGCACAGGTGGAGAAGAAGGCGAAGAGTGAAGAAGCGAGAGACGAGAGCTCAACAGGTCTCTGCAGTTCTGTTTGCCAAGGCTCTTCCTCTGCTCGTGCCAAGCTCAAGGCTCCATAGCCGAGCTTCTTCTTCGCGATGAAGATGACTCCGCACACCCGCGCACACACGAACACAACCGTGGCTCTGATACCAGTTGAAGGGAGATTAAGAGTTAGGGTTTCATGTGGGAGACATACACAGAGAGAAGAAGGGAGAGAGAGAGAGAGAGAGAGAGTTGTGGGGATAAGTCAACTCACCAAGTGTGAGTGTGTGACTCCCCTATCACACATGTATATTTGCACTAGTACACATAGTGCACTTAGTACATTAAAAGTACTAAGTGTACTATGTACTATAAAACCTTATGGGCTTGTACACACTACAAGGGTGGGCATAATGCCTTTACCCCAACACCAGTACCATAATGGGGGTGTAATATGTGATACATAGGCGATGGCAAGGCAAATATACCTCGGAGCATGATCTCCGGGTGTGAGTGTAAGTGAGCTAGCCGCTCCTGGATATGGTGCTGATGTCCAGCCCGTATCTTTGTGATCTCCCTTTGATGTAGTCTAGGAGTCTGGTAGCCTGGTGCTCTCGGTCTTGTTGACAAGATCACCTTTATTATAGCATGAGGCTTTTATGATGGCAATAGCCAGCAAGGTGCAAGGATTGGATGATTACAAGTGATAATGGGAAGGCCCCTTTTATAGTGATGTAAGGAGCTGGCCGACTGCCCCTAAGAGCTGGCCCACTACTCCACGACCTGAAAAAAGAAAATCCATAAATACCTGATAAATAGGCAAGGCCCCGATACACTGAGATGCACAATATTCTAACACCCCCTCAGCAACTCAGTGTGTGCAAGAGTCTAAAGAAGATAAGCTTATGAAGATGCAACCATGGACCCTCCAGTACTGCAGATACCGGAATCACCTCGAAGAGAGCACCCACCAACCTATTTTTTCATAACATAATGCCACCGTGAATAGCAAAGAACATTGCTTGGCTCCGAATTCCCACACCAATGTGCAGTGAATTCCAAGAATAGTATGATGAGCTGCCGGACACACCGCCACACCAAAAATGACCTTGTCTTGCCAAATTTTAATGCTTGGAATTCCGATTGGTGATTCCCATGTACCAGAAAATGGAGCTGCTACCAACCCCCCCTCCCACCAACAAGCATCCTCTCGCTGAAAGCACATGGGGAAAACCATCTGTATACTATCCTGGTCCTCCCAAGCCGGAAGCACCTTGGGAGCCCTAAATGAGTCACTAGAGGTATCTGTATCACTGTCTTGTGTTGTGTCTTTGCCCTTCTTCTGAGATGACGACTTGCCCTTGGTCTTGTCCTTCTTCTTGGACAAGCAATCCTTAGACAAATGTCCTCTCTTCCCACACAAGAAGCACCGACTCCGACCTTTCTTCTGTACTGAAGTAAGTGCCTGATTAGAACTATTAAGAGACACCTTGATCTAAGCATGAGAAACGAGGACGGACTCTTCTGTCACCAATTTGGTCCTCTTGAACACTGTTTGGAACCAAGGTGTGAACGGAGATTTTCCACACACTAAATCTGAGCACTTACTAGTAAAGTTTGACCTGAAAGATGGCAATAGAGTTTGAACTACAAGGGATTTTATTTGTTGGTTTGATTTTTAAGGCCACAAGTTCACACATCATTAAAGTGTGGCCGGATTTATCACCTTCTCAACATGCATATGTGAACCAAAAGGAGGCGCCTAGAGGAGTCTTGACCAACAAGTTGGGAAAAAAAAAAGCACATAAGTTGATATTTTTGGCTATTTAGTCATTTTTGGCTAAAAATGGAAAAAAAACACGACTATTTTGAGGCTAATCGTCACTTTTGGCAAAAAGGAAAAAGCACACCTATTTCAGGGGCTAGTTGACTCCTTTAAAAGCAAGAGGTGAAGGATGTGTGGGAGAATCAGGAATTAGGGTTAGGTTAATGTGGGAGACATAAACAGAGAAACACAAGGGAGAGAGAGAGAGAGTTGTGGGGATAAGTCAACTCATCAAGTATGAGTGTGTGACTCCCCTATCACACATGTATATTGCACTAGTACACATAGTGCACTTAGTACATTAAAAGTACTAAGTGTACTATGTACTATAACTTATGGGCTTGTACACACTATAAGGGTGGGCATAACGCCTTTACCCCAACAACCTCCCACTTAAAGGCAAAGTGCCCTTAAGTAAAGGAAAAGAAAAAATCAGCATGTACATGATAATATACAAGGCCATATCAAGGCTGAAAATGGCCTCATCCAATGCCCATCAAGTGTCTGCAATGAGCAAACCGCTCCGGAGGCAAACTCTTTGTCAACAGATCAGCCGGGTTGTCATCCGTGTGAATCTTAACAAGCTGAATTTGCTTGTTCTCTATCACCTCTCTGATGAAGTGATACTTCACATCCACATGCTTCGTCTTTGCATGAAAGACAGGGTTCTTTGCCAACTGGATGGCACTCTGACTGTCACAATGCAACAATGGAATATCCCCTGTATAACCCAAATCAACCACTAACCGAGATAGCCATAATGCCTCCTTGCAAGCCTCTGTGGCTGCAATATACTCGGCCTATGTAGTAGATAAGGCAGTGCACTTCTGCATCCTGGATATCCATGACACAGCACCTCCTGTGAATGTAAATACATAACCGGTAGTAGACTTCCGGTTATCTGGATGACCGGCATAATCCGAATCCGTGTAACCATGCACTAATGCATCCTGTTTGCCAAAGCAAATGCACATATCCTGTGTGCCCTTCAGGTATCTCATGACACCTTTCACTGCTTCCCAATGCTTCTTGCCAGGATTGGCCATGTATCTAGAAACCACTCCCACTGCAAATGCAATGTCCGGCCTAGTAGCAACCATGGCATACATGAGACTGCCACAAGCTGAAGCATACGGAATCTTGGCCATATCAGCCCTGTCTCTATCTGACTGTGGGCTGTCCATAGCACTGAGTTTCACATATGGAGGCAAAGGAGTACTGGTCTTCTTCCCCCCATCCATATTGAACCTCTGCAAGACTTTGCCAATGTATTTCTTCTGAGACAAATACAACACATGCTGATTTCTGTCCCGAAGTATCCGCATACCCAAGATGTGATTTGCATCACCCAAATCCTTCATATCAAAGGTTTCATGCAGCCTCTTCTTCAAGGCATCCATCTCTTTACGAGATTTCCCGGCAATCAACATATCATCAACATACAAGATGAGGATCATTAGACTGCCATCCAAAGCTTTCTTGGTGTACAAGCAGTGATCTATGTCACTTCTCCTGAATTTCTGAGATTTCATGAATGTATCAAATTTATGATACCATTCTCTTGGTGCCTGTTTGAGCCCATAAAGACTCTTTTTCAGCTTGCATACAAGCTTCTCCTTTCCACTTACTGCATAACCCTCTGGCTGCTGCATATATATCTCCTCATGGAGATCACCGTGAAGAAAAGCAGTCTTCACATCCATCTGAATCAAGTCCAGATCATCATGCGCAACCAAAGCCAACACAGGTCTAAGTGTGGTCATTTTGACCACTGGAGAGAAGATCTCCTCAAAGTCCACACCATATTCCTGCTTAAAGCCCTTAGCCACTAGCCTGGCTTTGTATCTTGGCTTTGCATCTGGTGCAACTTTGAGCCTGTATACCCATTTGCATGGCAAAACCTTCTTGCCTGCAGGCAAATGCACCAACTTCCATGTTTCATTTTTATGCAGAGAATCCATCTCTGACTTCATGGCACGCTCCCATAGAGCTTTGTCTGCCCTCTGTAAAGCCTCCTTATAACATGAGGGCTCCCCACAGTCAGTGAGCATCAAGTAGTCAACCCCTGGAACAAACCTGTCAGGGGCTCTGGAGGGTCTTGTGGACCTCCGTACCCAATGACCATCATTTGCAGGTTGCTGTCCAGCCTGCATATCACCCATTGGTGGCTCCTGTTCCATGCCATAAGGCTGAAAAATCATGCCCGGTATCTCCTCTAACTGTGGTATATCCATAGGGACATCTTCTGCCATATCTGGCTGTCCATTTTGGACCATTTTCAGCACCATTTAAGGGCTGGTTTTCCTGCTGTAATGGCTGATTTACAGCCCTTTGTTGTTGTCCATGATGTCCATCATCATCAAAGATGACTCTGCCAGGCTCCTGTTGCCTTGCAGGCTCCTTATACATGCATGTTTCATCAAAAATGACATCATTGCTGCGTATGATCTTTCTATTCACGGGATCCCAAAGTCTATACCCCATTTCACCTCTATCACCATATCCTAGGAATATGCATTTGTGAGACTTAGGATCAAGTTTGGTGCGCATTTCCCTGCGTATGTGCACGTACGCAACGCAACCAAACACTCTCAAGTGCTTATATGACGGAGGCTTCCCTGTCCATACTTCTTCTGGCACTTCTGGCACTTTCCCACCAAGCCTCGTGTTAGGTGACTTGTTTATAAGGTGAACGGCTGTCATAACAGCTTCAGCCCAAAAACCATGAGGTAATGCAACATGTGACAACATAGAACGGACCTTCTCCTGAATGGTCCTGTTCATCCTCTCTGCTGTCCCGTTTTGTGGAGGATCATAAGGAGTAGAGAGCTCCCTCTTGATGCCTTTAGCATCACAAAAGTCCTGAAACTGTTTGGACATATACTCTCCACCATTGTCGGAACGCAAAGCCTTCAGTGTTTTGCCAGTTTGATTCTCAACATGAGCAACAAACTTCTGAAACACTGAGAATGTATCACTCTTCAAACGAAGAGGATAAACCCACACTTTGCGTGTGGCATCATCAATAAATGACACAAAATATTTTGCCCCTCCCAAAGAAAGCTGAGGCATCTCACATACATCTGTATGCACAAGCTCTAACTGAGCATCTTTCTGTCCAAGAGCTTTCTTGTGGGGGCACTGGAGTTGCCTACCATATATACAATGCTCACAAAACTGAAAACTTGAAAACTTTAGAGAAGGCAAGTAACCCAAACGAGACAATTGCTCCATTCCCTTGACACTCATGTGTCCCAACCGGCTATGCCACATAGAAATTTCCGGCAGCTCGGTTGCATTTACATTAGCATGGTGACAAACACCTGCATGCATGAAGTAAAGAGTGTCCACCTTAGAGCCTCTGGCAACAACCAGTGAGCCCTTACTAATTTTCCACTTTCCACTACCAAATGTGGTAACATAATCAGCATCATCAAGCTGTCCAGTAGAAAGCAGATTCTTCTTGATCTCAGGCACATGCCTGACATCATGGAGCATAAGCTGTGAGCCATCTGAAAACACAAGCCTCACATCACCTCTACCAAGAATCTTGCATGCATGGTTATCACCCAAATAAACCACTCCTTCATTGCCAGCAGTATACCTGACAAACAAGTCTTTGCAACCTGTGACATGAAAGGAGGCACTTGAATCAATGATCCATGAGTGCATACCATGACCACCTGTAAGAAGTGAATGGGCATCAAGTGAAGACGTAAAGAGGACCTCATCCTCACTGCCACCTGCATGTGACACATTGATTTCTTCAATCTTGACTCCACTTTTGCCCTTTGGCTTTACATCTTTGGCTTCATCTTTCTCTGTGTCTTTGCCTTTTCCCTTTTCCTTTTGATCATTTTTCCATTTGTAGCATTGCTTTTTAATGTGTCCCTTCTTGCCACAATAATGGCATTCCAAATCCTTTTTGGAGCGAGACTTGCTCCTTCCCCTTTCTTGGCTTTTCCCCCTTTGCTGGGATCTCCCACGTGCATTCATTGCATTGGGCTTTCCAACAGAGTTGTTTTTCCTGTTCATCTCTTCTTGAAGAAGAGCACCCTCAACATCTGCATATGATAGCATAGCATTCGAATTGCTAGTGGCTGTCCTGAATGTGTCCCAACTCTCTGGCAAAGTGCATAACAAAAAAGTGGCTTTGAACTAATCGTCCATTGCCAACTTTTGATTGATGACCTGGCTGACAATACCATTAAACTCATTTAGATGAGCTGTCATAGACGCCCCTTCCTTCATCTGAAGGCCTATGAGTTTCTTCAACCAATACACTTTGCTTGAGGCACTTTGTTGGGCATACAAGTCCTGCAATCTCTGCCACATTCCCCAAGCTGTCTTCTCTTCACGAATGCTGAAAAGTAATGAGTCTGACACAGACAACATGATAGTAGATCTTGCCAGCTCATCCATATCTTCCCACTCTTCAGCAGTAAGAGAAGCGGGCATCACACCCCTTTCTTTGATAGGCTTATGCTGCTTTTTCTGGAGCAACACATTGTAGCACTGGGTTTGCCAAATATCATAGTTATGCGAGCCTTCAAGCTTCTTGATGTGAAGCAATGAAGAGCTCTCACCTGTGGTTGCCATAGCAAAATGCAACCTGTCAATGCCTGACTCCCTGCAAAATGTGCAAACACTGCACCAAAAGCACACAAAGTGCTCACAGTTTTTTTCTCCCAAGCTTTATCTCCCACTGCGGAAGCAAGAATTGCCCCCATCTCCTGCAACAGCCTGCAAATTGAAGAAAAATCAGAAATTACAAGGTATTTTCCTCAATTTTTTTTTGGGATTTGCAATTGAGCAAGTACAATCAACAATTGAGCAGGTACAGGTGTCGAATTGCTCAATTTTGAGCAAAATTGGCAAAATTGATTGAAATTGGTCACAATCAGGATCAATTTGCAGGAGAGCTTTGGTCACCAGGTTCTCCTCCCTCTTCTGCTCTACTGGCCGCCCCCCCCTTTGTGCTGGTCGCCTGCTCTTGGGCCTTTTGATTCCTGGTCGCCCTGCTGATTCCTGGTCGCCCTGCTCCTTGCAGCACAAAAGGGGCTGGCCAACCAGCTGCCCCAGCCAGCAGCGTGGACTGCCCCAGCTGCCCAGCAGCCAAGCGAGGGCTGCCCAGCAGCCAGGCGGGCTGCCCACTGGCGCTAGGCGACGTAGCACTACACAGCGAGTCGGCGGCAGCTTAGCGAAGGCGTTGAATTATTAGCGAAGTTGGTGGCGGGCGTCCATCGAATTCTAGCGCGGCTGGCGTTAGACAAGTAAGCGAAGGCGGCAGCAAGAATTACAGGCGTGTCAGCGCTGCCAGGCGCCTACAGCAGCGCTCGCAACAGGGAGCCCTTTCGCTCGCTTGGGAACAGGTGGCTGACGCAGTCGACGCCTTCGAATCCATCGAACCCAATTACGCCGCCTGCTGCTGGCCGCAATAGTGACCACCACGGACGCTTCTGAGCAGTGAACCGACTCCTCTCTTGAGTGACTGGTTGAGGTCTGGCCACCGCAATATAGCTGCGCATATACTAACGCCTGGCCACAAGGCGTAAAACTCTCGAGCGGAGGTGTAACAAAACAAGAGCAGGGCAGTACCCGTAGCAAATCACAAGAGCACTCTTTCTGCACCAACAATCTGCAGCAGAAAAGGGAGGGAGGCTTCTTGCTGATGTTGCTACACGCTCAGGCTGATCCAAACGCTACAGAGCTCTGATACCAGTTGTGTGGGAGAATCAGGAATTAGGGTTAGGTTAATGTGGGAGACATAAACAGAGAAACACAAGGGAGAGAGAGAGAGAGTTGTGGGGATAAGTCAACTCATCAAGTATGAGTGTGTGACTCCCCTATCACACATGTATATTGCACTAGTACACATAGTGCACTTAGTACATTAAAAGTACTAAGTGTACTATGTACTATAACTTATGGGCTTGTACACACTATAAGGGTGGACATAACGCCTTTACCCCAACAAAGGATGCGCAAAAAGTAGAGGTGGAGACACAGATGAAAAAGTTCTCTCTTCCTCTCCAGTGCAACTGCTCGTACAGTGGGCAACTGTCACTAGCCTGGACATTTCCCAGTATGAAAGGAGTCTGGTGGACTCCAGGATGTCTAAATATTTGGAAAGTACAAGCTTTGGGAATGGGGGATTATCCTAGAATACAAAGGACCACACTCCTAAAATTTAGGAGAGTTGCTATTTTTGGCCGGACTCTGATGGAAATTTTGTTCCCATCATTACATCTGGAATTGAGCAGATACCAAGAGTAGGCAAAGTGCCTATGACAAAATGTCTACCAGTTGGGATATTTTTAGAGAGAAAGTTTATGGAAGGACCCATCTCTTAGATTGGGACGTGTGGCAAGAAAGTGGACCAAAGTGAGACAAGTGGCCTCACACTTGTCACTTCAGCTATTGCTATCGTGTGGCTCTCCACTTGTCATTGTAGCCTTCTCTTGCCATTTTAGCTCATGGGAGGCCCAAATCTATAAATTGGAGCCCTCTCTCTTCATTAATGAAGGCTCTCTTGCTACACACTAGCCTCTACCACTGTTACAGACTACCCTAATGATGGCTACTGTCTTTCTCTCTCTCTCTTGAAGGCTGCCCATGAAGAATACCGGCTGTTGGGGACTGTTTTGGAGGCTTCCATCGCGAAGAAATACTGAAGGCAAGGGTATTTAATCATTTATTATGATTTCTAGCCATTGTACCTGTTGTACCAGCCTTTGTACCTACTGTACCAACCATTGTACTGGCTGTACCAATCCTTGTACTTGCTGTACCACCCATTGTACCGACTGTACCAACTTATGAACTTACTATACCAACCACTGTACCTGCTCTACTAGTCACTGTACATGCTGTACCAACATTTGTACTTGCTGTACCTACTCTGCCAACCACTGTACTGGCTGTACCAGCCATTGTACCTACTGTACCGACTGAATGGAGAGTTGTACTTGATGTACCAACTCTATTGCATGAAGACCCGTGATTTTTGGGGAAGAATCAGTACCCACACGGAGGTATATGGATTATGTTGTTGGCTCGGCATTTCTACAGCCTATGTTCCGGCTTGGTTGCCTCGTATTGGGCTGTGTTATGGCATTTGTATATGGATAATCCGGCATCTCCCATGGGGAGAGTAAGGCCCTCAAAGCTTGTACATGATATTATTCTCCTTGGGTAATAAAATACTCAAGGGGGGGAGGGGGGGAGGCATTCCGGCCTAACACGTGCAAGCTCCATTTTCAGCATTTGTGGATGTTTTGTCCAGCTTTTATGTTTTATGCAAAGTGATGATGGATATGTGTTAAGGATGTGGCCATGTTTAAGTGTTTTAATATGCATTGATGGTATCAACAAGTGTGTCAAAGGCCCTAGTCCCCCGGGTGCCGCCGCGAGTTACAGCAACAGTGTAGCTTCCCTCTCTTCCCCTTGCGCTGGCCATACAGCGGACAACAGTGCAGCTTCCCTCTCTTCCCCTTGCGTTGGCCATACAGTGGGCAGCAGTGCAGCTTCTCTCTCTTCCCCTTGTGCAGGCCGTATAGTGGATAGCGGGCTGGGCAGCTTCTCCTCTTCCCCTTGCACTGGCCGTACAGTGGACAGCAGACTGGGCGACTTCTCCTCATCCGCTTGCGCTTGTTACGACCTTGTGGTTTTCTCTGGACAGTATGCAGGTGGGCATGGGGACATGGTGGACAGTGTGAAAGGGTATCAATTTGGAATTGAGAAGCAAACCCATGTGTGGACAGCCCCAAGTGTGAAGGGGACAAAAGGATTTAAGTTTATTAGGTTTTATAACCTTTGATGATTTAAAAATAATAATATTTTCAGAGGATGCGCTTTTTGCTACTGCTTTTAGTTTTTGCTTTTTGGAGAAAAGCAGGCTGTTTTTGAGGCGCCTCCTTATTGTTAAAAAGGGGGAGAGTTGAAGAGCTGACGTGGGGTTTTTCTTCTTGGATGGCTGGTCGCCAGGGAGCTTAGGCGACACACATGGCTACAGCACATTCTCTCCCTCGTGGCAACAGGCCTGCGGACTGAACTGCTCTCTCTCTCTCTCTCTCTCTCTCTCTCTCTCTCTCTCTCTCTCTCTCTCTCTCTCTCTCTCTCTATGATTGCTAGGCTTATTAGAGCCAAGGCTGTGGTACCTCATGAGATTATTCGAGCAGAGCTGGCGGCTGCCCCTCTGGTGATTGAGGCTCTTACGAGATCAGTCTCCTACATACATGGCTTGTGGGATCTCCCCCGAGACAGATATGCACGCCTCGCCCTGGAGTCCTCCCGACAGTTAGCTTTACAGGGAGACACGGCTTGTTGGTATGGACAGATGACATCTTGGTTCCAGGCACATGGTTTTAGCATGGACAGATTGCCTCCCTTCCAGTATTCTCTGGAGGCACCCTCTCTCACTCTTACACGGACAGAGATTACCAGACTCATCCGTCAGGATTTAGTTCAGCTGGACATTAGGAGGACATGGATACAGCCGACTGAGGAGCTGGGCACGAAGATGGCTTTCTACAGAGAACATTTTCTTCAGCTCACAGCAGATGGTTTTGTGATCAGACCCAGTTACATGGATGTACACTTGTCTCATGCAGTACGATGTGCTATTGGTCAGATTCGCACATCCTCACACCAGCTTGAGATTGAGATTGGCCGATATAGAGGTATACCAGCTGAGGCCAGGATATGCCGAGTATGCCATGGGGAGCCAGAGACAGAGCTGCATTATATATGCCATTGTACTGCATACTATGAGATACGTGGTCGTTTCCACTGTTTATTCAAAGAGGGTTTTGGACCACTTTCCAGAGTCATGGGGTACCAGGACCAGAGGTGTTTGGGATTGTTCTTGCTTGAGCTGCGGAGACATAGAGATAGCCTGCTTAGGCGCACAGAGAGCCAGACTCAGAGGCACATTACAGAATTCTTTAGTCCGGCCATCACTGCGCCAGATGGACCACAGCAGCAGCAGGACATGGATACCGCCCACACCAGAGGTACACTGATTGATCGTGCGATTGAGCTTGGGTGGTCCAGACGCCCACGACCACGGAGGAGGGCATCCCAGCATAGACGGATGTTGCAGCGGCAGATTCGGATTATTCTTGCGAGGCATGCGAGACACCCAGTCAGGGTGCTGACCACACAGGATATTGAGGAGATCCGCCAGTGTCCGATGCGGCACATATTATGAGATGGAGGTACCTCCATAGTGTACCTTCCAGTTCCAGTTTCATTTTTTAGGTGCCAGTAGTATCATCTTTATTTTTTCATTTTCTGGGTTTTTTTATCCAGACATTGTATCAGATCCACCATGATGTAACTTTTGGTCTCATAGGTCATTATGGCCTTTTGAAGACGTTAATATAACATTTCATTTCATTTCATTTCTCTCTCTCTCTCTCTCTCGTGGAAGCAAGTGCTGGGCTGCAGGCGGCTGCTTTATCTCGTGGAAAAAGCTGTCGACTGGCTGAGTTGCAGGGAAACGCAGGTTTACAAACGCACGTGGGCTCTCTCTAGGCGACTGGTGGGCTGGTCGGGCAGCAACAAAGGAGTCCAGCAGTTTGCAGGTGGCGGGCAGGGGCTGAACCGCAGGAAACGGCAATCTGCAGAGAAGCATGGGCTGGACAGAAGCTCTTTTTGCTTTTTGGCTACAGGTGCACAGAGGACTGCAACGTGAGCCTTTATGGAGACAAAAATCTGTTCGTCTGGAGTGCTACAGTAACACTACATGCCACGATGGAAGTGTTTTGAAAGCCAGTTTCATCTCCTTACGAAGAGAGCAAGGGTGCTATGAAAAGTGTCTTGGCTAGCAAGTGGTAGGACTTGGATCATGGGACACAACCAAGGTAGACTTGCAAGAGAGCGAGGGCACCATGAGAGATGCCGGCTAGCGAGTCTTGAGCCTTGAGTGTGTACGAGGCCCTCGAACACTTAGCTTGAAGGCTTTTTGAAGACAAAGATCAAGGGTTAAGGCTTTGCGAATGGCTCTTGATGAAGAAGACATGGGGTAAGGCTTGCTAAGCACTCATTTGGAAGACCTGGGTCAAACTACAAGGGATCCTGTTGGTGGAGGATTCTACAAGTTGTACTTTGTACTCAAATTTAATCAAGTAAAGAAATACCGCAAGGGGCGCCACTGCGAATTGGGGCCAATCAGTGTCCGTGTGCTTTTTGCAGGAGCACTCTAGCTCCCCTTGTTTGTTTTCCTTTTCAAGTGTTGAAGTGTTTTGTGTGCGAGTGTTTGTTTCACCACCCATCAAGATTCTGAAGGCCAGTTTCCAGGTCCTCAAAGGTGTTGAAGTGTTTCGTGTGCGAGTGTTTGTTTCACCGCCCATCAAGATTCTAAAGGCCAGTTTCAGCGCTGGCCGTATAGTGGACAGCAGGCTGGGCTACTTCTTCGCTCTCTTCACCACTCCCTCATGGCCATCGGTTCAAGGGCCGTTTTTGGAGGAATCTAGGACAGTGATTTGAGAGCTTTTGTGGGGTTCTTTTGAAGGAATCTGGGACTGATTTGAGAGCTTCTCTCGGGCAGATTTCCGGCTCCGTTCTGGGGGCTTGGCACAGATTTCGGGGCTGGATTTGGCATTGTACCAAGCTGTTGTTCGAGGCTGATTTGCACTGGTTTATGGTGCTGATTGGTCCCTAGTTTCTTGAGCAAGTGTTTGTGGAGCTTTGTGGAAAATCCAGTGCAAGACTGCATCCGCACCTTGGTTTATATGTATCTGTTTATTCATTGCAATAAAGCAAGGGGCGACCGTTCCGGCTCAAAGCAATGTTATGATATTGTTTATGGCTATTTCCACTGCGTTTTCATATCTTTGTTTGGCATCTAGAGTGTATGTATATTGTTCCAGATTCCTGTCTAGTTTCATTGGTATCAGAGCATAGTTTCTTGCCTGTTCTATCTAGGCGAACGATCCTACGGCTATGGACAAGAACCAAAGTTGCGAGGAACACAAGGAGAGGATTAGAACTCTCGAGCACATGGTGGAACAATACATCATGATCATCGATGCACAGCTTGACCATCATAACTCTTTGATGAGGCAACTTCATCAAGAGCTTCAAGAAAAGGATGCAAAATTTGAAGATGTACCGAGAATATCCTCATGTGAGGACAGTTATGGAAAGCAAAAGGGTTATGGAGACCAATGCTACAGATGTTTTCCTAGACTTGGCATCAATGCTGGAAATGAGTCTCCAGAAGTTGGGAAGGGGATATTGTCCTTGATACATGGGGCAAGTATCAGGTAAAGCCGGATTTGGGTTTGGCTGAACCTCAACATTCATTGGTGACAAAGGAAGCTTCCAAATATTCTTCCCAAAAGAGAAAGATGGCTCCTATTCCGGAACTACCTATTGTTCGAGGTGGAGACAGGCATTCTTTCAGGGAGGCAATGGCTTGGAAGATGTCTCGTAAGGAGCACAACGAACAGAAGATGCAAGTTCCTCTAGTGGAAGATCGACCAATGGGTTATTCCAAGCCTGATTGTTTTGGGAGCCAGTGTTCCTTCCACGAAAAGAACGAAGTTTCAGAGAAAGCTTAGACACTATTTTGGGTGTTGTGGACTTTGGTTTTCTCCTCGATATTTACGGGATTTTTTCCTAGAAATTTTGATTGTACACAAATATATTGGTGACAAGCTTTTTATTGAGATAAGTATTTATATTTAATGCTTTTCTCTTGCCAATATTTGGGATTTCATATGCAATATGGATCTCACAGCAATATGGGATGCTAGAATTGTCACCTACACAAGAATCTCATATGGGGAGTATTCTAGTGGTATGGGATGCTAGAATATGTCGCATATGCAATTACAAAACTATGAATTATTTATCAGTATCATGGATTGGCTGATTCTAGTCTATGAGCTATTTCGAAGCCAACATGGCAAGCATACTACGCTTATATAGTTGGTCAAAGATATGCTAGGCTATCTTGGACAACAATGTCCCAGTTGAGCTTCCTTGGCTTGTGTGAACATGTGCTTGTTTTTGGTAGCTTTGTGAAAAAGGATTTCTCAAATCGATCATGTCATGTCTCATTCCCTTTCCATTTATGTGGATGGCAGATATAGCCTGACATGGTGTGCCTTTCTTACAATACATGTATGGTAGATGCAACCTAACATGGTGTGATTTTTCTCAGGACTGGCGCTCACTTCAGACTTATGTTTTGTTGGGAAGGATTCAACATCCCTATACACTCAGAAAAGCGACTTATGGATTTATGGATATTTGGGACACAGTTGGCTCTTGTGCCTGTCTCTAGTTATTATCAAAGTTGTTAACTCAAGATATGGATACACTTTCTTGATACGGTTGGCTCTTGTGCCCGTATTTGACTTTGGATCGTGGATCTCGAATTATGGCTTTAATGCTGGAATTATGTAATACTACTAATCGGCACTGGATTTGCTATATTTAAAGGATATTTCAATGGTATCAGGCTCATAGAGTTGCGAACAACTGTCTTATAAGACGGAGGAGATGTCACCAATTTGGTCCTCTCACCAATCTTGAACAATGTTTCACACACTGTTTGGAACCAAGGTGTAAACGGGGACTTTCCACAGAATAAAGCTGGAGCACTTACTAGCAAAGTTTGACCGGAAAGATGGCAACAAAGTTTGAACTACAAGGGATTTTATTTGTTGGTTTGATTTTTAAGGCAGCAGGTTCACACATCATTAAAGTGTGGTCCGATTTATCACCTTTTGGACATGCATATGTGAACAAAAAGGAGGCGCCTAGAGGAGTCTTGACCAACAAGTCACCGAAAAAAAAGCACATAAGTTGATATTTTTGGCTATTTAGTCATTTTTGGCCAAAAAATGAAAAAAAAAACACATCTATTTTGGGGCTAGTCGTCACTTTTGGCAAAAAGGAAAAAAGCACACCTATTTCAGGGACTGGTCGACTCCCTTGATGCGCAAAAGGCAAAGATAGAGGCAGCAGATGAAAACGTTTTCTTCTCTCTTCCTCTCTAGTGCAACTGGCCATACAGTGGGCAGCAGTGTAGCTTCTCTCTCTTCCCCTTGCTGCATCGTTGTTGGGGTTCCACGGTCGGAAGTAGAGGAAGGGGAGTTACCGTCGATCCGAAAGGACCGCGAGGCACAGGCACAGATGTTGGATCGTGTCAATGCCAGGGTCCATTCGTTTATCTTTCTTAACTGCACACCGCAGGTAATCAATCATGTAAAGCATATGACGCTGGCCAGAGATATATGGCAACATTTGGCCTCTCTTTACAACACGGTGTCGCCCATGAAGAGGATTTCCTTGGAAGTACAGATGCGGGTTATGAGCCCTGCAAAGTCATCGACGACGCAGGAGCATATTAACAAGCTGCAGGCTCTTCAGCTAGAAGTTCTTCAGGCTGGGAAGGAGATATCGTCAAAGGACATGGCCATAACGTTGCTGTCACACTTGCCCTCTCAGTACTCAGCATTTTACTGGTCTTTGATTACCAGTGGCAGGCTCAGCACCATCCCGTGGGAGGAGCTTGTGCCCATGGTCTTGGACCAAGAGGAACGATTCACGAACCCTCCTCAAGGTGGAGGTTCAGAGGCCTTAACTGGCCAACGATCGAAAGGCCGTAACACGGGCAAAGGGAAGGCTTCATCGAAGAAGTCTTCTGAGAAGAAGTCCGTTACTGACCGCGAGAAACTAAAGGCAGAGAGGATCTATAATGATTGTGGCGAGAAAGGCCACTATTGGAGGCAGTGTCCCAAGCGGGAGACCGAGAAGGGTGAAGATTCCTCAGCAGCAATCATGAAGACTCCGGCTTTTGTGCACCTAGAGGTGATGGACACCGATGTTTCATTTTCTTCAGGCAAGAGGAGATTGGAGGATTCTCTGCAACAGATACTCGGGAGTGAATTCTAGACAGTGGTGCTTCCAAGCACATGACTCCTTCCCGTTCAGATTTACAGGATCTCTGCAGGTATTGTGGTCACATTACTTCGAGATCAGGTAGAAGGCGGCCATCACCGTTGGACAGCCACCTCGCATAGTGTTAGCAGCCTCTTCTTTTCCCACCCACCCTCCCTTCACAAGACCTTGTGAACCCTTGAGATGACAGATTTGCTTGAGATGGCTGAGATGAGAAACACGTGAAGATCTCCACTCTCCCCACATTCCCGATGGACCAACTATGGCATCTGGAAGGTAATGATGAAGTCTGTCTTGGAGTCTTATAACTTGGCTGATTTCATTGTGGTTGGTGTTCCACAGCCAAAGTTGGAGGCCAGGGAGCTTTTACCCTCTACTAGGAAAGAACGGGAGGCTCAGGCACAGTTATGGGATCATTGCAAGGCCTATGTGTATTCTTTCATCTTCCTTAATTACACACCATAGGTGATTAATCATATCACACATATGATGTTGGCCAAAGGGATTTGGTAACATTGGGCTTCTTTGTATAACAAGGTATCATCCATGAAGCGGATTTTCTTGGAAGTGCAGATGCGAGTGATGAATCTTGCAAAGTCTTCGACCATGCGGCAACACATCAACAAGCTGCAGGCTCTTCAGCAAGAGGTTCTTCATGCTGGGAAGGAGATATCTTCAGAGGACATGGCCATCACTTTGCTCACCCATCTGACCTCTCAGTATTCAGCTTTCTACTCTTTGATCACCAATGGAAGGCTCAGCACCATCACATGGGAGGAGCTTGTTGTTACCATATTATAGTAGTGATGTGTGTGAACACACTTAGGACCGCCGGGGCACTTTTTCCCTCACTAGGAGGTTTTTTCCCCCGTGCATTGTATATACGCCCATTATCTTCTAGGGCTCGTTGTCTTTCATTTTTGGCACTCATAATACACTACTGTGTTGTGCTCAAGCTTCCTCATCTTCTTGAAGTTGTGTGTGCATTCCTGCAACCCTAATTCCAACAATTGGTATCAGAGCAGGCTTCCTCCTCCCGGGCAGCATCACCGGCACCTGCCGCTTCATCTCCTCCGATTGCGACGAGGTTTCACGAGCGTCTGCAGGTTAGTATATGCCGTGGGAGAGCCCGCAGGGCTTGGTCGTTTCAGAATTTTGATCTGAAGTCATTTCGCCCTCCGTTTTTGCATTCCAAGTACTGCGCAGGCAAAATCGTCCTACTGTGCAGATTTTCTGTCAAGATTAAAATCTGCAGGACAGGTGCCCATTCGTCTGTTTTGGACTGTGCTACATAGCACAGGTCGATTTTATACAGGTTTTCCTCTTACAGACAGCATTTACATCTAGTAGTACAGTCATTGGCCATGGCTGACAACAATGATGTATTCCGCATGTTGGCTGCTGAGGATAAGTTGGATGGCACCAACTATCCATTGTGGGCATATATGATGCGACATGTATTGGTAGCAAAGGGGTTATGGAACATTGTGCAGGGTATTGATGCACGTCCTATTGTGGCTGGGAATGCTGCAAACACATCAGAAACAGGTACTGTTGATGATGGTGCAGGCACAAGTGCTGTAGCAGCTGTTCGAGAACCACCACTTTCAGCAGAGCAGATTCGTTGGGATGGTAGAGATGCGCAGGCTCATGCCTTGATTGCGCTGTCTGTCATACGTACCATTATCCCACATATTCGCTCCTGCAGGACTTCTAAGGATGCTTGGGATGTACTTGCCACATTGTATCAGGCAAGAAATGAGGCTCGTGTTGCTTATCTCCGAAAACAGTTGGAGAGTGAGCATATGAACGAAGGTGATTCAATGGATAGCTTTTTGACAAAGATCAAGGATTTCAAAGAGCAGCTCATTTCTGCAGATGAAATCCTGTCAGACAGTTCACTTGTGCAGACTGTTTTGAATGGTCTACCAGATTCTTATCAGGGTTTTGCTTCCACTCTTCGCTTGATGATGAAAGGCAATCCCAATGCCTTATCATTTGAGGAGTTAGTTTCTGTTTTGCTGCAAGAAGACCAGTCAAGGCAAAACAGGAATATTATGCGTGTCGCAGATCAAGCTTTCGTTGCTAGTCAGAGAAGCGGGAAAGGTAAAGCTGGCTTTTCTTCTAGTAAGCAGAAATCTGCAAATGCTGCGCAACCAAAGAAGGAAGACAAAGATGAGAAGAAGGGTGACAAACAGAAGACATTTTGCAAGTACTGTAAGGGAAATGATCATGTCATCAAAGCGTGTCCTAAGCTGGCTGCGAAAGAGGCTAAGAAGAAAGAGGCTGGTATGGCTGTTGTTGCAGATGCCTCTCCTTCTAACAATGAATCTGCTAATGTTGTGCTAGATACAGAATGGGCATTCAATGCGCAGTGCAGTTATGACCCATCTTTGCATGACACATGTATGTCTGCAGTAGATTCAGATGTATGGTACTTTGACAGTGGTGCCACTAAGCATATCACCTCGCAGCGCAGTTTATTCACTTTCCTTGAGTCTCCTCCCACAGGGAATACTGTCACTTGTGCCAATAACTCCTCTTATCCCGTTGAAGGAGTTGGACAGATTGTGCTGAATGTTGCAAATGGCAACACCTTTACACTTTTTGATGCATTGTATGTGCCAGGGATCAAAAAGAATCTGCTGTCAGTCTCCGCATTTGCCAAAACAGGTTTGGTTGTAAAATTTGTGGATGACAGATGTACTGTTCATGATCTCTCTTGTGGTGACATCATTGTAGCATCTGGTTCACTATGTCGAGGGCTGTATAAGCTCAATATGGATGGCAAATGTGTAGAGGATTCAGCATGTGCTATTATGCATACGCAGGCTATTTCAGATGCAAAACTGTGGCATGCACGTTTTGGTCATCTGAATTTTGCAAGTTTGCTGCGCTTGCAGAAATCTGAAATGGTGTCTTCTTTGCCTAAGCTTGAGGCACCTGTCAAGCATGTTTGTGAGGGCTGCATATTGGGTAAAATGCAGCGTGCTTCCTTTCCCAAAGATGGATCAGTGAGAGCTGAACGCAGATTGCAGCTTGTTCACAGTGATGTTTGTGGTCCCATGCAAACTCCATCATTTGGAAACTACCTTTACTTCGTGACTTTCATTGATGATTTTACCAGGCATGCATGGGTATATCCTTTGAAGGCAAAGTCCGAAGTGTTTTTGTGCTTCAAACAGTTTTTGGTTATGGCTGAAAATGTGTCAGAAAGAAAGATGGGCACCCTCCGTTCAGATCGAGGGGGGGAGTATATGTCTTCAGAATTTAATGCATTTCTGGCTGAGCGTGGGATAAAACACCAATGTACAGTGCCGTATACACCACAGCAAAATGGTGTGGCTGAGAGAAAAAACAGGTCTCTCATGGAAATGGCAAGATGTATGGTTAAGAGTCAAAGTCTACCACATGGTTTTTGGCTTGAGGCTGTCATGTGTGCCACTTATGTACTAAACAGGTGTCCCACCAAAGCATTACAGGTTGTCACTCCATATGAGGCTTGGCATAGCCGCAAGCCATCTGTTGGCCATTTACGTGTTTTTGGTTGCCTGGCATATGCATTAGTGCCTGTGCAACATCGCAGAAAATTGGATGACAAAGCTGTCAAATGTATTTTTGTTGGATATAGTGCTGAGAGCAAAGGGTATCGTTTGTATCATCCACAGACAAAGCGCATTTTGGTTAGCCGTGATGTTGTATTTGTGGAAGATGCAGTTCAGCCCTTGGTTTCATGTACTAAGGAGACAGATATCAGCTCACGTGATGTCTATGATACATTGTTGCCTCTTTTCAGTGGTGCACAGTCAAGTGCAATACCTCATGAGGCAGTTTTTCAGCCTATGCAGGTTTTAAATGATGGCACAGATCAGCCTATATCTGATGCAGATGTGCATGATGCACTTGAGGATGAGAGACAAGAGATTGAGGGCTCTAGGAACATGCCTAGATGGCTGGTGCAGACTTTGCGTGACAGCAAGTTGGATGCCCCTTTGTCTAGTCGCACTCGTTCTGGCTCTCATGGTGCCTCTTATGCGTCAGATTGTTATGCATTGGCTGTTTCTAGTATGTGCGATGAAAGTGAGCCTGTTTCATTTGATGAGGCACAAAGTTCAAAAAATTGGATGGCTGCTATGCAAGCAGAATACGATGCTATTATGAAGAATGGTACATGGTCTTTATGTGACTTGCCCCCTGGCAAGAAGGCCATTGGCACTAAGTGGGTATACAAATTGAAGCGTAAGCCTGATGGCACAGTGGATCGCCATAAGGCTAGGCTTGTTGCAAAAGGTTATGCTCAAGAGAAGGGCATTGATTTTAATGAGACTTTTGCTCCCACATGTCGTATGACCACTGTTCGTAGCATCTGTGCATTAGCAGCTCATAATGGTTGGAATGTACATCAGCTGGACATAAAGACTGCGTTCTTAAATGGAGATTTGCATGAGGAGGTGTATGTATCGCAGCCTCGTGGTTTTGTTCAAAGAGGGCAGGAAAACAAAGTGTGCAGGTTAAAAAAGGCTTTATATGGTTTAAAGCAAGCTCCACGAGCTTGGTATGAAAAAATACATGCATATTTGACTGCACATGGGTTTCAGAATAGTCCAACAGAAAGCACTTTGTATGTTAAACGTGTGGATGGTGTACATCTAATCATTGCTCTCTATGTCGATGACATGCTGCTCACAGGACCAAATGAGAGTCATATTGCTGATTTTAAGGCTGATTTGAATGCCTCTTTTGAGATGTCAGATTTGGGGCATTTGCATCATTATTTGGGGGTGCAATTTAAGCAGTGTGATGGAGGTATTGCTTTGTGTCAGACAAAGTATATTGAAACATTGTTGCGGAGATTTGGCCTTGAAGACTGCAAGCCTATTGCTACTCCAATGGAGACAGGTTTGAAGTTGAGTCTTCATGATGCTGGGAGCACTTGGATGTCACACTCTATCAGACAGCTGTTGGTTGCCTCATTTATGTATGCATTACGAGGCCAGACATTCAGTTTGCAGTCTCACAGGTGAGCAGATTTATGCATAGCCCAGGCATTACGCATTGGCAGGCAGTGAAGCGTATCTTTCGCTATTTGAGTGGTACTCGGCATCTTGGGTTGTTTTATCCCAAGGGGGGATCATTGCCGCCAGATTTACATGCTTTTTCAGATTCTAACTGGGCTGGTTGTTATGACACACGTGTGTCCACGAGTGGTTTTTGCTTCATGCTTGGAAGCTCATGCATATCATGGTTGAGCAAGAAGCAGCCTACTGTGGCCACTTCTAGTTGTGAAGCTGAGTACAGGGCAGCTTTCACAGCTACGGTTGAGTGTGTGTGGCTCAGACGCCTTATGGCTGATTTGGGTGTTGGGCAGCCATCTGCCACCACCATCTTCACTGACAGTCAGAGCGCATTGGCAGTTGCGCGGAACCCAGTGTTCCATGCTCGTACGAAGCACATTGAGGTGCACTACCATTATGTCAGGGAGAGACTCTCTGCAGGAGAGATCAGTTTGGCTTATGTGCCAACACAGGATAACCTTGCAGACCTTTTCACAAAGGCTCTGCCTCGTGAGAAGTTCGAAGCTTTTCGCAAAGCTTTGGGCTTACTCCCTTTTGTGGATTCGTCCACATAGCTAGACACTTCCCTATACATGAGTGCTAGCTCTTGTTCACCGCATCACTCCAGGGGGGATTTGTTACCATATTATAGTAGTGATGTGTGTGAACACACTTAGGACCGCCGGGGCACTTTTTCCCTCACTAGGAGGTTTTTTCCCCCGTGCATTGTATATACGCCCATTATCTTCTAGGGCTCGTTGTCTTTCATTTTTGGCACTCATAATACACTACTGTGTTGTGCTCAAGCTTCCTCATCTTCTTGAAGTTGTGTGTGCATTCCTGCAACCCTAATTCCAACACTTGTGCCTATGGTCTTGGACCAAGAAGAGCGTTCTACGAACCCTCCGCAGAGCAGAGGTTCCGAGGCCTTGACTGATCAATGATCGAAAGGCTGCAGTAAGGGCAAAGGAAAGTCTTTACACGATAAGTCTTCTGAGCAAGAGCCCGACTTGCATCGTGACGCCTTGAAGGCAAAGCGGACCTGTAACCATTGTGGCAAGAAAGGCCACTATTGGAGGAAATGTCCTCAATGGAGCACCGAAAAGGGTGCAGATTCCGTGAAGAGTTCAGCTTTTATGCACTTGGAGATTATGGACACCAACGTTTCATCTTCTTCGAGTAGGAAGGCGGTTGGACTCACTGCTAGGGATACTCGGGAGTGAATTCTAGACAGTGGTGCTTCCAAGCACATGACTCCTTCCCGACAGTTATTCCAGGATCTTCAAAGGCACACAGGTCACATCCATATTGGTGACAATTTCACCATTCCTATTCACAGTGAGGGCATGTTAGAGATCGTTCCCGATGGCAAAGGGGGGAAGCATTCCTCCCAGGTCTTTATGTCCCATCCCTTGGTTTTGATCTGTTGTCAGTGCATGAGGTTTGCAAGACTTGTGTACGGGTGGAGTAACCCAACACGAGGCTACCAAGCCGGAAAAACAGGCTGTAGAAATGGCGAACCAATAATATAATCCATATACCTCCGTGTGGGTACTAATTCTTCCCCAAAAACCACAGGTCTTCATACAATAGAGCTGGTAAAGCAAGTACAACTCTCCATTCAGCCGGTTTAGCAGGTACAATGGCTGGTACAACCGATACAGTGGCTGATACAACAAATACAGTGGTTGGTACAACTGGTACGGTGGCTGGTACAACCGGTACGATGGCTAGTACAATAGGTACAGCAAGTACAAATATTGGTACATGTACAGTGACTAGTGCGACAAGTACAATGGTTGGTACAGCAAGTATAAAAGTTAGTACAACCAGTACAAGACTGGTACAACAAGTACAATGGCTAAAAATTATAATAAATGATTAAATACCCTTGCCTTCAATATTTCTTTGCGATGGAAGCCTCCAAAACAATCCCCAACAGCCGGTATTCTTCATGGACAGCCTTTAAGAAAGAGAGAAAGAGAGTAGCCATCATTAGGGCAGCCTGTAACGATGGTAGAGGCAAGTGTGCAGCTAGAGAGCCTCTATTAATGAAGAGAGAGGGCTCCAATTTATAGATTTGGGCCTCCCATGAGCTAAAATGGCAAGAGAATGTTGGGTGTTGGACTCACACACTCACACACACAAACCTGCACATTAGGGTTAGGTGCAGGGTAGAGAAGCTCACACACAGAAATGAGAGAGAGAGAGAGAGAGAGAGAGCCAAAAGTGTGGTATCCACAAAATGCAAGTCAACCCTTGCATGTGTGCCACATCCATATAATATAGAAGTACAAAATATTATATGTTAAGAGTGTCCTTTCACACTTGATGTCCAAGAGAAAACAACCGACGTTTTTCCGTCAACGCCCCCCCCTCCGGTTGCCCAGAGCCATCGACCGCCAGCAAGCTGCAGGTAGACGTCCGTCCTGCTGTTCCGTCCACGCGCCGTCCGTCCGTCCGCTGCTCCCAGCTCCCAGCTCTGATACCAGAGAAGGCTACAATGACAAGTGGAGAGCCACACAATAGCTAGAGTGACATGTGTGAGGCCACTTGTCTCACTTTGATCCACTTTCTAACAAGTGTCAGGCCACTTGTCTCACTTTGGTCCACTTTCTGGCCACATGTCCCAATCTAAGAGATGGGTCCTTCCATAAACTTCATCTCTAAAAATATCCCAATTGGTAGACATTCTGTCATAGACACTTTGCCAACTCTTGGTATCTGCTCAATTCCAGATGTAATGACGCGAACAAAATTTCCATCGAAGTCGGCGGGCCAAAAATAGCAACTCTCCTAAATTTTAGGAGTGTGGTCCTTTGTATTCTAGGATAATCCCCCATTCCCAAAGCTTGTACTTTCCAAATATTTAGACATCCTAGACCCCTTTCATACTGGGAAATGTCTAGGCTGGTGACAATGGTTGTTGCACATTCTCCAAGCTTTGTGGTTTCGGATTCACAGGAGGTGGTTTACAAGTTTCAAAAGGCCTTGAGTGGTCTTCAGCAGGTTTCCAGGACTTGGCATCCCACCGTAACACGTGTTGATCCTTGAGAGCAGTATGATGCCTCTTTGACTCGGAAGCAGAATGGTTCATTGATTTGGTTGATGGATACCGGCTTGGACGAGAGCTTCCTGATGAGGATGTTGAGCTCATGGTTGCAGATGACTCTTTGGGAGGCAGAATTGCGTATCTTGTAGTTTTTGCAGCATGCGAAGGATCTTGGTCTCTTTTACACAGGAGGGGGATTGATGGATGGAGTCCGACTCCTCGTTTGGAGTGACTCAGATTGGGGAGGAGATCCAGACACGAGGAAATCTACTTTAGGCTCAAGAGTAGTTTTATGGAGCAATAAGAGGCAGCTATCTCTTGCCTTGTCGATAGAGGCAGAGTACCGGGCTGCTTGTGCTGCTGCTTGTGAGGTGGTGAGGTTACAGAGGTTGCATGGCAGGATTGGGCTTCCACTGGAGGAACCCACGGTCATCCAGAGGCACTTTGATCGTGAACACATCGTTGCTAATCACATCTTGCTAGAGTTCTGTTGGACGGAGGACAGTACGATGGACCTCTTCACGAAGTCGCTATCTCAAACTTTGCTTAAGAGGCACTCCAGCTCTCTGTGGTTGGTTTCACAACCAGGAGCTAAGAGGGAGTGTTAGAAGTCATCTCCTGTCTTTACCAACACACCAGGGCCTTTGATGTGGGTGCGCCCGCCCATTGTAGGTGTTTTCTCATTTTTCCTCACTCCCCGTATTTTTCCTCCATTTTTTTGTTTTTATGTGGCTTGGGTGGCATTTCTGTGGTGGCAAAAGGTCTTAGTAGGTGGCCGACTGCAGCTATATACCTATTGGTGTTGGCCGACTGAGTGTTACTAGTCGTGGACACCTTCTCCATGCTGGCCGACTGGTATATGTGCTGGTCGTGGAGTTTATAGGCCTGTCGACTATCCTAGAGCAAGCCGACTGCACTATGGGGGGCATAAAAATGGCCCCACACCCCTTGCCACTTTTGTATCTTGTATTTGCGGATCTTCTTGTGTATATAGAGCAGAGTTACACGCCTCTATCTCTCTCCTTCTCGTGCTGTTTTTCTGCATTGTGTTTACTCGTGTTTCCAGATTTAATCATCATCTCCGCTGCGTATTCTGACAGTTGTATGGGAAGGCGGAGTGGAGAATGGGATCTACAAGCTCTCAGCACTTTCTCTTACAGGTTCTCAGTTCGGTGATATGTGGTAGTTTCGTCTTAACCACTTGAATGTGGATACGCTACGACAGGCTTTCTGGGACCAAATTGTTGATGGCTTACCAGATGTTGGCAGCAGGCAAGGACATTCCGGTTCTTGCGTTCGTCAGTCAGAAGAACCTTTACAGGTGAACTATTCTTTGATGTCTCGTATCATTCGGGACAAAGAGCCTACTGAAATTGAGAAAGCTCTTTCCCAAGGGACTTGTAGGAAAGCCATGCAAGTGGCAGATCGTGACTTGCAAGAGGAGGTATGTTGTGCAACCCCCACGCTTTGAGGTTTCAGGTTCAAAGGGAGTGGTTTACAAGTTCCGGAAGGCCTTATAGTCTTCAGCAGGTTCCCAGGACTTGGCATACCAAAGTTACAATTGCTGATCCTTGTGAGCAGGTTGATGCCTCTTTGTTTTAGAAGCTTGTTGGTTCATTGATTTGGTTGCTGAACACCAGACTGGACTTGAGCTTTCCAATGGAAAAGTTGAGCTCATTTATGCAAACGCCTTTGAAGACTCATTGGGACACAGGATTGCGGATCTTGCGGTATCTGCAAGGTACAAAGAATCTTGGACTCTTCTATGACACTACAAGGAAAAGACGGATGGAGTCCAACTCCAAGGTTGGAGTGACTCAGATTGGCGAGGAGATCCAGACACGAGGAGATCTACATTAGGCTACAGTCTTACCCTTGGCTCGCGAACTATTTCATGGAGCAGCAAGAGACAGTCTACTTTTGCCTTGACTTCTACAAAGGCAAAGTACCAGGCTGCTTGTAGTGTTGCTTGCGAGGTGGTGAGGTTGCTTGGCGAGATTGGGTTTCCACTGGCGGAACCTACAGTCATCCAAAGTCGCTTTGTTCGTGAGAAGATTTTGGCAGGTGACATCTTGCTTGGCGGAGAACAATGCGGCGGACCTCTTCACGAAGTCTCTACCTCAGGCCATGCTTCAACAACACTCCAGCTCACTGGGGTTGGTTCCACATCCGAGAGCTGAGAGAGGGTGTTATCAGTCATCTCCTCTCTGTACATATTACTCAGTGAGGACCTTTGTTGTGGGTGTGCCTGCCTAGGAGCTTTCCCCATTTTTTCGTGTTTTTTTCTCCTTGCTTTTGGTCGTGGGAACCGTCTCGTGCTGGCCGACTTGACCTGGTCCTAGCGGACTGTGTTTCTCTCTTGCTGGTCATTTTCTCAGTCGTGGACATGTGTGCACCCAGTCAACTGGTTTTGGGCTGGCACACCAGCACTGTAGGATGGTATAAATACCACCCTTGCCTCCCACACCTATTTTGTACCGGATCTTTTGTACATAACAGAGTTTATAATACAGCTTTTCTCTCTCTACACTTCTACATTTCTTTCACACAACAGTTGTCTCATTTTCGGTTATGCATTCTGAGAGGCCCAACTTCAGCCCCTAGTGCTGTGTTTTGTGCACGTTTTCATAATGTTGTTTCAGTGATTTCAAAGTATGATGATGATATTGTCACATGCTATGTATGATGCCATGATGTTAGGTATGAGACATAGTAGTTAGGGAGTTGTTTGAAACGGGTTTCCTAAAAGTTTCAAGCGCATTTCAAACGGGTTTCATAAAATCAACCAAAGGTTCCTACAAGTTTCTTACCTACAGGTTTTTGCACGTACAAAATTTCAAATATATACTATATAAAATATGTAAAAATGACACTAAATGCACAATTTTTGCACTACAAAATTTCAAATATATACTGTATAAAATATGTAAAAATAACACTAAATGCACAAAATACATGGAAACATCAATTTGAAGCCTATAGTCTTTGAATCACAAATAATAAAAACCATATAATCATCCATCATCAATGTCAAATGATCATGATTCATAGACCATGGTCCATCGTCCATGATCCATGATCCAATCATCCATCATTCCATGCCACAAAAAAAAAACATACATGACACTACATAAAAAACTTTATCAAAAGAGTCAGACAGAACATTTCCTACAAGGAAACGTTTCCAAGTTTCCTTCCCTATAGGAAACACATTTCCTAACTACTGATACTATGAGATAAGGTTTACTGTACACACGCTTCCGTATTTGTGACATGCAAATCAGGCAGCAAATGAGCTGTCCTGGCAACAGCATAGTACAGGTCAGCAAAGAGGTACAACATTTTCACAGCCTGTTTTGTGCCCAAGCAGCCATACCTGGGCCAACCAATTTCGGGCATCCACATGTATGAAAAGTAGTCCTTTCATGCCAGCCGACTAGCCCCAACCTGCATGGAGCTAGCTGACATGTTTGCATGAGGGTGGGTGTGTTTTGTGCAGGTTTTCACAATGTTGTTTCAGTGATTTCAAAGTATGATGATGATATTGTCAGATGCTATGTGTGATGCCATGATGTTACGTATGAGATGAGGTTTTTTGTGCATACGCTTCCGTATTTGTGACACATGCAGGCACCACGCAGGTCAGGCAGCATGAGCTGTCCGGGCAACAGCATGGTACAAGTCAGCAAAGAGGTACAAAATTTTCACAACCTGAGGCAGCCATAGCTGGGCCAACCAAATTCGGGCATCCACATGTATGAAAAGTAGTCCTTTCATGCCAGCCGACTAGCCCCAACCTGCATGGAGCTAGCTGACATGTTTGCCTGAGGGAGGGTGTGTTTTGTGCAGGTTTTCATAATGTTGTTTCAGTGATTTCAAAGTATGATGATGATATTGTCAGATGCTATGTATGATGCCGTGATGTGATGTATGAGATAAGGTTTTCTGTGCACACGCTTCCGTATTTGTGACACATGCAGGCACCACGCATGTCAGGCAGCAGATAAGCTGTCCAGGCAACAGCATGGTACAGGCCAGCAAAGAGGTACAAAATTTTCACAGCCTGTTTTGTGCCCAGGCAGTCATAACTGGGCCAACCAATTTCGGGCATCCACATGTATGAAAAGTAGTCCTTTCATGCCAGCCGACTAGCCCCAACCTGCATGGAGCTAGCTCACATGTTTGCGTGAGGGTGGTGGGTGGTTGGGTGTGGGGTTGTTTGGAGGGCATGGGGGGTTTGGGGGAGGGGCGTGATGTGTTAAGTGTAAAGCTGCAAAGATTGCATGCAAATGCACGCATGACACAAAGACCATTGCTTGCAGTAACAAGAAGCCCTTGAGCATTCTGATTCCAGGCCTTACACCAAACTTGAACAAACCAGATACACCTTAATAGAGCATGTGTCACAAGCCTCTAGGTCATTATTACCTCGACATGCTTACTTAAGAATATTCCAAGCAGTTATAAGGAAACCCCCGGGTGTGTGCACACACGAAAAGGGAATTGTAAAAAAGAATTTTGAAATGGAATAGCTTCAGAAGCCCCAATAAGAATCTTCTATTTACCTAAGCAGTTACAACCTTGAGTGGGAGGTCGAGACGGTTAGAGCTGTCTACTGCCTAAGAAACACCAGACATTTCTAGTCTACTTTTTCTATAAGAAAGGGTTAGAACCTGTCTGTATAACCTTCTCAATCATCAGTGTGCTATGTACAGACACAGACTTCGCTCTGAGCATGTAATCCTAACATATGAAGAGAACTGTCAACATAAGCTCTGAAAGCTTTTTGTAACCGTGAAGCCCTTTTTAACTATGCAGTTTTAAAGAAACGGCCGAACCATATTATAAATAGGTCAGACAAGTTCTCGCTGTTAGCGTTTCAGACACTCCTGTTGGCATTGTAAACAGGATTGAAGAATAACCAAATTTTTAAAGTTAGGATTACAATACACAGAGAAAGACGACGCGTTGTTAGGGATGATCTTATCAATCTTAGAGAAAGTCAGATGAGAGAGAGAGAGAGAGAGAGAGAGAGAGAGAGAGAGAGAGGCCGACCTTCGCTTCGGTCTGCGCTGCCCGCTGAGTCGCAAAGAAACGATGTTGCCGGGCTGGCACTGCTGTGGAGGCGAGCCTCATTCTGCAGGAGGACAAGGGTAGGCGGACACCAGAGCTGCTCGAGGACGCCAGTCTTGGGAGGCTCTGCGTGAAGAAAGCTCTTGTAGAGAAAGATGAAGAGGACGAGGAAGCCGCCATCGCCATGGCCACAGTGGATAAACTAAACCAGCTCTTGCAGGGCGTCGTTCAACTTTAAAGATGAATTGCGATCATATGGTGGAGCGATAAGAGAACTCTCTGGAACTTTCATTTCATCGTAGTACCATTTTGCATTTCATTTCATCCCAATCATAGGTTAAACCGAACCTCTCTAAATTTTATTTTCATAATTTTGAAAAACCTGGAAATTTTAAGCATTTTAATTATATTTTAGCTTTAAAATCTGCACATTCTCAAGATAAAACTTTCAAAATTATAAGGCTCTAAGTTTTGTGATTTGTTGAGATAAATGTTTTTTAATGAACGCGAAAAACAGGTTGCAAATTACTATTTACAATAAGTGTCCTGCCAAAGTTAAAATAAAAACTACACAAATGTTGTATTGATGTGACAATTGCTGACACCCAAGCTTTTGTCTTGCTTCTAACTAGTATGTGTCATGCAATGTAGATTGTGTGCATAAAAGTGCCAATTTATCAGAAGTTCAAGCTTTAAATCAAGGGGCAATCTTGGATGATGGTGTAAACGAAAACGTGGAAACTGTCCCGATACTACCTAACCCAACGGTACATATGAATTGACATGCTGGAGCCACGAGAGGCTGAGGCAAGGGACGAACAGACAAGATGGCATCACCAAGGGAGCCAATGAGAGAAGCCCCTCGTATGGGAGTCACAACAAGAGGAGGGGGGGAGGGGGTTGCTATGGAGTTACGTACTACAACAGCACCACAAAGAGCAACACTAGTCAAGCCCAATCTCATGTGACAAGATTAATGTCAAAGTTTTTAGGTGATATCGATGCCATCCAACACCTAGAGATATTTGAATCCGTGCGTGGGACTTATAGACTCATCCAAACGAAGATATTTGCATTTTTCCTTACACTAGAAGGGAAGGCACATCAATGGTATCAATCGCTTAAGCTGGAAGACAAAATTACTTTCGCACAACTTAAGAGTGTGTTCGTACCCACTTTTGCATGCAGTGGGGAGACAAGTGGTGGAGCCTTGTGGCTCAATTATATAACATCAAGTAAGAGTGTCATGAGAATATATTTTAAGTCCTCTCTTTAAGAATATTATTTTCCCCTCTTGAGTAATTTGGAGACGCCTAGGTTACTCTTGCGTCATGCTGGCTAGGTTAATATCGTGGGTGACACCACTATAAATATTAATACGTGCGGTATATGACGTATGCTTGGGGCCATCTATGATTATTTCAGTTAGGTTTGTATGGCAGAGTGATTCCTGGGATACTTACGCCTTGTAGTCATGAGTTGGTAATGGTTTGTGCCTGTTTAATATTTGTGGGATTAATTTAATTATTAATTATGAAAGATTTGCCTCCAGGATTACCTAAGTCAAGGCTTGAAGACCATAGTATTGACTTATTGCCAGGTAACTCTCCACCTTGTAAAGCTCCTTATAGAGTCAACAATTTAGAGCAAAAAGAAATCCAAAAACAAATCGAGGATTTGTTAGAAAGAGGCCTTATTAGACCTAGTAGTTCACCCTTTGGAGCTCCAGTCCTTCTTGTTAAGAAGAAGAATGGAACTTTCCGAATGTGTGTTGACTACCAAGCATTGAACAAAATCACTGTCAAGAACAGATACCCTATCCCTAGGGTAGATGACTTACTTGATAAGCTTAGAGGTTCAAAGGTCTATAGCAAGATTGACTTAAAGTCTGGTTATCATCAAGTACGCATGACTGAGTCAGACATATTCAAGACTGCATTTAGAACCCAGACTAGCCATTATGAGTTTTTGGTTATGTCATTTGGTTTGACCAAAGCTCCAGCTACATTCAGCCGTATGATGAATCGCATTTTCCTAAAGTTTCAAAGCTTTGTTGTCGTGTTCTTTGATGATATTCTTGTTTTCAGCGAGAATCGTCAAGAGCATGAGCAACACTTGGAGCAATTGTTTAACCTTTTGAGAGAAAATGAATTGTATGTCGATCCTGAAAAGAGTTCTTTCTTTCAAAAAGAGATTGAATACTTAGGCCATATAGTGTCAGCAGCTGAAGGAATCCGTGTGGATCCTAAGAAGATTGAGTGTATAGCCTCTTGGCCTACACCTTGAGATATTCATGACCTTAGATCTTTTCTAGGTCTATGTAGTTACTATAGGAAGTTTGTCAAGAATTTCGCTTATATTGCACATCCTTTGACGGAACTTCTCAAGAAAACTACATTTTTCCATTGGACCGAAAGTCAAGATAAATCTTTTCTATTACTCAAGGATTGAGTGTATAGCCTCTTGGCCTACACCTTGAGATATTCATGACCTTAGATCTTTTCTAGGTCTATGTAGTTACTATGGGAAGTTTGTCAAGAATTTCGCTTATATTGCACATCCTTTGACGGAACTTCTCAAGAAAACTACATTTTTCCATTGGACCGAAAGTCAAGATAAATCTTTTCTATTACTCAAGGATGCATTAACTCATGCACCAGTTCTTACACTACCTAACTTTCAAAGACCATTCTTTGTGGTAGAATCCGTGTGGATCCTAAGAAGATTGAGTGTATAGCCTCTTGGCCTACACCTTGAGATATTCATGACCTTAGATCTTTTCTAGGTCTATGTAGTTACTATAGGAAGTTTGTCAAGAATTTCGCTTATATTGCACATCCTTTGACGGAACTTCTCAAGAAAACTACATTTTTCCATTGGACCGAAAGTCAAGATAAATCTTTTCTATTACTCAAGGATGCATTAACTCATGCACCAGTTCTTACACTACCTAACTTTCAAAGACCATTCTTTGTGGTAGTAACTGATGCTAGTGGCAAAGGTTTTGGTGTTGTGCTTATGCAAGACAACCATCCTATTGCCTATGAAAGTCGAAAGCTAAAAACCTGCTCAAACAAATTATAGTACATATGACAAGGAATTAGCAGCAACAATATATCATATCAACAACATTTCCGCTATTGAAAGTGAACCATTTGTACTTATGAAAGAAACTTATGAAGTAGATCTAGATTTTTCTGAGATATGGATCAAATTGCGTGAAAACAATTGGACACCTCAAGGAAATTATTATCATAATGATGGCTATCTTTTCTTTGAGAAAAGATTATGTGTTACTCAACCCTATAGACAACTTGTCTTGGAAGAGATCACCAACCACCATTCATGGGACATAGAGGAGTTTCCGCAACACTTCAAGTAGTTTCTCGAGAATTCTTTTGGCCTCATTTGAAAAATGATGTAGCAAAATTTGTAGCTGAGTGTAACATTTGTCAATCAATTAAAAGCTACAAAGGCAAAGCTTTGGGATTGCTTATGCCTTTACTCATTCCAGACCGACCATGAAAACAAGTCTCTATGGACTTCATTACAGGCTTTCCTACTACTTCCAGTCATCATGACATGATTTGGACAATAGTGGACAGGTTTAGTAAGCAAGCCTATTTCATTCCATGTAAAAAGACACTGACTTCTCAGCAAGCTGCGACAATATTTGTCAAGCAAATCTTTGTTCATCATGGTCTACCCAAAGTGATAGTTTCTGATAGAGATTCCAAATTTTGTAGTCACTTTTGGATTGCTCTTTTCTCAAACTTAGGCACTAAGTTAGATTTTTCTACGGCTTTTCATCCTGAATCAAATAGACAGACCGAAATCACGAATAGCACTATCTTGGGCCTATGTTTCCCCAGCAGCAACCTAGTTCATGGGATAAGTACATACATCTACTCCAATTTGCTTATAATAATACTCCTCATTCTGCTACTGGTCGAGCACCATTTGAGATTATCTATGGTAGAGCTTTGCCTATTCCGACTACTAGACTCTCCCATAAGATTGAAGCACCTAACTAATATACTTAAGACTTTGATCGTATTTTATCTGAAGTGCGTGATTGTATTGCAAGAGCTCAAGAGAAGTATACATTTCAAGCAAATAGGAAGCGTAAAGATTTTTCATTCCAAGAAGGTGATTATGTACTTCTGAGAATTGAGAAGAGACGATTGAAGAGTGTGGAAAAATTCCCTGCAGTGAAACTTGCACTAGATACTATGGACCATTTAAAATTATTGAAAAGATTAACGATGTGGCCTATAGACTAGAGTTGCCATCTAATTGGAATATCCACAACTCTTTCCATATTCATCTCTTGAAACCCTTTCGAGGAACACTTCCTTCTCACCCAATTTATGAGGAACCACCTCTTGTTGAAGGAGAGAAAGAAGTCTTAGTTCCTGATGCTATTATTAATCAAGAGACGACAACAACAAGAACTGGAAACCAATACATCAAATATCTTTTGACATTCAAAAACCATCCTCAAGAAGATGCAAAATGGATGCCCGAGAAATTTTTTCGAGCTTATCCTGAGATCCTTTGTTCTTTTCAAACCCAGCAAACCAGCAATTGAGGGCAATTGCAAACTCAAGCAAGAGGGATGTCATGAGAATATATTTTAAGTCCTCTTTAAGAATATTATTTTCCCCTCTTGAGTAATTTGGGGACGCCTAGGTTACTCTTGCGTCATGCCGGCTAGGTTAATATCGTGGGTGACACCACTATAAATATTAATACGTGCGGTATATGACGTATGCTTGGGGTCGTCTATGATTATTTCAGTTAGGTTTGTATGGCAGGGTGATTCATGGGATACTTACGCCTGGTAGTCATGAGTTGGTAATGGTTTGTGCCTGTTTAATATTTGTGGGATTAATTTAATTATTAATTGAGCTTATATTTTCAGGTGATGAAGATTACGAGGATTGATGAATAATGTTGAGGAGAATGTTTCTTATGCGCATCATATTTATTTTTACAAGCGTAGCTTGTAACCTTAGTAGTTGATTTTTCCATTTTGATACATTGGGAAAAATACTTGAATTTATTAAAGCCTAAAGGCTTTACCCTAGCCCCAATTTTTGGGACACTCTATTTTTGTTGTGGAAGAGTGTCGTGCTCTCTAAAAGCACACTTTGTATATTTTTGGGGGCTATGGCCTATTTTTACTTGGAAGCTAATAAAAATACTCGTGTGGGGAAGGCCACACACAAGGGGGGGGAGATTGCACCCAGCATGTTTGTCTTGGAGCTAAGTATTATGTTTGTTATGCTTTTGTTCAATTTATTTGATTTTGTTGAAACCTGCAAAGCATGTGTTTTCATGGTTGAATTAATGTGTTGAATTTCTCAAGTGTTCCACAAGCTGTCCTAGAGAACGATTCCGTTTTCAAAGAGGACCATGAGTCAATGACAGATTACATCTCTCGTTTGAAAAACCTAAACTCAAGGTGTAACCCTAGGGGAGTAAGGGATACTAAGATGCACAACTATTTGCCATTAGCCAAACCAACATGGCTTGATAATTGTTGCAAGCTAGCCACACCATAGACTTTGAGGATAACATGCTTGAGCTACCACAACCTGATGATATTAAATTGGTTACCACGGTAGCTCCGTCGCATGCATCAAGACGAACAAGCATGACAACCTCAAAGAGATGTATAAAGGATATGACTCTAGATGAACTAAGCACTGCACTCCTAGATAAGATAAAGCTAAAAGAGGTCAAGGATACACCCACAAACCAACATTTATACCCTCGACAAGAATTGGTTTGGTGCTCAATATGTCATCAAAATCATACAAGCACTAAGTGTCCTCAGTTGAGGCCTTACCCATTGATGTATTGTGTGCATGTGTATGCGACTTGGGAACCATGATACGAGCATGTGTAGGTGCCCACATCTGACACAACATATGCAAGCACCTCAACTAGCTTTACCTAGGCAAGGGCTTGCGCTATGGTTAAATCTATCAAAACATGCAAAACCAAACGAGGGGAATGAAGTATCCATACCGCCGCATGTTCTACCACCACAACCACCTGCACCTCACATAATGATAGTTAATCAAATGATCATTGAAGAGGTGCCACACAAAGGAGAATATGCACGGGAGCCTCGACCAACTATGGAAGAGATAGATGACAATTGGGAGGTAAACCCTGGAGTATTTTCTGATGTAAGAGAATACGCTAGTACTAGTATTCTAAGTTGTAGCACAATGGAAGAACCAAGAGATTAATACTACACCACGAAGAGTCCTGCTACAATGCTACCACTGTCAAGGACCTCATCGAGTGGTTGAATGTCCTCATAAGATCAATGTGACAAACCCATAAACTACTCAAGTCAACACACACCCTAGGCTGAGTTGTGTAAAAAGAGGAATTCACCATCTGATCAAGGATTGCCCTTACAAGGGCACTAGAGAGTCTTCAACAACCACCAATCTAATCACAATGCTCTGAATGATTGGAGTGCAATCACAGGTGGTGACAATGCCACTCAATGTCATGACTCGTGCGCAAGCATTAAAGACCATAGAAGTCAAGGGAGAATTGTAGTCTTGCTAAGTCTTCTACATGAACACCAGGAAGAAGAGCAAAGAAGGTGGGATTGAAAAGATGCAGGGGGGAAGAGAGCTTGAGCTCTTGCAAGCACACACACACTCACAAAACCCTAATAGAGAACACACACAGTGAGAGGCTGAAAATCTTCTTCTTCTTCACTCAACACTCAACACACCATATACAAGATAAGAGTACACATAATATGAAAGGTACTCAACCAATACATACACGGGTTCTCTATAGTGTGAACCCAACTAAATGAGCTGGCGCTATAACTATGCCAGTCTCTAGAATGGCTATCACATAGCCTGTCATCCCACTGGCCGCATATCACCCCAAGATCTCACCAACCATGCCAGTGGTGTAAGTGTGGGGCCTATCCCCCAGGCGGGTCATCAGTGTTTATCCACCGCCTCACTAGACGAGCTCGATATCTCAACACTCCCCCTCGAGCTCAACTCCATCTCATGTACACCAAGCGAAGCCCTGGATCTGTGGAGCTTCTCTGTACCCAATGCTTTGGTGAAGATGTCAGCTACCTGATCCTCTGTGCACCCAAGACCTCACATACCTCAGTATGCATCTCAATGCATCCAAATGTGGTTTTCGTGGAACCTGCATAAACTGACTCACCAACCCAACAGCATAGCTCAAATCTGGTCTGGTGATCGTTATATAGATCAAGCTTCCTACTATGCGCCTATACATAGTAGGATCCTCCAAGATCTCTCCTGAATCTACACTCAACTTGCCATTCTGATCCAATGGCACGGAAATAGGCTTACAGCCTGTCATACCATACTTGGACAACATGTCCAAACCATACTGTCTCTGCAGTAATCCAATACCATGTGGTGACCTAATCACCTCAATGCCCAAGAAATATCTGAGCTCCCCTAGATCCTTCATCTCGAACTTCTGTCTAAGCAAGATCTTTACATCAAAGATCTCTGCATCATGATCCCTCGTAATGATCAAGTCATCTACATAGATGACAACAAGCACAACCCCTCTATCACCATGTCTCACATACAGCGAGAAATCTACATTGGCTACATGAAAGCCAATAGTGACAAGATATTCAGAAATCTTGTCAGACCATGCTCTTGGTGCTTGTTTTAAGCCATACAAGGCTTTCTTCAACCTGCAAACATGCTCGGGGTGACTCACATCCTCATATCCAGGTGGCTGCAACATATACACCTCTTCTTGCAAATCCCCATGCAAGAATGCATTCTTTACATCCATCTGATGTAAAGACCATTGCTTTGACGCAGCCACTGCTATCACAACTCTCACTGTTGCCATCTTGGCAACTGGGCTGAAAGTTTCCTCATAATCAATGCCATATGTCTGCGCATATCCTTTGGCTACCAATCTAGCCTTGTACCTATTTATGCTTCCATCACTGTTATGTTTAACTTTGTACACCCACTTGTATCCAATGGCATTCTTGCCTTCAGGCAATTGCACTAAATCCCAAGTTTCATTTCCATATAGTGCATCCATCTCCTCATCCATAGCTTTCTCCCAACACACATTTCCAACAGCCTCATCAATGCATGTGGGCAACAACCTGCACAACGTTTGCCATATATGCATAGTGATGTGCCACATAACCATCATAAGTAAATCTCTGCACTGGGTTTTTCACTCTCCCAGATCTTCGCAGCTTTTCATTCATGGCTTCCATAGCCTTCTTTACACCAGGTGTTCTCATAGATGGGATCCCAAGCTCCTCATCAAGGCTCATATCTGAGCCACTAGACTCTCCATCAACATGAGAATGCCCTGCTGAAATGTCAGGCATACCAAGGGGCTCAACCACTTTTTCTTTTCCTTTACGTGATGTACTAATCACATTTGCAGGATTGGTATTGTGACGCAGCCTGCCACTCCATGGTCTATCAACAGACCCACTAGATGGGTCCACTCAAAGACTGTGATTGCTGACCTGCATTCTGTGCGACCACACTTCCACTCACATCAGCCCCAACAGCTTCTTTTTCAGCAGCATACCAGCTGCTCATCTCATCAAAGACAACATCCCTGCTTACCCTCAACTCACGTGTAGCAGGGTTATAACACCTGTATCCCTTTTGCTCAAGGGAATATCCAATAAACACACATTTTTCAGCTTTCGGATCCAGCTTAGTTCTCAGCTCATTTGGCACATGCACATATGCAATGCATCCAAAGACTTTCAGATGAGACAAATCTGGTTTTCTGCCAGTAAACCTCTCCTCTGGAGTTACATCATGTATGGCTGCAGTTGGAGTCCTGTTCGTGATGTATACTGCTGTAGAAACAGTCTCAGCCCAATAGCTATGCGGCATATTTTTTTCTTCCATCAATGCTCGCGCAATCTCAGCAATGTGCCTGTTTTTCTGCTCAGCAACTCCATTTTGCTGCGGAGTGTATCTGCATGTAAACTGTCTCCGAATACCATTCTTCTTCAAAAATTCAGAGAACTCATTGGAGAAGTACTCTCCCCCTCCATCTGACCTTAAGCACTTTACATATTTCCCTGTTTGCTTTTCAACCAAAACTCTGAAATTCTGAAAGTGAGTGAACACCTCACTCTTCTCCTTCATGAAGTATACCCACACTTTCCTTGTGTGGTCATCAATAAATGTCACATAATACCTGTAGCCTCCCATAGATATGGTCTTCTAGGACCCCATACATCTAAATGCACAATATCTAGTGCATTTCTGCTCACATATCTATTACATGGAAACACATGCTTTGTTTGCTTCCCAAATTGGCATGCCTCACATATTTTCTGCATACCTTCCACTTTAAATTTTGGCAGCCCTGTCACAATCCCTTTTGTCTGCATAGACTTCAATCTCTGCACATTCACATGTCCAATCCTTTTATGCCAAATGTTTGTGTCTGCAACAATTCCTGAACCATTTGCAAACATCGCAGCACTCATCTCAGGCATGTCTACATTCAACGTAAACATTCTGCCCACTCTGTTGCCTTTTGCAACCAACCTGCACTTATCTTTAAAGTCTTCAACATAACACCCTACATCTGCAAGGTACTTCACTTTGCCATCCTGCATAAACAATGGTACATCTCCAACATGGGCAATTGGATGAGCAGTGTCATCCCCTGTTTCCACAAAACCTGGTCTTTCTGGGTTTTTCATCTCCTTGAACCACTCCCCATGGCTTGTCATGTGGTTCGAAGCACCTGAATCCACATACCACACATCATCTTTTTGTGCTGCATCAACATTTTCAGACATGGCATTCACGACATGCTGCATAACAAACAACCTTTCATTATCCTCATTATTTTTGCTTGAGGATGCATAGTTGTTTTGCTGCACTTTCCCATTTTGCATGTTAGCCTGCTTCTTATAACATTCTGCCTGCACATGTCCAGGCTTACCACAATAATAGCATTCACGTGCATCATTATACTGCCTTTGCCAATTTCCACGGCCTCTTTGACTCCCCCTGCCTCTGAATTTGCCTCTTCCACCTGTGTGTTGTTGTTGTTGTGTATTATGGGACTGTTGTTGCTGCTGCTTTGCTGTCCATAATTCTGATTACCTGTTCGGCCACCTCCTTGACCACGTCCACGGCCTCCTCTACCTCGTCCTCTTCCTAAACTTGTGTAGAAGGCCTGTTGCTCTGAGCTGTTTTTGGTTTGTGAAGACTGTTAGTCTTCACCCAAGCTCTTCTCTTCTATAATCAGCATAGACACCAAATCTGTAAAGTTGGGAATGTTTTCCCGAGTCTGAATAGACGTATTGAATGCCTTGTATTGTGGCCCGAGACCACGTAGACAGACCTCCACCTTATCATCATCATCTACTGACACACCAATAGATGCAAGGGATTCCACAATACCCTTTATCTTCAACGCATAGTCATTCACAGACATGCTCTTTTTCTCCACAGTATGTTCATTCTTCAACTGTATCTTGCGTGCCTTGGTATTTGTTTCATAGAGTTTAACCAAGGTGTCCCACGCCTCCTTGGGAGACTTGGCATCCTGAATGTGCCCAATCATGGTGTCCTGTATACTAATGGAGAGCCAATACATAACTTTCCTGGCTCCCTAGTTCCAGTCTTTAAACTCTTTCACATCTGCAGAGCAGTCGGATTTATGTCCGCCGGTATCTCCGGTGCCTCTTCATGCTCAGTCCCAATAGCCCTTTCCCATCAGGAAATTCGTTAACCTGAACCTCCAAGCATGGAAGTTATTCTTATCCAGCTTCTTAGCCACAATCTGGGTTATGCCATCATTTAACATCTTGCCAGAAACAGCACTCTGGTTTTTCCTGCACAAACTGATGTATTTTCTGCAGCGGTACTGTAGTACTCTCAAATGTCACAACCAGTGACTTCAATGTGCATACATACACCCAATGGCAACTGTTGACCTCTTTGCAGCACCCACAGTGTCTGCATAGTCAATCTGTCTTCCTGCAGTTCTTAAAACAGAGTTCTGCAGAGAATTGATGACTTATCCGCAGTGCTCGAAATCGCCTGCTTTTTGAAAAACGGAGGTCCAGACGCACCCGAAATGCGTTTTCGGCCCAAAAAATATGCTGTCCGATAGGACAACATAGTTGCCCTTTAGCTTTACTCCCGCGAAGAAAGCTTCTCAATCAGAGATTGTTTGCCGGTGCCTCCCGTAGAGCTCCCGACAAGGGTGTAGTCACTAACACAAATAGGGAAGAGTAGTTGAAGCTCTTACCCTCGTACCGCTTCCTGTGGTTCTCTTGCTTGCAGCTCAGCCCTTAGCACGAAGCAGGCTCTGATACTATGAAAAGATGCAAGAGGGAAGAGAGCTTGAGCTCTTGCAAGCACACACACACTCACAAAACCCTAATAGAGAACACACACGGTGAGAGGCTGAAAATCTTCTTTTTCTTCACTCAACACTCAACACACCATATACAAGATAAGAGTACACATAATATGAAAGGTACTCAACCAATACATACACGGGTTCTCTATAGTGTGAACCCAACTAAATGAGCTGGCGCTATAACTATGCCAGTCTCTAGAATGGCTGTCACATAGCCTGTCATCCCACTAGCCACATATCACCCAAGATCTCACCAACCATGCCAGTGGTGTAAGTGTGGGGCCTATCCTCTAGGCGGGTCATCAGTGTCCACCGCCTCACTAGACGAGCTCGATATCTCAATAGGGATGAGGAGACTTTGCACTAATGATTCAGGATGGTTCGGATGAGGGAACGGTTGAAATCGCATTCACTGAGTTGAGTTAGGAAAAGGTGTTGACAAGGAAAGAAGAGGAAGTAACATGGAAGGAAACCAAACCGGTTGAAGAGCCCCAAACACCAAGAGGAGTGGGTGAATACCCAAATGCTTAGAAGGAGATTGAAAAGCTAGAAGCTCCACAAGCCTTAATTCGAGGAAGTCAGGATATGGTTAAAGAACGATTTGTGAGCTAGTTGCACCAAGCTATTGAAACGGTCTATCCAAGGCAAAATATCACAAGGGAAGCTAAATGGCTAACTGTGCTAGAGACGAAACTGACTTGGAAAAAGAAGGAAGAAACGACCTATTCTCATGGATGTTTGATGGAGGGGAATTAATGATTTAGCAAATCCTATTCTAGACTCATATAGTAATGAGGTTAGATGAAATCGAGCAAGGGTGTGGTTGGGCTATCTGCATTTCTCTCTACATAAATCAGGATGCTAATTGGAACCTAGCTAAGAGAAAATCCTAGGCTATGGATAGATCTAAAAGACTGGATGGAAGGTAGGATGCAACCTGGCCCTCTAGTAAAGGAATATCTTTGCCTCTTGAGAAGGATGTAGACATGGATTAAGGAAAAGGTAATCTACCCAAACTTATCCAGATTTTGGTTAACCAAATAGGAAAGTATTACAAGAGTGATGACACAAATGCAACACTTCCAATGGTGCAAAAGGGTTATCAAGCTCTTACGATCCTAGATGGAGGAGCCGGAGTGAGTATTGTCACAAAACAATGTTGGGAAAAATGGGGAAAGCCATTCTTAGAGTCGATGAACCTCATTGTAAAGATGGTTAATGGTACCATGTCGTATGGGAGTTTTGTAGAACTTGAAGATGAAAGTCTTCTCTTTCTGCTATTGCCATACGTTTGTAGTCATGAATTTTATAGGACATGCAGATTCATACAATGTGATTCTCAGAAGGCCTTTGTGAGAAGTGCCAAATTGGTACACACGATTGGGCCATAGATCACATCTATCTATGGAAGGATTCACAAATCCTGAAAGTAGATGTGCGAACTTGGAAGACGCACCCCATGGACGGGGGGTTGTTTGGGAATGACTCAGAAACTACAGAAAGAGCCACCTTGTTGCAACTATGTGCAACCCATGAACCACTAGAACCATCACAAGAGAACGTCTTGTATGCTCCTCTTTCGAATAATGATTTTTGTGAGAATTAGATGCATATCTTAGCCATGATAGATGTCATGGGAAAGACTGGGACAAAGTTCGTGGAACCTAATGAGAGATAGATGAGAGGCTAGTTACCACCATACGAATGTGATGGGACCCTCGGTGATGAACTAATATGAGGAAAGCTTTTTAGAAGAGCAAGAATCTGAATCTGATGATGAGAAAAAGAAGCCTCAATTTTAGCTGCAAGGTTGAAATTTCAGAAACGGTTGAAGAAAAAACGTTACTGAGCTAATCACAAAGTGAGATTCTTAGAAGAGGATCCACAAATGCACAATGGCTAAGATAAGTCGAAGCCACTGAAGTTCATGAGGAATTTTCTAAGAATTGGGGAGATAAGTTAAGCCGGGTAATGTTAGAAGACCTGCAAAGAGCCAAACGTTAGCAAATATCCCCTCTAAGCTCACAAGATCAGTAAAAGAAGGAAGCAAAACAAATCCTTGGCTAACGCAGAATGAAAAGCAAAAAGAGCTTTGGTAGGAAGGGAGGAGAATGACAAGGAGCATGATTTGTGGAGGGTTCCCAGCAATTTCAAATCTTTGAATGTTGACGAGAGGAAAGTAGTTCACCTCTACGGGCACAACATTCAAGGGGTGATCAAACAGGATCCTCATACAATGGACCTGCAGAGGTGAATATTGCAGAGATTGGCGAGGATCCCAAACCTATCTTCATTGCCACACGGACCTCACCCTGCACGAAGAAGAGGCATTGATAACTCTTTTAAAAGAGTTCAAGGATTGATTTGCTTGGAGCTATAAAGAAATGAAGGGAGTGCCACCAAAAGTGGTGCAACACACCATCCCTATCATGGAATGTTTGACGAGGTCGATCTAGCAACACACAAACGATCCTGAAATATTCATCAAAAGGAGGAAATTGATAAACTCATTGTTGCAGATTTCATTTACGAAATTGAGCACATGGATTGGGTATCACCATTGTTTTTTTACCCAAAAAAATTGGAAAGCTTTGTGTGTGTGTCAACTTGAAGAAGGTGAATGCAAAAAAAAAATCATTTATTTATTTTATATATTTTAAATTATTCATTTTTAATAAAATTAAAAATTTAATTTTTGTTATGAGTTGCAAGCATTTTTTTCTCTCGGATCGGAGCATCCCGGAGAAGCGGTGCTGTCTGGAGGCTCGCAGCGCAACACAAATCGACAGGCGACCGTAAAGGGGGGTGACTATTCTCTCTTCACCACTGCTCATTTTAATAGCATTTTTTTTGTAATTTTCGAGTTCTCGCATTGTTTTTTTCAAGAATTAAAGATGTCTGCTAGCCGTAGTGTGTCCCCACCGCCTTCTACTTCTCTAGGTTTTTCAGGTCTCTTGTCCTCGGTCGCGGGTTTGACCCTGACCGAATTGTCAGGCTGTACACGCCCGACCGTTGTCTGGTCCGGAGTGCGCTCGTCGACGATCACACGTGATCCGCCAGTGCCCTCCTCATCTATTGACCCCGCCTTAGGACCCAGTGAGCCCGCAGCGGCCGCATTAGCAAGATGACCCCTTTCTGGCTGACGAGCTAGAGGACATGAACACAGACATTGCCGAGGGGACCGAGGAGGACCTCTTGGAGTACGATGATGATGATTATGACCTATTGGACCATGCCGACGTCCTGATAGAGACGGAGCTCTCTAGTCAACTGTTTAAATATCTTAATGCCAAACTGAACAATATGGGTAAAGTCCAGGCTGATCTAGTCATCACGATGCTACAGAGCATCTCCACACGGTTAGATGCACTGACAGCCGCCTCGGCTAGTACTCTGACTCCTCGTGGTAGCCGAGCTCCTGCAGCACAGGTGAGCGTAGCCTCGCCAGTGGTTGCAGGAGTATAGGCCGATGCGCCTGCGGGGCCGTCCGTAGTGACAGCTTCGTCGTTATTAAAAGACTTAAAACCGCCTAGTTTTGGTGACGAGGAGAAGGAGAGAAACAAGGACTCGGTCAATATGTTTCTAGCAAAGTGGTCAGATTTGCACGCGCAGTAATAGCAGCCTAGCCGGATACAGTCCGTAGAGGCTAGCCTCTCTCATTAACCGGCACAGCGTACAAGTGGTGGATGAGTTTGACAACTCGTCCTGCCACTTGGACAGAGTTTGAAACGATATTTCAAAAAGAATTTTTGCCTGTTAATGAGGCAGAGAGAAGCTGGGAGTTATGGGACAAGTGCTCAATGGAGAACAAATCCCTAACTCAGTACATCTCAGACTATAGGGAGATGGTACTCAAGCTAAAGGGAATTGATGCATTCCAGACATTGCGAGGCTTTAAGAGAGGTCTCAAAGATGATTACCTTGAGTACGTAGAGCCCTTACAACCTAAAGACTTAGCAGAGGCAATTAAGTATGCGCAGATATTTGATGACATCAAGCGCCGTAGTGCGCATGGTGGTTCTAGGAGGGCCGAGGGTAGTGAAAAGAGGAGGTCAGGCCTCAAAAGAAAAGGGTTCCGCAGTGATAAACAAGGGGATAGGACATACCAGGAAGGACATGGTGGTCATTGGTCTAAAAAACCGCGACCATCCAAGAAGAAAAGAGACAGTGAAATCCAAAAGAAAGAGCAGTATATTAAAGTGCGAAAGGAAAATTGCTACTTTAATTGCAATGAAGTAGGGTACACGAAGGCTGAGTGTCCAAAGCCTAAAGCCAGCACGAGTGGCAACGAGTCCAAAAAAGATGGTAAATCTTCTAGGCAGTTGCATACAATGCAGAGACTCCCTCTCAATTCCGCAGAGTTCAGAGAGGTGACAGTGTGTCATTGTGATGAGCATCACGCTTGTTCAGTGACACCAGCGATGTGGCAGCCTACTATAGGTCCGCATGACATGGTGCGCATGTATGGCACCATAGGTGGCCGTAGAGTCACAGTTTTTATTGATGACGGAGCTAGCCACAACTTCTTGAACTACTCGTTAGTCAAGAAGTTGGGGTTGACTGAGACCCGGAGTGATCATGAGTATACTGTTGGCCTGCCAACGGATATGTCAAAACGGTATGGAATACCGTCGTATTGGGGGTCCCATTATCTATGCAGGACTACGAGGCTCTGCTTGACTTTCAGATCATGCACTTAGCCACATCAGACGCAGACGTATATCTAGGCAGGGAGTGGCTGTATGGCTTGGGCCCTAGTCTAGCTCGGAATTACTTACATAATACGCTATGTTTTGAGCATGGAGGTAGAGTCATTACCCTGTAGGGCAACCGTACTGTCCCTGCCACACCACTTATTTCCTCCATGGAGCTGTGTACAGCGGTCCGTAGAGACCAGATAGCAGAGGTATATGCTTGTTATCCTCTTTTGAATTTTGTTTCTGTAGATGAAACGATAAATGATGTTTGCATAGACAAATAAGGAAAACAAAATAACCTTGGACGAGACCCATTGTTTGAAAACCCTGTTTGGCATGCATGTGATTCAAACAAGAAAAAATCCAAGGTGAATGAGACATTAAAGAAAAAGTACGTAGATACTTTAATGAATTTATTAGATGAATTTCAGGATGTTTTTCCTGATGATTTACCAGATGGTTTACCACCATCTAGAGAAGTAGACCATGGCATCGAAGTTATGCTAGGATCAAAACCTATAAGCAAACCTGCTTATAGATTAAGCCACTCCGAGGCACAGGAGGTGGAAAAACAATTGACACAATATTTGAACAAAGGCTTCATTTGGCCTAGTTCAAGTCCGTGGGCATCGCCTATTCTTCTGGTAAAAAAGAAAGACGGATCTATGCGGATGTGCATAAACTACAGGGCTCTTAATCAGATAACGATTAAGAACAAGTATCCAATGCCAGGCATGGATGAGTTGTTTGATCAACTCATCCATGCGTTGGATAAGTTGTTTGATCAACTCTATGGATCAAGATACTTTACAAAAATAGACCTGAGATCAGGATATCATCAGGTTAGAATTAAACAAGAAGATGTTTAGGACCCGTTTCGGGCATTTTGAGTTTTTGGTTATACTGTATGGGCTAACCAATGCTCCAGCGACGTTTATGACGCTGATGGATAATATTTTACGTCCATATCTGGAAAAATTCGTAGTTGTTTTCCTAGATGATATTCTTGTGTACAGTAAGACACAGAAAGAACACATAGAGCATTTGTGTCTAGTGTTCGAGTTGTTGCGAAAGCACAAACTATTTGCAAAGAAGAGCAAATGTGAATTTTTTGAAACAGAAATTCACTACCTTGGCCATATTATATCCACCGATGGTACGCGGATGGAGCCAAAAAAAGTAGAGGCTATTCTTAAATGGCCAGCACCAAAGAATCTCGAGGAACTGCAGATTTTTCTTGGCATGTTGGGGTTCTACCGACAGTATGTAAAGGACTACGCGAAGATCGTAGTCCCATTGACTGACCAGTTACGGTCAAAAACTAAAAACATTAGTTGGGGGGACGCCCAGCATAACTACTCGGCTTATGAGCGAGAGTTACTAGCGATAGTTCATGCACTAAAAAAGTGGAGACACTATTTATATGGTGCTACTTTTGAGGTCCGGACGGACCATGAAAGTCTGAAATGGCTTTCAAGTCAAAATGAACTGAAGGGTAGAAAAGCTCAGTGGGCAGAGATTCTACAGGAGTTTGACCTTCAGATACGTTACCAAAAAGGTAAGTATAACGTGGTGGCAGATGCACTTAGTCGCATGCCATAGATTAATGAACTTAGTTTCACAGTCTTCAAGAATGATTTCTTGGAGTCACTACGTGGTTTATGTGAGCATGATCCATCTTTTACAGAGGTCTGGCGCGCTGTACGCGTACGTACTTCACAGATGCGACCACCTCCCTCGTTGGCACGTATTGCTAGTCCGGAGAGACTGGCAAGGGAAGCGAGAGTTAGTCCGAAGAGACTAGCCGTGTCTTCTGGGTATAGTTTGGAGCCGAAGAGCTTTGACGTAGGCCCTTCATCACCTTTGACTGCCACGGCTTCAAAGGGGAGTGATAAACTTCGTCGGGGGGAGAAATATGCTAATTACTCCATTGACGACGGGTACTTACTCTACAAGGGTAGAATATGTACCAACTATTGGTGACTTTCGGGCCCAAATTCTTAAAGAAAGTCATGATAGTCCAAGTGCGGGTCATCCCAGGATTCAGAAGACCTATGCACTAGTAAAAAGACAGTTTTATTGGCCTAGTTTGTTTAAGAACGTCCAGACTTATGTGCTGAAATGCAATAAGTGCCAGGTCAATAAACATGAACGTCTTAAGGTTGGAGGACTACTCCATCGCTGGAGATTCCTAAAGGGAAATGGGAAAGCATTTCCATGGATTTCATTACTGGTTTACCCAAGACGAGTCGAGGGAATGACTCGGTGTGGGTGGTAGTGGACAGGTTAACTAAAATGGCAAAGTTTATCGCCACGAAGAAAACTGTTAAAATGCCAAAGTTGGCAAAACTCTTTATTGAACATCTCTACAAGCTATATGGCCTGCCCGCAGATATAGTGTTGGATAGAGATAGAAAGTTCAACAATCATTTTTGGAGGGAAGTCTTCAAAAAGTTGGATACTACTCTGAGTATGAGTACGATAGATCATCCGGAGTCTGATGGTCAAACCGAAAGAGTTAACCAAATTCTAGAGGATATGTTGCGTTCTTATGTTAGTAACAAGCAATCTAATTGGAAAGAGTACTTGCCCTTATTGGAGTTTGCCTATAAAAGCTCCAAACACTCAGCGACTGGATTTACACCATTCATGTTAATGTATGGATTCCAACCGAGATCTCTGATGGCTGTAGGCCTAGAAAAGGAGAAGATTCAATCTGTCAAGGATTTCCTTGAAGATATAAATGTTATGCTCAGAGCTGCACGTGAGAGCATTCGTAGCACTCAAGATCGCGCTAAAACTTATGCGAATAAAGGACGTAGAAAGGTGACCTTTGCAGAAGGTGACTTTGTATTCCTCAAGGTTCCTGTGTTAGATACCTGTAACGCCGCTACGGGCGTTACCACAGGAGGGGACGGCCTCTGGCTCACCACCCAGCCATAGAGGAAGAATGAGGATTGCCCCTCATCCCCCAGGCTATATAGTGTGTGGCCTGTCGTCCACACTAGCCTGGCCGCCCATGACTCCGCATGGGCATCCTCTCCCACTGAACCCCGGACATGGCCATCCGGTCTGTCGTCGGTTCACAGGCGTTACAGCCTACGTGATGCCCATGCGGAGTCATGGGCGGCCAGGCTAGTGTGGACGGTAGGCCACACACTATATAGCCTGGGGGATGAGGGGCAATCCTCATTCTTCCTCTATGGCTGGGTGGTGAGCCAGAGGCCGTCCCCTCCTGTGGTAACGCCCGTAGTAGCGGCGTTACAGGTATCTAACAGTAAAACTCATCCTAGAGTTGCCACACCCTTACAAGGGAGTATAACGGCGGTTTATGGGACACATTGGCTATTACCGGAGCTTTATCATGTTCTATGTTGATATTGCTAGGCCATTGTATAAGCTTTTGATTACATTAGCCAATGCACCCATCTTGAGACCACCAAATTGGGGACTCATGTTCCATGTTTATATTGATGCATCAAACTTCACAATTGGGTGTGTTCTAGCACAACCAGGGGAGCATAGATTAGATTACCCAATCTACTTTGTGAGTCCACAACTCAATGAAGTTGAGATGAATTATACCACAACCAAGTACAAAGGACTAGCCATGGTGTATGTTGTCTAATAAGTTTATCTTCTTTGTGGATCATGAAGCTTTCACTACAATAGAATGAGGGTCTAGCAAGCAAAAATACCAGCATTTCATAACTAGAAAGATAGCTAGGTGTCGAGACATTTTTGTTGCAATGAGTTCGCTGCTCAGCAGAGCGAAATTTTGCTGCGAAATAGCAAAATATCGCTGCTCGGTATTTTGCTGCCGAGCAGCGACTTCTATTTTCGCTGCTGAGCAACGAACACTCTGCACAGTAAAAAAAGAGCTGGGGGGCAGACTGGGGAGTCTCTCTTTAAAAATAAAAATAAAACAGAGTCACAATTTTAGATTTATAACACAAACACAAATATAAGAAACACATACATTGTGGAGAATGCAATTGAGCCCAAAAATTTATTATATTTCAGAAATTGTTGGACCTTGGGCCATATATACATAATTTTTTTGCAATGAAGAGGTGTCTAATTGGAATCCTCATCAGATTCCGAGTGATCATCATTTGATTCCTCGTCCTCTTCACTTGATTCACGCTGATAATCTGGATCCTTCTCTTCTTTTTTCTCTTCATCCTACATACATGCCATCAAGCGTAAGGTAAGAAAGAGAATTAAAATACAATTAGACATAGAGAAGAGAATGGTTTAGGCTTACTTACCTCATCTGCTTGAGTCCCAAAATGAACTCATCCAAGTGTACACCTCGCGTATGCATCCACGAGACCACAATTGCGGACGAGGGGCTCTATACCCATAGTCATGCCCAACAACCTCCTCCTATAAAAAATAATTAAGAAAATATACAATTATTTCCAATATAGTACAAAACGAAATGAAATAAGAGAAGAAATGATTACCTACAAAACGAGAAAGAAAGAAGAATTTCCCGCCGGAGCCGAAGTGCGAAGCCCCTCGCTTCTGTAGTCGGGAAGCACTCGCCGTTGCTTGTTGTTAAAAAGCACCTAGGTGCTTTCTCACACGAAGCTACTTGCGTGCCTCCACTCCTCAGCTGTACACACGCTAGGCTTCTCCAAATTATTCTTTGCTACTCTCTTGATATTTGCTCTCTTATTAAAGAGCAAAATCTTGATGCGCCTCTTCATCCACTCCAAATTATTCTTTGCTACTCTCTTGATATTTGCTCTCTTTGCTACTCTCTTGATATTTGCTCTCTTATTAAAGAGCAGAAGCTTGATGTGCCTCTTCATCCACTCCTCTCGGAGAAGCAAAGACCCGCATGTGGCACGGGGAACTCCGACTTAAGCACATCGATAACATATTGCTTAGAAAGTTCATCTTGTGCTTTTCACTTTTTGAAGGATTTCACGAACTCCAAGTTTGCAAGTACATGCATACAATTTATGACTTGCTTTCCTCATGCATCCATCACACACGAGGGCATCATCCGCATCCATGTTGTATGGTAGGAGATGTAGATCGAATGGTGGAATGGCTCTCCTGGCGACGGCTGGCTCATAATGTGTAGATGAAGAGCCCCTTGTTTTTGGGGAGACACATCGGGAGACCTAGTGATGCTTTTGCCAAAGCAAAAGCATCTTGATCCCTCCCCCGCTTGCACGTCTACTACCCCCCAGACTCCCTACTACATCGTCGTCGCTCGTGGTGAAGAAGGATGTGAGGGTGGGTCTAGTAGAGGAAGGTGGTGTAGGCTCATCACAACCATATTATGATGGGCCTACACCACTCGGCCCCGCGCCACTCGACCCCGTGCCTATCAAAGGCATGGTCTGCCGTGACTGAGCAAGTGGGGTAGATTGCCCACGGCGTTGACTGGCCAAGTGGGGTAGTCTACCCCCATGGTGTCAACTAGCTTGACTATAAGCCCGCCTGCATATAAGATTAAAATATAAGACTTATAGAATGCATAAAATATTAACTTTGTGTATGTGAAAAGGATTGATGGAACCATACCTGTGTCTGTGTAAATTGTGACCAAGCTTGCTGCCCATAGCCTTCATTTATAATGGACAACAGATTGGCCACATCAGAATCTTGTACGAGTCGATTGACATTGCTGCTACATACATGCATAGGAAAGAAAACACGATTTCTCTAACCCAAGTCATACTTAAAGCTTAGACAAAGAATACAAGACACATGATTGGCACAAGATATTACAGATATATAAATATTCGCTTATTCATTTTCTCTTTGTGGTACATAATTTGTAAGCTCATATACTAACTTCCATTTTTTTCTATGCATAGTTTATTCTTCCAATTGCTATAGTTGGTTGTGGAGACAAGAAGGTGAGAGAGGCTATTTACAAAATGGGAATCTTGGTGAGGTATGAATCTTCTCTTCAATTCACTAAGTTATATTGCTTATTTGGAATTCTCATGCCCTCACAAGTTATGTATTGGTAAATAGTACACATAATTGCTATGTATGTAGGTACATATCCTTAAAAGAGATAGATGCTATATCCATTGAGATGGCTCGTCTTAATGCTATTGAGGTAGTGTGTATGATCGAGGACAACTTTCCTAGAACAATTCTCACTAGCCAATTGCATCTTGTGGTGCATTTGGTTGATGAAGTGGCGTTTGTGTTTTGTTCATGTTTGATGGATGTTTTTTCTTGAAATGTTCATGAAAATATTAAAGGAATTTGTGAGACAAAGAGCAAGGCCAGAAGCAAGCATGGCAGGGGGATGGTTAATGCAAGAGTATCTTGTGTAGATCTCAAAACATCTATCTCGCATAGATCCTTCCATGCCACGATTTGTGGAGCAATGAGGAGGATGACCGACTAATCACTAATGTGCCTCAGGGAAAAGGAGGGCAACAAAGACTGGATGAAGCATTACGCCACAAGGTGAATACATTATACATTCTAAATAGTCCCATCATGGAGAAGTGGATTGGGATACAATCAATAAACTAAAGGATGAGAGAAGAGCTTTCAAAGAAGAGCAAATAGATGCTTGCCATTCTCGCCTAGCTTGGAATCTCTATCAAATGTGATCAATATAGAATGGCTTTGTATGGCAATATCGATGGCATCGTAAAATGGAGAGATGATCACAAAAGAAGAGTATGAGTATGCAAGAGGATGTGACCCTCAAGTAAATTCTTCATCTCTATCTCACGTATATACCTTGTTTAATGCACTATACTAAATGTCATGCTTTTGTTTAATGTTAGTATAAACTATATAATGCAATATGGTCAGAGGGAAGGCACTTTCGCATGGAGCGTGTGGATTCTAAAAGAAACACATTTGATTGTGGTGTGATGGCAACTTTTGAGCAAGAAAGTCGAGCCAGTAGACATGATACCAATGTCATAGAGGAAAATCTTGAGTATTATGGAACTATTCATGATATTCTTAAGGTTGGATTTAGAGCATTTAGTCTATTCATCTTTGATGTCAAATGGTTCAAGGTGATATATAGAGGTGCTCAAGAAACCATGAAGAAACATCCAAATGGGTTCTTTCAAATTGATTCCACCAAGTTTTGAAATGATGAGAAAGATACCTTCGTACTACCTCAACACTGCACAGGTTAGTAACCCAACCAATCCCAAATTAAATGTAGTATAATAAAAGTGTAACCCCTTTGCTTTGTGATATTAGGTTATGTTTCACGCCGATCGAATTGATCCAAAGTGGTGGTATGTTATACAAGTTTCCCCTCGTTCAAAATATACCTTTCAAGATCAAGATATGGAGGCCGAATCTCTGGATAAGGTGGTGCAAGTACTACCTCAAATCAGCTCATTAGAAGAAGACAATGACATTTTGGATGGGGCCGATGAAGAGCATGAGGAACATCAATCAGAAGAAGATGATGAGTCACCTATCAATCATGACAATGCTTCACTTGGATCATGATAGTGATATTGATATTGATATTGATATTGATATGGAAACCCATCTTTTCATTGAGCTTCCATTAGATATAGACATTGATGAACCAACACATATGGATTTATTACAAGATGGGATAGATTCATGATCTTGACATTGTTTTGCTTCTCAAAAGTTTTCAACTATCCTTTTTTTTTGCTCGAAACATGGCTCTAAGGGTTTTAATGGATGTTTTTTTAAAACTATATATCATTTTTTGTGTGTATGTGACATGTATTTTTAGAATTCAGCATCCAACAACTTTGTGGAATTTCATGCAGCGAAAATAACAGCGTAATTTTGTTGTTCAGTAGTGAAATCACAATATAGTAGCGAAATTTCGCTACTAAAGACGCTGCTCAGTAGCATAATTTTACTGTGGAGAAGTGAACAGAATCCGTGACATCCCGACAAAAAAGCACTACTGAAATGCTGCTAGAAAACGTTGTTGTGCCCCCGACGTGCTTTAGTGTTTGTTGTATCTAATCAACAAGCCTTGCTTGACGGGACAAATTACTTGTTGGTTGTTGCTATTAATGGAGTTCAATTGTTATACACAGTGAGGAAGGGTCACAATATGTACTATTAGACCACGTGTCGATAATACCTAATGGGGAGTGTTGATAATGAGTTTTTAGATGCTGCTTTATTGAAATTAGATCTGGTATCGAAATGAAGTGAAGAAATTTTCGAGTATCTCACCTCTAGATTTCCACTAGAAAAGCTATTAAACAAGGATAGAATGTGATGACTTATTAAGTTAGCTGCACCTTATCAATTAATCGTCGCTGGTCGATTGTATAAGCCGGGCAAAGATCACATGTTGAGGTGGTGTATCAAAGAGAATGAATCGTGAAGGAGGCTCATAGTCGAATCATCGGAGGATATTTTGTAGGCAAAGTAGCGGCAAGGAGAATCTTGCAAGTCACATTATGGTGGCCAAACAATGTTTGGTGATGCCATGGAATTCGTCAAACATTATGATGAATGTTAATGCCTTAACATTCCCCATGGACAAGACAAAATGCCATTCGTCCCAATCATTGTGCCACAACTTTTTGAGAAATGTGGAATAGACTTTGTTGGACCCATTAGCCCAACTACACGACAAATACAAAAGCTTGGTATATAATTGTGACTATTGATTATTTCACAAAAATGGGCAGAAGCAAAAGCTACTCGAAAGGAAGATGCTTGTACCATTGCTAAATTTTTATGCGAGCACATCACATCCAGATTTGGGTGTCCCCTAGAGCTGATTAGTGATAAGGGTTGCCATTTTATCAATGAGGTCATTATAGTGACACACCATAAGTCATCACCCTACTACCCTCAAGCTAATGGGCAAGCAAAAAGTATGAATAAAGTCCTTTAACACACTTGCAAGTTAAATAGGTAGTTGATGTGGACTACCTGGAAAAATTCCCTTCCCAAATATTTAAAAAAATATATTTTTTGAGTATTGGATAGAAATTTATAATTTGATTGTCACATAAGACTAAAATTTGCTTACATTTTAAATAACTTAAGTAAATCAAAGCACTACCTTCAAAACATATCAATTTTTTTTGTACTTGAATCATCTTTGAAAAAACCATGTTTATACAATGCTTTATTTTTTTTATTACACAAATAGCAACTTCTAAAGAAACAAAAGTTTGTAAGATTTAAAGACTTGAACATACAACATACAAGGCAAATTAGAAAACATAGATGTTAGGTATACAAATATATAAAAAAAAACTTAAAGAAAAACATACATATTTGCCGTGTGGAATTTCGTGTGGAATTTTGACATGTAAGGGTCCTCAGAGTTGCAAGGGCTTCAAGAGAGGTAGATGGTTTAGCAATAAGAAAGGTTATACTGGATAGTCGGGAGTTCTTTTAAGATGCTAGTAGTAGAAGCATATGCCAGCATGAGGTCTAGGGGATGGGGTGGTGGGTTGCAAAAGGCAGCGAGCTGGCATCAATAGAGAGGAAGGTGGGTTAGTAGGGCAATCTCTGGAAGGAGAGAGGTGGTGTTTGCAAGAGGGGAGGCAGTGCAGTGTAAGAAGAGAAGCGAGTGGCAAGAGACAAGTGCATGGAAGAAGGGGACACAACTTTGGCAGGAGGGGAGGTGGCGTAGAAGAAGGAGAGGCAACAACGTAGGAGGCCCTATGAGAAGACAACGAAGGAGGGGAGGTGGCGTAGAAGAAGGAGAGGCAACAACGTAGGAGGCCCTATGAGAAGACAACGAAGGAGGCGTAGCACAAAGGAGACAATGATGAAGGAAAACAAAAAAAGTATTTGTTATTTTTTGGAAAAAAAAGATTTAAAAATGGAGGATGACACCATCCTAGAGTGAGATAACAAGGAAAAAGTTGAGGAAAGCAAGAGAGAGGTAAGCTTATGCTCATATTTTGTAGCAATTTAGATGTTCAACATCCAAATCGCCACGGTTTGGATGTTGAGCATCAAATTGCCTCAATTTGGATGCAAAATATCCATATGCATGTTTGAAGTGCTGATATAGGCCAAAAGTGTACCCACTTGATATAGCCTCTAAAGGCATGCATTTTTAGGAAAGCGGCCTACAAATGACTACCAATCACATTAACGGTTGCATGTCAAAAACCATATAAGCCATACCATAAACGACCATTTGGGCCGGGGTACGTGTAGGGGTGTGCCCGTGGTGGTTGGGAAAGGATAAGAGTGCCTTTCGATGTTGGGACATCGCCCATTACCTTCAAAGGGTGCCCGTGGGTAATAAATACATGCAATTTAGTGAAAAAATCAAACTCCCAGGCATTTGAGAGAGGTGTGCGCACGGGTTGGGCGCTTCATGGTGGGTAGGGACCCACAACACGTGCCTAGGATTGTCCGACGAGCGATGAATTTTTTTTGGGTGAAAATGTTTGGAGTATCTCGGGACCACAAGGACGTGCTCCATCTAATAGAATAGCTAGCTAAATTTGGTCAGAAGTTGTAGATTTTAAAACTTTGGAGCTTAACTAACACTACTCCAGTTGCCTGTTTTAACCTCGAAAAATCCCTACCCAAGGTAAACCCATGCCGAAGATTCTAAATTTGAATTCAAAATTATAAAATTCCAAGCAAAACTAGCTCATTTTAAAAACACCCCAAAAATATTAACTTTTGGTGAGGAAAGCAAGAGAGAGGTAAACTTATGCAAAAGTTTTGTAGCCATTTGGATGTTCAACATCCAAATTGCCACAGTTTGGATGTTTAATATCCAAATAGCCACAATTTGGATATTGAACATCCAAATTGTCTCAATTTTGATGCAAAATATTCATATGCATGTTTGAAGTGCTGATGCAGGCCAAAAATGTACCCACTTGACTACCAACCACACTAACGGTTGCATATCAAAAACCATATGAGCATACTGGTAAATGGCCTTTCGGGGGTGTATGTGTAGGGGTGTGTCCGTGTGGGAAAGGACAAGAGTGCCTTTCGGGCATTGGGACACCGCTCGTTACCTATAAAGGAGGCCTGTGTGGGTAATAAACACATGCAATTTAGTGAAAAATAGACTCTCATGCCTTCGAGAGAGGTGTGTGCACATTATGGGTGCTTAACATGTGGGGACCATGGCGGGCCCATAGCACGTGCCAGGGGTTATCCGACGGGCGTCATTTTTTTTTTTTGGGTGAAAACGTCTAAGGTTACCTTGGGACCCCAAGGGCATGCTTTGTCCTCTGATTGGCCACCCAGATAGTTGGTAAATTTGGTTGGAGGTTGTAGACTTTAAAATTTTGGAGCTTAATAAAAGTAACTCCAGTTGCCCATTTTGACCTCGAAAAAATCCCTACCCGTGTTAAATCCATGGGGAAGATTCCAAATTTGAATTCAGAATTATAAAATTCTAAGAAAAACTAGCTCATTTTAAAAACACTCCAAAAATAGTAAGTTTTGGTGAGGAAAGCAGCAAGAGAGAGGTAAACTTATGTTGGCGTTTTATAATAATTTGGATGTTCAATATCCAAATCACCACACTTTAGATGTCGAACATCCAAATTGCCTCAATTTGGATGCAAAATGTTAAAACCCTAAGATCTCTCTAGATAATTGTTATGCATAAACATGCATAAACTCATCCACCCGACCACCCCGAGCCCAAGGGATGCACACATGGAATATAATGAAATACATCATACCTTTACCTTGATGTCCCCCTATACCATCAAGAGGTATAACTCCAATCCAATAGCATGTAGCTATTGGATTGGAGTTATACCTCATCCACCCGACCACCCCCGAGCCCAAGGGATGCACACATGGAATATAATGAAATACATCATACCTTTACCTTGATGTCTCTCCATACCATCAAGAGGTATAACTCCAATCCAATAGCATGTAGCTATAGTGTGAAATGGTAGGTGAGTAGATATGATCCTTTACACAAGCGACCATAGCCTAAGCCTCCAAGCCTCCAAGCCCCCAAGCCCCCTTGAGTGTGCCCCATGCCCCTATTATATAGGAGGGCCCTCAAATGACTCTTGGCTCTCCATTTCCCATGTGTGACCCTTGGATGCCTGACCCTAACCTTAACCCTTAAGGTTAGTCCTAACCCATGCTCCACTAGAGCTTGTTCCCATGCTCCCATGCTCACAAGTCTAATGTGGGTTAGCCTCCTAGTATATGCACACATAATGTGCATATAACACAAAACCTCCATATGCATGTTTGAAGTGCTAATTTAGGAGAAAAGTGTACCCAGTTGATATAGCCTCTAAAGGCATGCGCTTTTAGGAAAGTGACCTCTAAAAAAATTGACTATTAACAACACTAACAGTTGCATGTCAAAAACCATGTAGGCCATACCGTAAATGTCCCTTCGGGCTGAGTGGTACATGTAGGGGTGCGTTCCCTTGGACTCCTCCTGGTGGGGGACGTGCCGTTGCTTGTACCCTCTGCTAATGTGTCCTATTGAGTAGGATCATTATTGTTCCAACTGTGCACCATGGACCTAAAATTTTCAACCCATGTGCAATAGACCAAGTTGAGCGTCCTCTATCAGCATAGAACCGTGCCCTATCTTAAGCACTCTTGATAGAATCTCGAGCTTCGGTCAGCATTTCCTACATATCACGCAAGAAATCCCTCGATGCATCAAGCTCGATGTCCTTAAGACCGATATCAATAGGTGCCCTGGGTTGATACCCATACATAAGCATGAATGGACTAAAATCAATAGCCGTATATTTAAAACTGTTATAGGTAAATTTCATCATTGGAAGATATTTTTACCAATTTGATGCTTTTCCAGAGACATATGCACGAAGCATATCCTCCACAATCTGATTCATACGCTCTGTTTACCTATCAGACTGTGGATATTCAGAGCAATTCATACTCAAAGTAGTTTCCTCATTTGTAAACCATTCGGAATAAAGTAGGAAAACATGGCATTATAATAGCAGAAACCAGGGATTCATTGGCGCCCCGACATACCCACATCTGCACATGGAATAATCGATGTCCCGAGTTACCCATATCAACATAGAGAGTCATCAGCGTCTCGGTGAGTCACATATGTCCATCCATAAACCATCAGGTTGATTGTATAAATCAACTAAAGTACGGAACTAGAGAAAGAAATGCCAACAAAGGAAAAAATTCAAATTTTTCTTAATCCGAACACAACAAAATAAACTCGCTAAACTCTAAATAAAGAGATTTCAACAAGTGAAAATGTCGATGAGATTACCCTCATATCAAAACATGCAAGCTATAGATAAAAGAAGTTTATCTAGAGAATGCCCACACTATAACTTCTAGTGAATTTAGAAAATGAGATTGTCTTTGAATGTTGAGGTCAACATGTTAAGTGATGTAAGCAAAGCAACAATCTTGAGCCCAAATTATCCCATAAGATAATATATGCGAGGGATCACTAGCGTCCCATACTACCATGATACCACCCATACATACCTTAACAATTTGAAACTCCCTAGTACGCCGTCTAGGAAAATATGAAGAAAATCCTGTATAAAAGGAATAAGATGGCCTTATCCCAGACTTTCACATACTAAAATCTGTCTCTATATACCTGAGACTACATCAAGGAATATTTCTTTCCGAGTACATAAATAATAACTACCCAAAACACAATAAAGTTGGGGTAGAAAAATAACTCACCTAGATACATAAACAACTAGGTATCTGAGTTAGAATATATACAAGAGTACAAGAAATATACTCCAAAATTAAGTGCAAAAAACGAAGGTAAATGCTACCTTCAAGGCACATAAAATTATCCAAAAGATCAAAAAATCCTTATATAAAACCATGGATAAAAGCATAGAAGCTCCTCAAATCCATAAAAACCATAGTTGATCATAAAAATCAATGCATGCCATCTAATGCTCATTAATCATGCCAAAAGAAGCATTAAAATTGGTGGCCAACTCATCAATCCGGAGTATATAAACGTGGTGTCGTTCAAGCAAAACTCCAAAGTAAGCAAGTGAAACACATGTGTGTAACACTCATTAAATTCCCCGTAGACACAAGTGATCTAGGCAGAATCAAATGAGTCCATGTAAAACTTGGAAAACATCCAATAAAATCCACCAAAACAAACCGATCAACTGACCCATGATAGAATTTGTCTTAGGCTTAAGAAATTAAGCACAAACCACACTTAAACAAGTGCAAAATAAATTATCATGAAAAAGTGTCAAAGGTGAAACACACTTTGAACGCAGATTATAGCCATCAAAATAAATTAAGGAACATGTCCAAAAAGAATGGCTAAACAATGGTAAAAAATCATGAAGACATTATTTAGAATTAATCCAAATAAAAATATCTACTTATACGAGGTACAATTGTATTAATAATATGCGAATAATCCGCATCTATCTAATGTCAACACGAGAAAACGTACTTCAACATTAAATACCCCTCGAAAATATTAAATTCTTGAGAAAAAAAATTATCATGATTTTTTCCTAAGTTATCCTAATTTTATAAGGCCTCAAAATATGATAATTTTGAATTCCACCAAACCTATCTTATGACATTCCAAACCTATATTTTTCCAGAAAACTTTTAGCAATTAGATTTGCCAAAATACCATTGATATTTTAAAAATACTAATTTTTTAGGATTTCTAAAAATAATTTCTAGAATATTCCTAATTTCTCCTGAGAATCCCATCGTTCATGAAATTTACAATTTCGCTCGACAATTCTCAAATCCAATGAAAATTTACAATTTTAATGGATTTTTTTAAATTTTTAGGTCAAAAAATATATTTTTAAAGGAATTTGAATGGTCACGGGCGCCCGAATGGACACACCACGTGCCAAAGAGCAACCCCACATTTTCCAGAAATTAAAAATAACCTTTGTCTAATTTTCCACTAATTTTGAGAAATTTTTTGATATTTTTAATTTACCTCGAATGCATTTAGAATACAAATGGTCAAAAAATTTCAGAATCCCAACAGTTTTCTCGGAATACAGAAAGCCAACAGTTTTGGGAAAATGAAAAGACAAAAAAAAATCGGAATGTGAAAGGTCAAAAGTTTCCGGAATATGCAAGGTCAAAAGATTTCCTAGACTTTAGAATGCCAAAAGGTTTTCCAAGAATGCGGAAAGCCAAAGGGTTTCAAGAAGAAATTTTCAGAGGATTTTTATCTCAAATTTCATATTTTTTGGCTTTTTTCTAGGCTTTTTTGAAACCTTGAAAAAAAACTCATTAATTTTTAAAAAAAAAACAAAACTTTAATAAGCTTTTTATAAATCTTATAAACTGATTTTTTAGGGGGGGCATTTTTTCCACCCGCCTCTGCAGCAGCAGCGAACCCCCCCTCTGCGTCGTGCGCAAAAGATGACAGGGAGAGGAGACTCCCTCCTCTCCTTCTTCTCCATCAATTTCTCATTCTCCACCCCCTCCTTTGTTAAAAACAGAGAGGAGGATTAAGCTTTAATTAATCTTTTTATTAAACTAAGCCTAATCATAATAAATATTAATTATGATTAATATTTAATTACAAAAAATCCCTTGTAAGGGCGGGAGGAAAATAGACGAGAAAAATCAAATTTGAGAGGCAGAGAGGGTCCCACGCACACGAGAGAGCATTTCATGCATCAACATGCTGTCCCCTACTACATTTTAGCAGAAAATCGGTAGAAATTTGATCGCATATCTGCGCATACCCTCTACAAATTTTTTCCAATTTGATGCTTTTCCAGAGACATATGCACGAAGCATATCCTCTACAAAATCTGATTCATACACTCTATTTGCCTATCAGATATTGCGGATGATCAGAGCAATTCATACTCAAAGTAGTTTCCTCGTTTGTAAACCATTCGGAATAAAGTAAGAAAACATGACATTATAACAGCAGAAACCAGGGATTCATCAGCACCCCGACATACCCACATCTGCACATGGAATAATGGACATCCCGAGTTACCCATATCAACATAGAGAGTCATCAGCGTCTCGATGAGTCACATATGTCCATCCGTAAACTAGTTGATTGTATAAATCACCTTAAGTACGGAACTAGAGAAAGAAATGCCAACAAAGGAAAAAATCCAAATTTCCTTAATCCGAACACAACAAAATAAACTCGCTGAACTCTAAATAAAGAGATTTCAACAAGTGAAAATGCCGACGAGATTACCCTCATCAAAACATGCAAGCTATAGATAAAAGAAGTTTATCTAGAGAACGCCTACACTATAACTTCTAGTGAATTTAGAAAATGAGATTGTCTTTGAATGTTGAGGCCAACATGCTAAGTGATGTAAGCAAAGCATTAATCTTGAGCCCAAATTATCCCATAAGATAATATATACGAGGGATCACTAGCGTCCCCCCGTACCACCATGATACCACCCATACATACCTTAACAATTTGAAACTCCCTAGTATGCCGTCTAGGAAAATATGAATCAAATCCTGTATAAAAGGAATAAGATGGCCTTATCCCAGACTTTCACATACTAAAATCTGTCTCTATATACTTGAGATTACATCAAGGAATAACTCTTTCCGAGTACATTATTCGAAAAGAATTTTGAATTATTGGCACCTTTCTAATGATAACTACCCAAAACACAATAAAGTTGGGGTAGAAAAATAACTCACCTAGATACATAAACAACTAGGTATCCGAGTTGGAATATGTACAAGAGTACAAGAAATATACTCCAAAATTACGTGCAAAAAACGAAGGTAAATGCTATCTTCAAGGCACATAAAATTATCCAAAAGATCAAAAGATCCTTATCAAACCATGGATAAAAGCAGAGAAGCTCCTCGAATCCATAAAAACCATAGTTGATCATAAAAATCAATGCATACCATCTAATGGTCATTAATCATGCCAAAAGAAGCATTAAAATTGGTGGCCAACTCATCAATCCGGACTATATGAACGTGGTGTCGTTCAAGTTAAACTCCAAAGTAAGCAAGTGAAACACATGTGTGTAACACTCATTAAATTCCCCGTAGACACAAGTGATCTAGGCAGAATCTGATGAGTCCATATAAAACTTGGAAAACATCCAATAAAATCCACCAAAACAAACCGATCAACTGACCCATGATAGAATTTGTCTTAGGCTTAAGAAATTAAGCACAAACCACACTTAAACAAGTGCGAAATAAATTATCATGAAAAAGTGTCAAAGGTGAAACACACTTTGAACCCAGGTTATAGCCATCAAAATAAATTAAGGAACATGTCCAAAAAGAATGGCTAAACAATGGTAAAAAATCATGAAGACATTATGTAGAATTAATCCAAACAAAAATATCTACTAATACGAGGTACAATCGTATTAATAATATGCAAATAACCCGCATCTATCTAATGTCAACACGCATGAGAAAACGTACTTCAACATTAAATAACCCTCGAAAATATTAAATTCTCGAGAAAAAAAATTATAATGATTTTTTCTTTATTTTGTAGGGCCTCAAAATATGATAATTTTTAATTTCACCAAACCTATCTTATGGCATTCCAAGCCTATCTTATGGCATTCCAAACCTATATTTTTCCAGAAAATTTTTAGCAATTAGATTTATCAAAATACCATTGATATTTTAAAAATATCAAATTTTTAGGATTTCTAAAAATAATTTTTAGAATATTCCTAATTTCTCCATAGAATCCCATCGTTCACGAAATTTACAATTCCGCTCAACAATTCTCAAATCCAATGAAAATTTACAATTTTAATGGATTTTTTAATTTTCTAGGTCAAAAAATAAAATTTTAAAGGAATTTGAATGGTCATGGCGGGCGCCCGAATGGATAGACACACCATATGCCAAATACCAACCCCACATTTTCCAGAAATTAAAAATAACCTTTGTCTAATTTTCCACTAATTTTGAGGAATTTCTTGAAAGTTTTAATTTACCCTAAACGCATTTAGAATACAAATGGTCAAAAAATTTCGGAATCCCAACGGTTTTCCCGGAATACAAAAAGCCAACAGTTTTGGAAAAATAAAAAGACAAAAAAAATCAGAATGTGAAAGGTCAAAGTTTTCGGAATATGAAAGGTCAAAAGATTTCCCGGAATTCGGAAAGCCAAAGGGTTTCAAGAAGAAATTTTCAGAGAATTTTTATCTCAAATTTCATATTTTTTTAAACCTTTTTTCCAAGCTTTTTTTGAAAAGATTTCAAAAGTTTTTTTAAAAAAAATAAAAAAACTCATTAAAAGAACCAAAACTTTAATAAGCTTTTATAAAGCTTATAAACTAAATTTTTAGGGGACGGGGGTGGGTGTTTTTCCAACCCGCCTGGCGAACCCTCCCCCCTGCGTGCGCAAAGGATGAGAGGGAGAGGAGACTCCCTCTCTCCTCTCCTCCTTCTCCATCCATTTCTCATTCTCCACTCCCACCTTCTCTGTTTTAACAGCAAGGAGGATTAAGCTTTAATTAATCTTTTTAATTAAAGTAAGCCTAATCATTAATTAAATATAAATTATGATTAATATTTAATAACAAAAAATCCCTTGTAAGAGAGGGCGGGAGGAAAATAGACGAGAAAAATCAGATTTGAGAGGCGGAGAGGGTCCCATGCACACGGGAGAGCATTTCAGCATCAACATGCTGCCCCCTATTGCATTTCAGCAGAAAATTGGCAGAAATTTGATATCTGCGAAAAAATTTACAAAAATATATAAATAATATAATTTTAACCATAAAAATGCTAAAAACATTTCTAAAAAATTAGGAAAACATTCTTAAAAATTCTAGAAATTTAGGGAATCCATTCCACCAAAAATATCCACAATTAAATATGTGGTATTTTTGTAAAAATTTTCATTAATGCTTATTTTAAACCATAAAAAATAAGAAAAAATAGTATTAAACTCACGAAATTTCCCCGCGACGTCGATTCGTCCATTGAATAGTAGTAACATGTGTTCCAATCACCATATCAATGATCCACGTGCAAATTATCATAAAGAATTAATAAAATAATATTTTTTATTTAGTAAATATTAAAATTTACTTCAAAAATACTAAAAATTACAATAAAAAAGAAAAAATAACAACAATTAACTAGAGATTGCTCTGATACCACTGTTAAAACCCTTAGATCAATTTCATTTATCTGATTCATATCACTTCCATCCATCCATTTACATCTATCTGATTCCTATCACATCTCATCACATCTATTTATAGAATGTAAAAGAATTCTACTTTTTTGGATATAAAGATTCTTTACGCACCTAATTAGGCATAAAGACAACTTTAGTAGGAATAACACTTTTACAAAAATCCTTTTATGCATCTATTTAGGCATAAATTTAATTTTAAGGAAAATAACACTTTCAAATTAAAAATAAACCTTTTATGCATTTTATTATGCATAAATTCCATTTTAACGAGAACAACACTTTCAAATAAAAATAAATCTTTTATGCATCTTCCTATGCATAAATTCAATTTAAATGAGAAAGACACTTTTGAATTAAAAATCAATCTTTTATGCATCTTCCTATGCATAAAATCAAAATTGATGAAAATAACTCTTTTGAAATAAAAAATAGATTTCTTTATGCATCATTCTATGCATAAAATCAAAATGGATGAAAATAACTCTTTTGAAATAAAAATAGATTTCTTTATGCATCATTCTATGCATAAAATCAAAATTGATGAAAATAACTCTTTTGAAATAAAAATAGATTCCTTTATGCATCATTCTATGTATAAAATCAAAATTGATGAAAATAACTCTTTTGAAATAAAAATATATTTCTTTATGCATCTATTTATACATAAAATCAAAATTGATGAAAATAACTCTTTCGAATTAAAAATAAAATTCTGTAAGAAAGCATTATGGGCCCAAGGCCATGGACAACTAGTAAGTAGGTGTGAACTCTTGGGTGGAGTATAAATACCAATGTAAATGGGTAAGTAGGTGTGAACTCTTGGGTGGAGTATAAATACCAATGTAAATGGGATTATGGGTCATTCATGATAATGTTATCTGTTCCAAGAATCAATGGTGAGCTTCTCCCGTGAGATGCTAAGTGGTGACTCCTTCATGAGCCACTCCCTTGGTGAGGGACTAACCCACCCCTGTTACTTTCTTTCATTGGTATCAGAGCCTGGCTTTTGATCCATGATTTTTAATTTTTTCTTTTCTTCTTCTCATTTCGTGAAATTTCTGCTTCATTTGATTCATGGGGGAAGGGGATATGGCTAAGGTAGAGTTTGTGGTTCAAATCTGAGCACATGGACCTATTTTTTTTTGAATGAGTGGACCAAATTGGAAAAATTTTCTAATCTTGATTAGCAGTTGTTAATCAAAAACGTTTTTTTTGTTTGGGAGCTTTCTTGCAAACCCTAGCCATGGAATCTCAACATGAGCAAAGGGCATTGAGTCTCTCATGTATCTAGCAATGTTTTATGAAGTATTTCACCTATTTTCCATGAGCAATGGGGCTCCCAATGTGGCTGAAAATCACTACCAAAGCTGCCCACGTTTTTCACCAAAGTGACCCTAATCTTCATCTCCTTCAACAAATTCAAGCATTAAGGCTTCCCGGGTGACATTGGTGAGTTGCTCCATCACTTCCTTACAATTTTGAAGCATTCTTTCAAGCTATGGAGTGAATTAGGGTTTTATTACACATAAAATCCTAATTTTCAGAAATTGGACTTTAATCATGGCCATTCATGCTGCTCTTTATGCATTATGAATGCTTGAATGCTACACATAGCCATTCAATGCTATGCCTTGCATATTGGCATAAGTGAGCATAGCTTTTGGCACATTTAGGGTATTGAATAAAATGTTTTGGGTTGGAAGCCCACTTTTTGGTGACACCGTTTTCCATTGCCGGTTGCACGTTTTTGGTCATAACTCTCTCATACGAACTCCGTTTTTGGAGTTCTAGTACTCAAAACGACCGGCTCGTCGTCCTCTTCGAGACGAGCTATAGGTCTTGAGGTGCAGGATTTAGCAAGTGCTCTCTATTTTCACTTTTGTACTGGATTTTCTAGTCCCGAGCAGGAACTCGTGCCCAGAACACGACCCGAGATCACCGCTCCGTGACACTTGGATGTTGTTGATGTATGTGGAAATGTATTGACATTGCCATGAGTGGATGTGATGAAGGAAGCACTATGAACCATGTATTATGATATGAATGAGCATGAGTCATGCTATAAATCAATTGTAAGTCAACTCTACTTATTCATTGAGCTTGTAACTCACGATTTTATTCCTAGAATCTAGAATGAAGTAAGGGTACCTTGGCATTTGGAGGAGAGGCCAAGGGGAGAATGTCTTGAATCTTCCTTGGCATTTGGAGGAGAGGCCAAGGGGAGAATGTCTTGAATCTTCCTTGCCGTTAGTGCCGGGTAACGTGGTAAGGAAGAGGATTAGGTACTTGGTGGTAAAGAAATGGCCTCAACCTTCACCTTGGATGTAAACTTGGTGAAGGGGTGAGAAGTGCTTGGCCGGGAGATCGGCAAGCATCGACGCGCTTCATCGACCACTTCATTCGACTTGAGCAAACAAGCAAATCCTCTACATCGACTTCTTATGCAAAAAGACAAAATTGATGCCATAAGGTCACATGCTCAGATGGAAAAATGATTGAGGATTGATTTGCTTATAGTGGTCAAATGCATAAGGATTTTAATACTTGATTGAGATGCTTTGATTTGATTGAGATTTGGTGCAAAAAGAGGGGAGACCATGGCAAATTTTTTACAAAATTTGCCTACTTGCAGCCAGGACAAATCCTTGAATTTCTAGGGTTTTTCAAAAGCTTTTCAAATCTGTCCTGAAAGCTCTTCAATCTATCCAAAAACCTCTTTCAAACAAGCTAAAGATCACTCAAATCGGAGTAGTATTGAGCGGTCAAAGTTAAGAGTTGACTTTCAGCCGCGGTACAGTTGACTGGTCAAAAGCTGTTGACTTTTTCAGATATGTTTTTGGGGATTCTTATTCGTCTCGTCAAGAGCTTCGCATCGATATAAAGATCACCCAAATCGGATACTGTTTGAATAGAGAAAAAAAAATCAAGTAAGTGGTCTTTGCAAGGAGGGATCAATTACGCGCATGGAAATGACTAGAGGAGGTCAAAACAAGGGAGCCCGGAATGAAAATGATCAAAGACAACCGGAAGCAATGATGGCAACGAGTTCATCAACGAGGAATGAAGAAAGTTCAACCATAAAAGCACCATCTCCAGATGAATCTCAGCCAGTGGAAATGCCTCAACTTTGGGAACTACTTCGCTAACAGTGGACATGATGTTAATGGCTATGGAGAGTATGTTTCAAAGGATTGAAAATAACCAAACAAATCGGCAACAACAATTTGGTGAACACCTCATGGAACGGTTCGACAAGCGACACCACTACCTGGATGACGTGATGCAAAGAGGGTTAAAAGACTTGGAGAAAACCATTAGTGCATTGGCTCCTCTCAAGCTCAACCAAGAAGCCGATATGAATGCAATGGATGGTGTACATTATGATGCCAAACATGATGGAAAGCCTTCTATGCCAGAAGAGAACAAAGTAAGACAAATGATGCCACCTCAAATGATGCCACATTCTTCTTACATGGACAAGGGCAAGAGACCTATGGGTGATGCTTCTTATGAGAGATCCAATGCCAGTATTCCAAGAACTTCATCCTTTATGCAAGATGCAAGAAGAGGGTATGAACAGAAGGGATTTAAAGATGCAGGTGATTGGCAATTGGAAGATGAGCAAATGCATAGACACTTGGGTGAAGGAAGAGGATTTGATGATCCAAGAGCACGGCAGAGGGGTTCAAGAATGCATGGTGATTTTGACAATACTGTGAAGGACAAAATCATATTTAATAAGTTCAAAGGAGAATCAAATTCTATCAAAGACTTTGAAGAGTGGGCAAACAAGATGGATCTCTACTTCGAAATCAGCCCAAGGAGCGAGATTGCCAAAGTCTACTTCGCCTCACTTCATCTTGAAGGTTTTGCTCACACTTGGTGGAGGAGGAAGCAATCTCATGGTTATGTCATCACTACTTGGGAAGAATTCAAGAATGACATGGCAGAAGAGTTTACTTCTCGCATGCAAAGGGACAATCACATTGTGGAATGGGACAAGCTAGAGCAAATCACTACCGTGAAGGAATATTCTCATAAGTTTCTAAAGCTTCTATTATACTTGGACGACTTTGATGAGCATTATCTTGTTGTCAAGTATATAAGGGGCTTGAAAGCTCCTATTGGTGGTGATGTCAAGTCTCATGAACCCGCCACTTTGAAGAAGGCAATGATGCTTGCAGAAATTCATGAAGAGAAGTGCTTGACAAAGTGGGCTAGCAAAGGGAATATCAAAGGGGAAGTGATCACAAGGACTGACATGGGTTCTCATGCAAACACAAGACCTAATCTTCCAAGATTTCCTACCGTGTATGGTAGAGGGTCTAATAGACTTCCATTTGAACCACCATTTATGTCCAACAAAGCTACATACAATGAGTCCAAGCCAGCAAATGGAGGTTCTCATGATGATGGTTTTGATGAAGAAAATCCCGAGTTTCCTTTTGATCCGGGTGGGAAACTAAAGTTTGCTGATGACAAAATGGATGATGGGATGCCTCTATGCGTGTGGAATGAAAACAATAGTGCACATACTACCTTGTGTACAATCTCTCATGATGCTTATGCGGTAAGTAAGGGTGCCAACACATTGAGATTGAAGATCAAGGTGAATGGGAGAACAGCATATGCACTCATTGATACAAGAAGCACGCATAGTTTTGTCAATAAAAGGTCTTTGAACACTCTCAAAATGCAACCAACTTCTTTACCAAACAAGCACATGGTGCAAGTGGCCAATGGTGATTCAATGGGTTGCAATATGAAGTGTCAAAGTACAGAATTGGAGTTGTCCAAGAGCTACTCTTGCAAAGTTGATCTTTTGGTGATTGAGTTGGGACCAATTGACATAGTACTTGGATGTGATTGGCTGTCCACTTTGAACTCTTTTACCATGAACTTACAGAAAAGTTTCATGAGTTTTGTGCATCATGGACCAAAGAGGCCCATTTCATTCCTTCCAAGGTCACATATTCAGCCCAAAATGTTGCCAAGCAATTTGTTGATGGGGTTTTCAAGTTGCATGGTATGCCGTCACAAATTGTGAGTGATCGCGATGTCAAATTCATGAGCACTTTTTGGGAACATTGTTTGAATATATGGGAACCAAGCTTACTCCAAGCACCGCCTATCATCCCGAAACCGATGGTCAAACAGAAAGAGTAAACAAATGGGTGGAAACATATCTACGCCACTATTGTCATGATACTTAAAGCACATGGGATGATTGGTTACCTTTGGCTGAGTTTGCTTACAACTCAACATATCATGTGAGCATTGGCATGTCACCCTTTGAGGCTTTATATGGTTACAAGGTCAATTTGCCTATGTTGGTGGGTACATATGAGACTTCTAACCATAATGCCAAGGAGGAAGCTGAAAGGATGCAAGCTTTGTTGCAACAATGCAAAAGTAATTTGAAGGTTGCACAAGAGAAAATGAGACAATATGCCAATGTTCATCGAAGACCATTGGAATTCAAAGTGGGAGATTGGGTTCTTTTGAGAATACCAAAGTCAAGATATGCGTCTTTGAAGGGAAGCACCAACACCAAACTAGCTCATCGCTATTATGGTCCTTATCAAGTGATACGAAGAGTTGGGGAGGTTGCATATCAACTCTTACTTCCATCTACAACAAAGATTCATGATGTGTTTCATGTCTCTCACTTGAAAGGATATGTGGGTATGATCGATCAAATGGTTGATGAGTTACCTCCAATGAATGAAGAGGGAATGATTGAATACATTCCAGAAGCTATCTTGGGTACAAGGAAAAAGGTACTTCGCACTCGTACCTTGGTGGAGTATCTTGTTCAATGGAAAGGTTTACCTAAGGAAGAAGCTTCATGGCAACCTATTTCAGCACATTGGAGGGATATGAAGCATTGATAGAGCAATATGGGTTGGTGTAAATTCAGCCACATGGAACATTCTTCTCCGAATTTGGGGTATTCATTTGAGGTTTCGAGGACGAAACCATTGGGGAAGGGATGGTTTGTAAGAAAGCATTATGGGCCCAAGGCCATGGACAACTAGTAAGTAGGTGTGAACTCTTGGGTGGAGTATAAATACCAATGTAAATGGGATTATGGGTCATTCATGATAATGTTATCTGTTCCAAGAATCAATGGTGAGCTTCTCCCGTGAGATGCTAAGTGGTGACTCCTTCATGAGCCACTCCCTTGGTGAGGGACTAACCCACCCCTGTTACTTTCTTTCAAATTCTTTATGCATCTATTTATGTATAAAATCAAAATTGATAAGAATAACACTTTTGGATTAAAATAAATTCTTTATGCATCTTTCCATGCATAAATCCAATTTAGTAGGAACTACACTTTTAGAATAAAAGAATTTCTCTTATGCATCTAATTTATGCATAAAATCCATTTTTATGATGAAAATCACACTTTTAATATAAAAAAATCACACTTTTAATATAAAAAAATATCATTTATGATGAAAATCACACTTTTAATATAAAAAAATATCTTTTATGCATATGTTTATGCATACAAATCATTTATGATGAAAATCACTCTTTTAATATAGAGAATTTCTTTTATGCATCCATTTATGCATAAAAATCATTTATGATGAAAATCACACTTTTAATATAAAAAATATCTTTTATGCATATGTTATGCATACAAATCATTTATGATGAAAATCACTCTTTTAATATAAAAGAATTTCTTTTATGCATCCATTTATGCATAAAAATCATTTATGATGAAAATCACACTTTTAATATAAAAATATCTTTTATGCATATGTTTATGCATACAAATCATTTATGATGAAAATCACTCTTTTAATATAAAAGAATTTCTTTTATGCATCCATTTATGCATAAAAATCATTTATGATAAAAATCACACTTTTAATATAAAAAATATCTTTTATGCATATGTTATGCATACAAATCATTTATGATGAAAATCACTCTTTTAATTTAAAAGAATTTCTTTTATGCATCCATTTATGCATAAAATTTATTTATGATAAAAATTACACTTTTAATATAAAAAAACATCTTTTATGCATATGTTTATGCATACAAATCATTTATGATGAAAATCACTCTTTTAATACAAAAGAATTTCTTTTATGCATCCATTTATTCATAAAAATCATTTATGATAAAAATCACACTTTTAATATTAAAAAATATATTTTATGCATATGTTATGAATACAAATCATTTATGATGAAAAAAACACTTTTATAATCAAAAAAACAATTTCAATATGCTTCCTTCTATGCATAGAATTTAAATCTAAAGAAAGTAACACTTTTTTAATAAAATATTTTTAGTATGCATTTTCTTATACCTAGGATGAAAATTAACACTTTAAGAATACATATACGATGGGAATTACTCTTTTTGAATAAAAAAATAAAACTTATTTTGTAAAATTTTAAAAAATTTGGCCATAACCTCCTTTGTATGGCTGACCATTTTTCAAATTTTAATTCTCTAAAATTAATTAGAAGTTCACCAAGAGTATTTAAATCATTCTAATGTAAACATTTTTTACTTATCAAAGAGAAACATTATGAAAAACTTGATTTTATCCATTAATCATTCATCTAGGATAAAGAATGGTTAGATTTACTAAAGAAGAGAGGGGAATGCCTTTTTTCAATGAGGCATAACATCATAATCATTTTAGAGAAGACAAAAATCATAAAAAATTATAAAATGAAATAGAAAAGAGAAGAATCTCCAACTTACAAGGAGAATTTGTTGAGAGCTTTCCTTTGGCTTGATGGTTTGAGGGATCTACTCTTGTTTGAAACAAGAGTGGCCACTAATCTTTAGAAGAGGGAAGGTCAAAAACTAATGAATTATGAGTAAATTCACAGTTTTTGGCACTTGGGAGAAGCAGGGTAACAGTGCAAAACACTATTAAGCTTCAACAAAGGGGGAGGCTTCTATTTATAGGAAAAAGTGAGCCTCTAACCAAGCAAACTGATTCTAGAATTTTTCAGATCAGTTTGGTCAATTTTTGACCCTTTTTAGGTCAGTTTAGCTCACTTTTTGGATCTAGTTGAAACAGGAGAGAGGAGAGATAAAAATATCTCATTATTTTTGAGTTTAAAACTCATTCAAGTATGTGAAGTAAAAAATTTCAAAAAATTCTTGAAAATTAGTAGAAAATTAGACAAAGGTTATTTTTAATTTCTGGAAAATGTGGGGTTGCTGTTTGGCACGTGGTGTGTCCTTTCGGGCGCTCGTGACCATTCAAATTCCTTAAAAAATATATTTTTTGACTTAAAAAAAAATTCCATTAAAATTATAAAGTTTCATTGGATTTGAGAATTGTCGGGCGGACTTGTAAATTTCATGAATGATGGGATTCTCAAGAGAAATTAGGAATATTCTAGAAATTATTTTTAAAAATCCTAAAAAAATGATATTTTTAAAATATCAATGGTATTTTGGCAAATCTAATTGCTAAAAATTTTCAGGAAAAATATAGGTTTGGAATGCCATAAGATAGGTTTGGTGGAATTCAAAATTATCAAGGAAACACACCCCTACATGTACCACTCAGCCCGAAGGGCCATTTACGATATGGCCTACATGGTTTTTGACATGCAGCTCTTAGTGTTGTTAATAGTCATTTTAAGAGGTCACTTTCCTAAAAGCGCATGCCTTTAGAGGCTATATCAAGTGGGTACGCTTTACTCCTAAATTAGCACTTCAAACATGCATATGGAGGTTTTGTGTTATATGCACATTATGTGTGCATATACTAGGAGGCTAACCCACATTAGGCTTGTGAGCATGGGAGCATGGGAACAAGCTTTAGTGGAGCATGGGTTAGGACTAACCTTAAGGGTTAAGGTTAGGGTCAGGCATCCAAGGGTCACACATGGGAAATGGAGAGTCAAGAGTTACTTGAGGGCCCTCCCATATAATAGGGGCATGGGGCACACTCAAGGGGGCTTGGGGGCTTGGAGGCTTGGAGGCTTAGGCTATGGTCTCTTGTGTAGAGGATTATATCTACTCACCTACCATTTCACACTATAGCTACATGCTATTGGATTGGAGTTATACCTCTTGATGGTATGGGACATTAAGGTAAAGGTATGATGTATTTCATTATATTTCATGTGTGCATCCCTTGGGCTTGGGGGTGGTCGGGTGGATGAGTTTATGCCTGATTTATGCATAACAATTATCTAGAGAGATCTTAGGGTTTTAACAATGGTATTAGAGTAATCTCTAGTTAATTGTTATTTTTTAATTATAATTTTTAGTATTTTTAAAGTAAATTTTAATATTTACTAAATAAAAAATATTATTTTATTGATTTTTGATGATGATTTGCACGTGGATCGTAGATAAGGTGATTAGAACGCGTGTTACTACTATTCAATGGACGAATCGACGTTGCGGGGGAATTATGTGAGTTTAATACTATTTTTTTCTATTTTTTATGGTTTAAAATAAGCATTAATAAAATTTTTTAGAAAAATACCACATATTTTATTGTGGATATTTCTGGTGGAATGGATTCCCTAAATTTCTAGAATTTTTAGGAATGTTTTTCTAATTTTTTACAAATGTTTTTGGCATTTTTTATGGTTAAAATTATATTTTTTATACATTTTTGTGGGTTTTCTGTCGAGTTTTTGCTGAAATGCAGTAGTAGGGGGCAGCATGTTGATGCATGAAATGCTCTCTCGTGTGCGTGGAACCCTCTCCGCCTCTCAAATCTGATTTTTCTCGTCTATTTTCCTCATGCCCGTGTGAACTGCTCTTACAAGGGATTTTTTGTAATTAAATATTAATCATAATTAATATTTAATTATGATTAGGATTAGTTTAATTAAAAAGATTAATTAAAGCTTAATCCTCCTCTTTGTTAACAGAGAAGGAGGGGGTGGAGAATAATAAATGGATGGAGAAGGAGAGGAGAGAGGGAGTCTCCTCTCCCTCTCATCTTTTGCACACGTAGAGGGGGGGTAATGCTGCAGGCGGAAAAAATGCCAACCCCCCCTAAAATGCCCACCCTTCCCCCCTAAAAAATGTTGCAGGGGGGGTATGCTGCAGGGGGGTATGTTGCGGGCAGAAAAATGCCCACCCCCCCTAAAAAATTAGTTTATAAGCTTTATAAAAAGCTTATTAAAGTTTTAGTTTTTTTTTAATTTTTTTAAATGAGCTTTTTTATTTTTAAAAAAAGCTTTTGAAATCTTTTCAAAAAAAGCCAAAAATATGAAATTTGAGATAAAAATTCTGTGAAAATTTCTTCTTGAAACCCTTTGGCTTTCCGCATTCTCGGGAAACCTTTTGGCTTTTCGAATTCCGGGAAATCTTTTGACCTTCCGTATTCCGAAAACTTTTGACCTTTCACATTTCGATTTTTTTTTTGTCTTTTCATTTTCTCGAAACTGTTGGCTTTCCGTATTCCGGGGAAACCGTTGGAATTTCGAAATTTTTTGACCATTTGTATTCTAAATGCGTTCGGGGTAAATTAAAAACTCTAAAAAAATCCTCAAAATTAATGAAAAATTAGACAAAGGTTATTTTTAATTTCTGGAAAATGTGGAGTTGGTGTTTAGCACGTGGTGTGTCCATTTGGGCGCCCCTGACCATTCAAATTTCTTTAAAAATATATTTTTTGACCTAAAAAATTAAAAATTCCGTTAAAATTATAAGTTTTCATTGGATTTGAGAATTGTCGGGCGGAATTATAAATTTCATGAACGATGGGATTCTCAGGAGAAATTAGGAATATTCTAGAAATTATTGTTAGTAATCCTAAAAAATTAGTATTTTTAAAATATCAATGGTATTTTGGCAAATCTAATTGCTAAAAATTTTCAGAAAAAATATAGGTTTGGAATGCCATAAGATAGGTTTCGTGGAATTCAAAATTGTCATATTTTGAGGCCCTATAAATTTAGAAAAAATTAGAAAAAAATCATGATAATTTTTTTTCTTGAGAATTTAATATTTTCGAGGGTTATTTAATGTTGAAGTATGTTTTCTCGTGCATGCTGACATTAGATAGATGCGGGTTATTCGCATATTTTTAATACGATTGTACCTCGTACTGTAGATATTTTTGTTTGGATTAATTCCAAACAATGTCTTCATGATTTTTTACCATTGTTTAGCCATTATTTTTGGACATGTTCCTTAATTTATTTTGATGGCTATAATTTGCGTTTAAAGGGTCAAGCATCCAAGGGTCACACATGGGAAATGGAGAGTCAAAAGTCACTTGAGGGTCCTCCTATATACTAGGGGCATCGGGCACACTCAGGAGGCTTGGAGGCTTGGAGGCTTAGGCTATGGTCTCTTGTGTAGAGGATCATATCTACTCACCTATCATTTCACACTAGAGCTACATGCTATTGGATTGGAGTTATACCTCTTGATGGTATGGGACATCAAGATAAAGGTATGATGTATTTCATTATATTTCATGTGTGCATATCTTGGGCTCGAGGGTGGTCGGGTGGATGAGTTTATGCCTGATTTTTTATGCATAACAATTATCTAGAGAGATCTTAGGATTTTAATAGTGGTATCATAGCAATCTCTAGTTAATTGCTATTATTTTTTCTTTTTTATTGTAATTTTTAGCATTTTTAAAGTAAATTTTAATATTTATTAAATAAAAAATATTATTTTATTAATTTTTGATGATGATTTGCACGTGGATTGTCGATATAGTGATTGGAACGTGTGTTACTATGATTCAATAGACGAATCGACGTTGCGGGGGAATTCTGTGAGTTTAATACTATTTTTTTCTATTTTTGTGGTTTTAAAATAAGCATTAATGAAACTTTTTAACACAAAAATACCACATATTTTATTCTAGATATTTTTGGTGGAATGGATTCCCTAAATTTCTAGAATTTTTAGGAATGTTTTTCTAATTTTTTAGAAAATTTTTGAGCATTTTTATGGTTAAAATTATATTTTTAATACATTTTTGCAGGTTTTTCTGCGGGTATGCGATCAAATTTCTGCCAATTCTCTGCTGAAATGCAGTAGGGGGCAGCATGTTGATGCATGAAATTCTCTCCCGTGTGCGTGGGACCCTCTTTGCCTCTCAAATCGGATTTTTCTCGTCTATTTTCCTCCCGCCCGTGTTACAAGTGATTTTTTGTAATTAAATATTAATCTTAATTAATACTTAATTAAGATTAGGCTTACTTTAATTAAAAAGATTAATTAAAGCTTAATCCTCCTCTCTGTTAACAGAGAAGGAGGGGGTGGAGAATGAGAAATGGATGTAGAAGAAGGAGAAGAGTGAGGGAGTCTCCTCTCCCTCTCATCTTTTGTGCACGCAGGGGGGGTCGCTTCTGCAGGCGGGTGGAAAAAACACCCCACCCCCCCTAAAAAATCAGTTTATAAGCTTTATAAAAAGCTTATTAAAGTTTTGGGTTTTTTAATATTTTTTTAAATGAGTTTTTTTATTAAAAAAACCTTTTGAAATTTTTATAAAAAAAGCTTGGAAAAAAGCCAAAAAATATGAAATTTGAGATAAAAATTCTATGAAAATTTTCTGAAAATTTCTTCTTGAAATCCTTTGGCTTTCCGCATTCCTTGGAAACCTTTTGCCTTTCCGAATTTTGGGAAATCTTTTGATCTTCCGTATTTCGAAAACTTTTGACCTTTCACATTCTGATTTTTTTGTCTTTTCATTTTCCTGAAACTATTGGCTTTCCGTATACAGTCGGGATTTCGAAATTTTTTGACCATTTGTATTCTAAATGCGTTCGGGGTAAATTAAAAATTTTAAAAAATTTCTCAAAATTAGTAGAAAATTAGAGAAAGTTTATTTTTAATTTTTAAAAAATGTGGGGTTGGTGTTTGGCACGTGGTGTGTCCATTCGGGCACCAGCGACCTTTCAAATTCCTTTAAAAATATATTTTTTGACCCAAAAAATCTAAAAAATCCATTAAAACTATAAATTTTTATTGGATTTGAGAATTGTCGGGTAGAATTGTAAATTTCGTGAACGATGGGATTCTCAAGAGAAATTAGAAACATTCTAGAAATTATTTTTAAAAATCCTAAAAAATTGGTATTTTTAAAATATCAATGGTATTTTGGCAAATCTAATTGCTAAAAACTTTCTGGAATTTGGAATGCCATAAGATAGATTTGGTGGAATTCAAAATTATCATATATTGAGGTCCTATAAAATTAGAAAAAATTAGGGAAAAAAAATCATGATAATTTTTTTCTTAAGAATTTAATATTTTCGAGGGTTATTTAATGTTGAAGTATGTTTTCTCGTGACATTAGATAGATGCAGGTTATTCGCATATTATTAATACGATTGTACCTCGTATTAGTAGATATTTTTGTTTGGATTAATTATAAACAATGTCTTCATGATTTTTTACCATTGTTTAGCCATTCTTTTTGGACATGTTTCTTAATTTATTTTGATGGCTATAATTTGCGTTCAAAGTGTGTTTCCCCTTTGACACTTTTTCATGATAATTTATTTTGCACTTGTTTAAGTGTGGTTTTTGCTTAATTTCTTAAGCCTAAGACAAATTCTATAACGGGTCAGTTGATCGATTTGTTTTGGTGGATTTTATTGGATGTTTTTCAAGTTTTATATGGACTCATCAAATTCTACCTAGATCACTTGTGTCTACGAGGAATTTAATTAGTGTTACACACAGGTGTTTCATTTGCTTACTTTGGAGTTTTGCTTGAACGACACCACGTTCATATACTCCGGATTGATGAGTTGGCCACCAATTTTAATGCTTCTTTTGGCATGATTAATGACCATTAGATGGCATGCATTGATTTAACTATGGTTTTTATGGATTTGAGGAGCTTCTATGCTTTTATCCATGGTTTGATAAGGATCTTTTGATCTTTTGGATAATTTTATGTGCCTTGAAGAGAGCATTTACCTTCGTTTTTTGCACGTAATTTTGGAGTATATTTCTTGTACTCTTGTACATATTCCAACTCGGATACCTAGTTGTTTATGTATCTAGGTGAGTTATGTATCTAGGTGAGTTATTTTTCTATCCCAACTTTATTGTGTTTTGGGTAGTTATCATTAGAAAGGCGCCAATAATTCAAAATTCTTTTCTAATGATATACTCGGAAAGAGTTATTCCTTGATGTAGTCTCAGGTATATAGAGACAAATTTTAGTATGTGAAAGTCTGGAATAAGGCCATCTTATTCCTTTTATATAGGATTTGATTCATATTTTCCTAGATGGCATATTAGGGAGTTTCGAATTGTTAAGGTATGTATGGGTGGTATCATGGTGGTATGGGACACTAGTGATCCCTCGCATATATTATCTTATGGGATAATTTGGGCTCAAGATTATTGCTTTGCTTACATCACTTAGCATGTTGACCTCAACATTCAAAGATAATCTCATTTTCTAAATTCACTAGAAGTTATAGTGTGGGCACTCTTTAGATAAACTTTTTTTTATCTATAGGAGCCTGCATGTTTTGATGAGGGTAATCTCGTCGGCATTTTCACTTAATGAAATCTCTTTATTTAGAGTTCAAAGAGTTTATTTTATTGTGTTCGGATTAAGGAAATTTGGATTTTTTCCTTTGTTAGCATTTCTTTCTTTAGTTTCGTACTTTAGGTGATTTATACTATCAACCTGATGGTTTACGGATGGACATATGTGACTCATCGAGACGCTGATGACTCTCTATGTTAATATGGGTAACTCAGGATGTCGATTATTCCATGTGCAGATGTGGGTATGTCGAGACGCCGATGAATCCCTGGTTTCTGTTGTTATAATGCCATGTTTTTCTACTTTATTCTGAATGGTTTACAAACGAGAAAACTACTTTGAGTATGAATTGCTCTGATCATCCACAGTCTAATAGGCAAATAGAGCGTATGAATCAGATTGTAGAGGATATGCTTCGTGCATATGTCTCTGGAAAAGCATCAAATTTGGAAAAATATCTTCCAATGATGGAATTTGCCTATAGCAAATTTAAATATACGCCTAGTGGTTTTAGTCCCTTCATGCTTATGTATGGGTATCAACCCAAGGGGCACCTATTGATGTCGGTCTCTTAAGGACATCGAGCTTAATGCATCCAGTGATTTCTTGCGTGATACGCAAGAAATGCTTGACCGAAGCTCGGGATTCTATCAGGAGTGCTCAGGATAGGGCACGGTTCTATGCTGATAGAGGACGCTCAACTTGGTCTATTACACATGGGTTAAAAATTTTGGGTCCATGGCGCACAGCTGGAACAATAATGATCCTGCTCGATAGGACACATTAGCAGGGGGTACAAGCAACGGCACATCCCTTCCACTAAGAGGGGTCCAAGGGAACACACCCCTACATGTACCACTCAGCCCGAAGGGCCATTTACGGTATGGCCTACAAAGGTTTTTGACATGCAGCTCTTAGTATTATTAATAGTAATTTTTAGAGGTCACTTTCCTAAAAGCGCATGCCTTTAGGCTATATCAAGTGGGTACACTTTTCTCCTAAATTAGCACTTCAAACATGCATATGGAGGTTTTGTGTTATATGCACATTATGTGTGCATATACTAGGAGCCTAACCCACATTAGGCTTGTGAGCATGGGAGCATGGGAACAAGCTCTAGTGGAGCATGGGTTAGGACTAACCTTAAGGGTTAAGGTTAGGGTCAGGCATCCAAGGGTCACACATGGAAAATAGAGAGTCAAGAGTCACTTGAGGGCCCTCCTATATAATAGGGGCATGGGACACACTCAAGGGGGCTTGGGGGCTTGGAGGCTTGGAGGCTTAGGCTATGGTCTCTTGTGTAGAGGATCATATCTACTTACCTACCATTTCACACTATAGCTACATGCTATTGGATTGGAGTTATATCTCTTAATGGTATGGGACATCAAGGTAAAGGTATGATGTATTTCATTATATTTCATGTGTGCATCCCTTGGGCTTGCGGGTGGTTGGGTGGATGAGTTTATGCCTGATTTATGCATGTTTATGTATAAAAATTATCTAGAGAGATCTTAGGGTTGTAACAGTGGTATCAGAGCAATCTTTAGTTAATTGTTGTTATTTTTTCTTTTTTTATTGTAAATTTTAGTATTTTTGAAGTAAATTTTAATATTTACTTAATAAAAATATTATTTTATTGATTTTTTATGATGATTTGCACATGAATCGTCGATATGGTGATTGAAACGCGTGCTACTACTATTCAATGGACGAATTGACGTTGCGGAAAAATTCTGAGTTTAATACTATTTTATCCTATTTTTTATAGTTTAAAATAAGCATTAATAAATTTTTTTACAAAAATACCACATATTTTATCGTGGATATTTTTGGTGGAATGGATTTCATAAATTTCTAGAATTTTTGGGAATATTTTTCTAATTTTTAAGAAAATTTTTAAGCATTTTTTATGGTTTAAAATATATATTTTTATACATTTTTACGAGTTTTTTTTACAGGTATGCGATCAAATTTCTGTCGATTTCCTGCTGAAATGCAGTAGGTGACAGCATGTTGATGCATGAAATGCTCTCGTGTGTGCATTGGACCCTCTCCATCTCTCAAATCTGATTTTTCTCGTGTATTTTCCTCCCGCCCGTGTGAACTTCTCCTATAAGGGATTTTTTGTAATTAAATATTAATCATAATTAATATTTAATTATAATTAGGCTTAGTTTAATATAAAAGATTAATTAAAGCTTAATCCTCCTCTCTGTTAACAGAGAAGGAGGGGTTGGAGAATGAGAAATGGATGGAGAAGAAGGAGAGGAGAGAGGTAGTCTCCTCTCCCTCTCATCTTTTGCGCACGCAGGGGGGTTCGCTTTGCAGAGGCGAGTGGAAAAAACGCCCACCCCTCCCCCCTAAAAAATCAATTTAAAAGCTTTACAATAATTCAATTGTTTTTGGCCTAATCCTCTCCAAAGTGAATTGGTGGCCACTATTGCTTCAAACAAGAGTAGAACCCTCAATCCCTCAAGCCAAAGGAGAGCTTACAAGCTCCATGTAATAATTTTCTTACTTTATTTATGAATTTTAATGAAAAATCTCTTGTTTTCTTGATTTTTATGTTTTGCAAATGATTGAATTAAATTCAAATGCTATGCCTTTGATGAAAAGGCCACCCCCTTCTCTTCTTTACATCATCCTAGAAAGATTAACTAAGTGATTAGTTAAACTCTTCTTATTGTTTACTCTCTTGAATTTAGAAAATTGTGTAGATTAGAGTTCCATGATTCTAAATTGGGTTAATTAAGTTAAGTGAAGAAAGATAAAGATGAGAAATGGTCAGCCATACAAAGGAGGTTATGGCAAAATTTTCCAGAATTTTGTGAAAAAGAAAGTTTGTTTTTATGTTATTCCAAAAGAGTAATTCCCACCATTTTTGCATCTAAAAGAAATATTCTAATTACTCCATGTATATATTCACCTATGAATATGCATGGATATCACCGATATTAATTATTAAATTTGATTTCTATGCATAGAAAGATGCATAAAGAATTTTTTTAAATAAAAGTGTTATTCTTATTAAATTTGATTTCTATGCATAGAAAGATGCATAAAGGAATTTTTTTAAAATTACAAAAGTGTTATTCTTATTAAATTTCATTTCTATGCATAGAAAGATGAATAAAGGATTTTTTTAAATTATAAAAGTGTTATTCTTATTAAATTTGATTTCTATGCATAAAGAAATTTTTTTAATTATAAAAGTGTTATTCTTATTAAATTTGATTTCTATGCATAATGGAAATTTTTATTATTATAAAAGTGTTATTCTTATTAAATTTGATTTCTATACATAGAAAGATGCATAAAGGAAATGTTTTTATTACAAAAGTATTATTCTTATTAAATTTGATTTTTATGCATAGAAAGATGCATAAAGGAATTTTTTTATTATAAAAGTGTTATTCTTATTAAATTTGATTTCTATGCATAGAAAGATGCATAAAGGAATTTTTTTATTATAAAAGCGTTATTCTTGTAAAAATTTATTTTTATGCATAAATAGATGCATAAAGAAATTATTTTTATTTTAAAAGTGTTATTCCTATTAAATTTGATTTTATGCATAAATAAATGCGAAAAAGGATTTTTTAATATAAAAGTGTTATTCCCATTGAAGTTGATTTTTATGCATAAATAGATGCATAAAGAATTTTTATATCAAAATTAGAATTCTCTTAAATTCTATGTTTAAATTCTATGAGTATTTGATAAATGAATAATTAAATACTCTAAGAGAGAAATTTCTATCGTTTTATTCATATTCACAAAAAGAAAATTCAAGAAATCTATAGTGAAGATCGAAATATTCAAATAAATGATTAATTTATTCCTCATTGGAATTCGTAACTAATTTAGAAATCAATTAAGTGAATATTCAAAGAAAGAAATTCAGTAAAATAGTAACTGAATTATCAAACCTTTTCGAGAAAGATAGTTCAAGAAAAATCATCCGACTCGAACCTTGAATCAAACTATGACCAAGACCAAAATTTTTTTTGTCAGCTTCGAGGAAAGAAAGTGTGACCAATTTAGAAAAATACACTCAAAACTCCTGCCAAATCTGAAACTAAGTTTGAGATCCTTCGAATTGATATGTGGATCAAGGTTATAGAATTCAAGGAATTCTAGTATGAAATTCAGAATTCCGATCAAGAAGTTTTAGGGATATTGATTCAAGAAATAATCCTTGTATTCAAAAGAAAATCAAACTGAAAACTTGCATAGAAACCCTGTTTTCTTAAAGGATTGTCTTACGCCAGAATGCTGGTGGAGGGAGCATTTGGTATATGTTTTTCTAAGGGAAGTTCGGTTGCAACAGCTGGCGGGGAGTGTTCAAAGGATGGCTCACGCGGTAAAGCCTACCCAGGTCGACTAGCCTTGATATGGTCGAAAAATGGTGCGCTTCCGATATGATGGGTGAGGGCTGACGAAGCGGTCCCTGAGTGAAGTGCCAGGACACCTAAGGAGGATCCTGGAGGGTTTTGACTAGGAGATGCATGGGCTCGCAGTGCCTATGACACCCATGCATATGTCATGGAAGATATGTATGATGGACGAAATGATTATTGTATTTTGTTACTGGATCTCGTTTGCTGACCAATTGGTTATTGTAATCTGTTACTGGATCTCGTTGTTGCTGACCAGTTGGTCTCAACGGAGAGTCTAGAGTGATACTGTTTTTTGAGAAACAAGGGATTGGATGGATTTTTCGAGTTATGGCATCTGTAACCAATAACGGTTTGTTAATGGATTATTTTATATGTTAAGGTTTTAAAGAGGAGTGTGTGCGTATCTGTATTCGAAAGCAAAAGTTAAGAAAGGCATTTAATTATGGGTGGGTGAGTTATCTGGTTCCACCGATTCCAGTGGTTGGGTGGTGGCTAACCCATGGGCCAGGTTGGAATCAGTGGAGTTTAATAATTAAATTGAAATAATAGGAATACGCTTAGATTTAGAGTAGTTAAATAAAAACCTGAAGAATTTCTCAAATGAGTAGATCAATGTGTGAGAAAGAAGAGATGAGAAAAGAGACAATGTACTCAAGAACTCATCAATGAACCACTAGCCAACTTGATTAGAAATGAACTACAATGCCTCATATATATAGGAAAGTTCCTCCACCCTTTCCTCCATCCAAAAATGTGTGTAAATAGGAAAAAATGGAAATGAATGCTATAAATCCCAAAAATGCCTAGAGGCTAAAGAGTGTGCCACTAGCGTGACACCATCTGGAGATGACACCTATCCAACACCTCCTCTTCAGGTCCAGATGGGAGGACCAACGCCAACGCGTTGAAGAAGATAATCCAAGGTAGGTCGAGGAAGAGGCTTAGTAAACAAATCAGCAACATTATCTTTGGTAGGACAATACTCAAGCTGAATGTGACCTTCAAAAATCCAATCACGCGAACAAAATGAAAATGAACATCAATGTGTTTGGATCGTCCTCGAATAACTGGATTTTTGGCTAAAGCAATAGCACTCTGTGAATCTGAGTAGATGAGTGTCGGAGTAAATGAACATCCAAGGTGATTCAGAATTTGCTGAAGCCAAAGTGCTTCAGAAGTGGCATCAAGATATGACTTGTACTTTGCTTCGGTCGATGAAGCAGAAGTAATTCGCTACTTTTGACATTTCCAAGAAACAAGTCCTTTACCAAGCATAAAACAATAGCCTGACATGGAACGCCTAGTATCAATACACCCTGCCCAATCAGAATCTGAGTAACCAATAAGTGTATCTCCACCTGCATAAGAAATGCCATAATCAAGAGATCCATGAAGATATTGAAGAACCCTCAAAGCTACCTGCCAATGAGATCGACAAGGCTATGAAGAGAATTGGCTGAGAATACTCATAGCATAGAGAGATCTGACCGAGTGTTAACCAAATAAAGTAGAGAACCAATAAGTTGGCGATACTCTGTAGCATCAACCTCAGGGGAATCATCATCTTTGGATAATTTTGAATTAGGATCCATGGGACAAGTGAGTGATACACAATCATGCATGCCATATTTCTCAAGCAACCTTAAAGTATACTTCTTTTGACAAAGAAAGATGCCAGAAGCAAATTGCCACACTTCTAAACCAAGAAAATAGTGGAGTAGTCCAAGATCAGTCATGGCAAATGATGTTGTGAGTTGAGTTTGAACCCATTTGAGTAGATCCAAATTAGAGCCAGTGAGTGTCAAATCATCCACATAAAGCACAAGAATGCATATATCATCATCCACAATAAGCACATAAAGATTAGGATCTGCATGAGTCCTCTCAAAATGTAGAGAAAGGAGAAAACTATCAATCTTCTGATACCAAGCTCGAGGAGCTTGCTTGAGACCATAAAGAGCTTTCTGTAATAAATACACATCATGTTCATGACCCTGTGTAATAAAACCTTCAGGTTGTGCCACATAAGCTTCCTCCTCTAAATCTCCATTCAAGAAGGCAGATTTAACATCCATTTGATATATAGGCCAGGCATAGTGAGAAGCAAGAGCAAAAAAAACACGAATAGTAGAATATCTGGCAGTAGGAGCAAAAGTTTCATCAAAGTCTTCACCTTCTTTTTGAGCATAACCTTTAGCAACAAGGCGTGCCTTGTACTTATCAAGAGTACCATCAGAATGAATCTTGACTTTGAAAATCCACTTAACACCAATGACCTTTTTATGTGAAGGTCGTGGAACTAACTGCCATGTGTTATTAGATTCAATAGAAGAAATCTCTGCTTGCATTGCTTCACACCAATGTGGTAAGGAAAGAGCTTCCTTAACCATTTCAAGCTCAAACACATCACCAATATGAGACATCAAGGCAATATTTACTGAAGGGCGTGTACGTAAGACACGTGTAGTAGATTGTTGAGCATCTGAAAGTGATATACCTGAATCCTAAAGTAGAGAGCGAACCCATTTTGGAGGACCAGAAGTCCATGTAGAATCCAATGAAGTAGTAGGTCTTGCAATCGAAATGGATGGAGGGGATGAAGTAGGACTGATGGTGTAGATGAGGATGAGACTGTAGGGAATGAGAGAGGCTCAAGCTCAAGAGATGGAAATGGATCCAAGAGAGATGTAGAAGGCGGTAACTCATCAAGACCAAAAACATGCTCATCAAAGATGGCATCACGTGAAAGAACAATATCCTCACGAGAAGGATCCCAAAAACGGAACCCTTTGGAGCGAGAAGCATATCCTGTGAATATCATAGGTTTGGACTTAGCATCAAGAGTCCTCCTCTTAGAAGAAGGCACATGCACATGAGCAACACAACCAAAGACATGAAAATGAGAAACAGTAGGCTTGTGGCCTGTGAAAGCCTCCTCTGGAGTCATGCCGTCCACTGCTTTCGTAAGAGAGCGGTTGAGAAGATAAACTGAAGTAGCTATAGCCTCACCCCAAAAGGAGGAAGGTAGCTTTGCATGATGTAAGAGGGAGCGGGCCATTTCCTTCACCGTTCTATTCTTTCTTTCAACCACACCATTCTGCTGAGGAGTGTAGGGTACGGTGGTTTGTCGTTGTATGCCTTTTGAAGCTAGAAAATCCTCAAATGCTATAAACTCACCTCCATTGTCAGTCCTAAGAAAAGATACCTTTTGACTTGCTTGATTCTCCATTTGGGCAAGCCAAACCTTAAAATGAGAAAGAGCATCAGACTTCTTAGGTAAGAAATAAACCCATGATTTGTGAGAGAAGTCATCCACAAGAAGCATATAATACTTGGATCCACCAAGCGATTATACTTCCATAGGTCCTGCTGCAAGATCAGCATGAATAAGCTCAAGTATGCATGTGGCCCTATGAGTAGCCTCCTCTGGAAAAAAAGCCCGATGTTGCTTTCCTTGAGCACAAGAAGAACAAATATGATGGCGAGGTTTCTGAAGCTTTGGTAGACCTGTAACCATGTCATGTGAGACAAGATGTTACAAAGTAGCAAGAGGAACATGGCCAAAGCGGAAATGCCATAGATCACTATCTTCATTAGAAACAAGTGCTTTAGGAGAAGCAAATAATTGATGAAGATGAGACTCATGTGGTGGCAACTGTGCTGTAAAAGAGCTTATATGATAAAGCCCAGCATTTTGATAACCATGTGCCACATAAGAAAGTGACTATCTATCAATGATTTCAATCACTTCATCATCAAAGTAAACCCCAAGACCTTTAGAAGTAGCCTTAGAGATAGAAAATAATTTGGCAGACATCTTAGGCACATGCAAAACATCATGTAAGATAGCATCTCCAAAAGAAACATCACCAATACCAATCACAGGGAGAGACAAAGCATCACCAATGTGTACTGATGAAGAGATAGACTTATAGTTTTCCAATAAGGAAGAACTATTCGTCATATGAGAGGTAGCACCACTATCGACAATCCACTCATCCGCAGTATGCGTATCAAGATCTTTGATTACCACAAGTGATGTGTCACATGAAGAAGTCAACTGAATCTGTGAAAAAGTCAATTTCATATTGGGTGTGTAAGTGGTGTGACTAGTTCTAAGTTTTCATGAATATCCGGCTAGGGGGCCTGGGAACTCTTTTCCCTGGTACCTGGGACAAAACCTAACCAAATTCTTAAATGGATCCCATCACTACAGTGGTTGGGCGGTTGGCTAACCCATGGGACTAGATGGGGTTTGGCTGGACTGATGGATCCCTAAAATGAGACTCAATTCTGTTATGGTACAATAGATGAAGTAAATCTCGGATAAAAATTGTTCTATGGAAAAGAATCAACGGCTGTGCCTCTCAATGAGGAAAAAAGCGTTGGTCTCTATGATCGAAGTGCAAGTCTTTTCCTTGATCTGACTATGGGACTTACGGGTTCGGTCAGATCAGTTCAGTAAGTTAAGGCTCTTGACTACGTTAGAGTAAAAATATCCTGGAGGAATCGCTCGTGCTTTCCGGGTGAGAAAAGTTTTTTCGGGTTCGGTTTTCAAGAACTGAGAGGGATTAGTCTCTATACGCGAGGCCCCGAGTGAGGGACCCTGCCCCGTGCAAGAAGTGCTACTTCCGCTCTGCTAGCACCCAAGAATTCGTTATGCGGAGGGGACAGGGATCTTTCATCCATTCACATCTACCCAGATCCACATCATATCACATCTCATCTATCCACATCATATCTCATCCATTCATATCTAACCAGATCCACATCATATCTCATCCATTAATATCTAACCAGATCCACATCACATCTTATCCATTCACATCTCATCACATCACATCACATCTCACCACATCCATTCAGATATCATCACATCACATTCACATCCATTCATATCTCATTGCATCCATTCACATCTCATCACACCTACTCACATCTCATCACATCCACTCACATCTCATCACACCCATTCACATCTCATCACATCCACTCACATGTCATCACACCCATTCACATCTCATCACATCCATTCACATCTCATCACTCCCATTCACATGTATTATTATATCACATCCACTCACATCTCATCACATCCATTCACATCTCATCTCCATTTACGTTACATCACATTCATTCACATCTCATCACATCCATCCTCATCTTATCACATCTTGTAAGATCCCAACCCACTACGCAAAGAATTCTGGGTTGCTAGTAGCAGAAGTAGCACTTCTTGCGGGGGGTAGGGTCCCAAACTCGGGGCCTCGCCCCACGGATATCCGGACAAGAGACTAATCCATCGGTTTCTCCAAAACTAAACTCGGAAAAACTTCCTTTGCCCGGAAAGCACGGGCGATTCCACCAAGATAACTTTTCCCTAACGTAATCAAAAGCCTTAACTAACTGAACTGATCTGACCGAACTCGTAAGTTCCATAGTCAGATCAAGGGACAGATTGCACTTGGATCATAGAGACCAATGCTTTTTTCCTCATCGAGAGGCACAGCGGTTGATTCTTTTTCAATAGAACAATTTTTGTCTGGGATTAACTTCATCTATCGAACTAAACAGAAATTGAGTCTCGATTTATGAATCCATCAGTCGAGCCTACAGTCCCATGGGTTAGCCAACCGCCCAACCACTGTAGTGATGGGATCCAATTAGGAATTTGGTTAGGTTTTGTCCCGGGGGGTACCAAGAAAAAGAGTTCCCAGGTCCCCTAGCCGGATGTTCATGCAAACATAAAACTAGTCACACCACTTACACACCCAATATGAAACTGTCTTTTTCTCAGCATCAGCTATCTTTAAAACAATCCTTTAATGAAACCATTGTGTCACTGATCACAATCCTCAAAATCTCTGGTTGAATCCTTATTTCCAATCATTCCTTCATCGGTGTACTTATGGCATCATTGGCAACTAGCTCATAGTAACCGGCAATATATTCACATATAAAAATCAAGATGGAATCCTCGTTGAAGATCAGCAAGATCAACCAACAGATCCATATAAGAGAGCTATGGACTCATCAGTTGAGGACCAGCAAGTTCAATATACCAGATCTATACTCGGTTTCAGAAAACAACTCTTACTCCTTGTTCCAATATCTTCCATGACGCACGTGTGGGTATATTCGGCGACCCAGAGCCCGAGCACCGTATGGTCAGCACCCTCTAGGATCCTTCGCAGGTCACCTAGCGCTTCACTCATAGGCCGCTTCCTTGGTCCCTAGGCCGCTTCCTTGGTCCCTCATTCTCTGTACCGGAAGCTCACCATTTAAATCGGACCGAGGCTGGTTCATTCACATCACATATCATTTATTCACATCAATTCACATGTCATCACATCTCATCCATTCACTCATATCGACGTCTCATCATTTCACATACACATTTGCATTCATTATTCCACATACACATCCACATTCGTACATCTACATCCATACGTCCAATTCCATATCAGCATTCATACATACACATCCATATCCACATCCATACATCCACATCCACATTCATACATCCATATCCACATCCACATCCATACATCCATTTCCACATCCACATCCACATCCATACATCCATTTTTACATCCGCATTCAAACATCCATATCCACATCCACATTCATACATCCACATCCACATTCCATATCTACATCCATACATCCACATCCACATCCACATCCATACATCCACAACCACATCCATACATTTTCACATCCACAACCACATCCATACATCCACATCCACATCCACATCCATACATCCATATCCACATTCCACATTCATACATCCATATCCACATTCCACATTCATACATCCACATCCACATCCCACATTCACATTCACATTCACATTCACATTCATATTCACAAACATCCTTATCCACTCATCCATTTACATTTATCTAATTCATATCACTTCCATCCATCCATGTACATCTATCTAATTCCTATCTAATTCATATCACTTCCATCCATGTACATCTATCTAATTCCTATCACATCTCATCACATCTATTTATAGAATGTAAGAAATTTCTAATTTTTTGATATAAAGATTCTTTACGCATCTAATTAGGCATAAAGACGACTTTAGTAGGAATAACACTTTTATAAAAATCTATTTATGCATAAATTTATTTTTAAGGAAAATAACACTTTCGAATTAAAAATAAACCTTTTATGCATTTTACTATGCATAAATTCCATTTTAATGAGAATAACACTTTCAAAATAAAAATAAATCTTTTATGCATCTATCTATGCATAAATTTAATTTCAATGAAAATAATACTTTCGAAATAAAAATAAATCTTTTATGCATCTTTCTATGCATAAAATCAAAATTGATAAGAATAACTCTTTTGGATTAAAAGTAAAATTCTTTATGCATCTATTTATGCATAAAATCAAAATTGATAAGAATAACTCTTTTGGAATAAAAATAAAATTCTTTATGCATCTATTTATGCATAAAATCAAAATTGATGAAAATAACTCTTTTGAATTAAAAATAAAACTCTTTATGCATCTTTCTATGCATAAAGTCAAAATTGATGAGAATAATACTTTTGGATTAAAATAAATTCTTTATGCATCTTTCCATGGATAAATCCAATTTAGTAGGAATTACACTTTTAGAATAAAAGAATTTCTCTTATGCGTCTAATTTATGCATAAAATCCATTTATGATGAAAATCACGCTTTTTATATATAAAAAATCTTTTATGCCTACAAATCATTTATGATGAAAATCACTCTTTTAATATAAAAGAATTTCTTTTATGCATCTAATTTATGTCTAAATTCCAATTATGATAAAAATCACGCTTTTAATATAAAAAATCTTTTATGCCTATGTTTATGCATACCAATCATTTATAATGAAAATTACTCTTTTAATATAAAAGAATTTCTTTTATGCATCTAATTTATGCATAAATTCCATTTATGATGAAAATCACGCTTTTAATATATAAAAAAATCTTTTAATATATAAAAAAATCTTTTATGCATATGTTGATGCATACAAATCATTTATGATGAAAATAACACTTTTATAATCAAAATAACAATTTCAATATGCTTCCTTCTATGCATAGAATTTAATTCTAAAGAAAGTAACACTTTTTTAATAAAATATATTTAGTATGCATTTTTCTTTACCTAGGATGAAAAATAACACTTTAAGAATACATATACGATGGGAATTACTCTTTTTGAATAAAAAATAAAACTTATTTTACACAATTTTAGAAAAATTTTTCCATAACCTCCTTTGTATGGCTGACCATTTTTCAATTTTTAACTCTCCTAAATTAATTAATTTCACCAAGAGTATTTAAATCATTCTAATGTAAACATTTTCTACTTTATTTAAGCAAAACATTATGAAAAACTTGATTTTGTCCATTAATCATTCATCTAGGATAAAGAATGGTTGGATTTACTAAAGAAGAGAGGGGAATGCCTTTTTTCAATGAGGCATAACATCATATTCATTTTAGAGAAGACAAAAATCATAAAAACCATAAAAAATTAAGCATACATAGGAATTTATGTATTTCCTTACTTCCATTCATCAATTAACTTCAATAGCATTAAAAAGCCATTCCAATTAAGCTTCTCAAGCTTGAGAGGGGTTGAGAAGAGAGAAACATTGAGAAATTATAGAAAAAAATCAAAATTCACACTTTACCTTACAAATTGCTTGATTCTTTGATCACGATAGAGGCCCCCAACCAATCAATTGGTTTGGTATGCTGATGGAGCCACCAATGGAGATTGAAGAAGGAGGGAAGCTCCAATTTCTTCAATTTGGAGAGAATTTTAGAGAATAGTAAAAATTATCATTATTTCAGTATAATTCTGGCATAGTATAATTCTCCTATTTTTTTACAAAGGGCTCAGGTTCTATTTATAGGAGAGGAAGGCTCTAACCAAGACCAACTGATTTCTAGAATTTTGAAGATTCAGTTTGGCTGAATTTGGACCAGATTTGGACCTAGTTTGGTTCCTTTTTTATTCGGTTTGATCCAAGAGAGAGGAGAGATAAAAATATCACATTATTTGGGAGTTTAAAACTCTCCCCCACATGTGAAATAGGCGCCTCCTTCATGAGGGGAATTCCCCCATACTGAGGTGTCAAAAATGCATCATTTCTTCTAAATATATCTCTTTTTTAACTATTAACCTTGTCCTTAGTCAACTCTTCATCTTATGTGAGTATTTACTCATTTTTGGGGGGATTTTCTTTATTTCTTCCATTTATCTCCTCCACACATTTGGATGAATCTGATTGGCCCCTCAAAACCTTAATTTAAAATTTTCAAAAAATTTGGACCCCTAGGATAAGGCCTTTTGAAAAGATTATAGTTTATTTCGAATGCACCTTCTAAAAATCTTTTTGAACTTCTGTTTCGGGGGAACTTATTTAAATATGAAGAGATATTTTTCCATCCAAAAATATCCAAAATCCGAATAATATCTCTCTAGAATATTTTCTCTCTCTAGGCCAAAACAGGTATAAACAAGACCTTTTATATTTTTGAAGAGGGATTTGATTACAGGGGAAGATACTGGACATCCTGAGAGGCTGGGGAAGAATCTTACATTCTACCCCACTTAAAAAACGCAAGATGTCCTCATCTCGCAGGTGGAGTATGATCTCTTTCATCTTCTTCTTCTTCTTCCATCACTTCCAGCGTTACTACCTTGGAAGTGGACGGCCAGTTTGGGCACAACTCTCTTTGACTTCCCCTATTCTGAGGTGGAGGTCTTGCATTACTTTGGATTGAAACTGCAAGTTGGATAGAGGGTCTACTTCTGAGATTTTCCTGATTTTGGCGGGGATAGAACCCTGATTACTCTGGAAGGAAGGGGCTGGAGTCTGGAATCTTAATCCCTGATTTCCCTGCCCTGAAAACCTCGATCCAAAAGGAGTTTGGGGAATCCATACTGCGATGTCCAAATCCTTGACAGTTATAGCATTTCACTCTCTTGTTCAAGGGTGGAACTTCTGAAGTTGAAATCCAGGGGATTGAGTTTCGGGAAAAGGACATTTCTTCCATTCTGGAACTTCCCATATCCTGGGTTTAACCTTGAAGTCTCTTAAGTGGAGGAAGGATGGAATCATCTTTTGGGAATAAAAACCTTTTGTGAAAGGTGATGGTGCTGGCTTTGGTGGGACTTTGACATCAAAGGCTTTGGCAATATCCTTCGCCATCCGAACTGCTTCGGCCATGGAATTAGGTTTGGCATTCTTGACTAAAGTATCCAATGGCTCGTTCATTCCCCGAATGAACCTGGCCATCAGCTGCTCTTCATCCAATTGAGGGAAATATTTAAGGAGAAGGGCAAAAGCCTGATGGTACTGTTCAATTGTCCAGCTTTCTTGCTTTAGTTCCAAGAACTCATTCATCTTAGTTTCAAGAAAGCCTGGGGGACAAAACCTCTTTCTGAGGTAAGCCTTGAGATCGGTCCAGGTTTGGGTATTTTAGTCGAGACGGTTTGTCTCGCAGTGATTCCTCCACGCAACCCTGGCCGTTTCCACAATCTTTAACCTGGCGAGAGCCATCTTGCTTCTCTCGTTGTAGCCAGTTACATCAAAATATTCCTCCATGGCCTCAATCCACTTTTCTACAACTTCACCTAACTGTTCCCCTTCACCCTTGAAGGGACCAGGCTGTGAACTATGAAGAGTTTTTCGAACATCCAGGTCGAGCTCTTCTTCATCGAGTTGGGGGTTAACATTTCTACCACGACGACCTCGATCCATGTTCCTATCAATACGAAAATTCTTGTTAAGTTTCTTTATTTATGATTCAATCCGATTTTTTATTCAACTGATTCTGGGGTTCTTTAAATAGGTCGGCTCCCCTAATATTCATGGGGTAAAGATACTCATATAGAATGCATTATCAAATAACAATTCATTTAGAATATCTCATTCATATCTTTAACACAATAATGGTCCATTGGACTGAATTTTTCTATCTGAACAATCCTCCATGGGGATTTCAATTTTCAGATTTTTAATTTATCAACCCTTAACTTGATTCACTGATCAAAAGTTAACAGTAGTAATCTACCAGCACAATCCACTAATCTCATAGTGATTTGCTGAAGTTATTAACGTCATTCCAGTTATGAACATCATCACAGGGACTAGTCCCATTCATCCTCATTGTGGTTTTGCTCGGCTTATTACATTTCAACCAAATTTCATGAATCATCATTTTTCAATCAGAATCCAAATCAATTCATCAGTTCACAACCAGAATTTAAAAATCATATCAACCACATTCGAATTCATTATCTAGATAGCATTAATGCTTATAATTTCAAGTCTTAGATTTACTCGTATATACTCCCAGTAAAGAGCTACAGTAATACCCTCGATATATATGGGTAGTCATGGTCCTTGGAATTATAAGGTAAAGACCATCATGTCTAGGCCTCAAGCAAGTCAGGGATTCCATGTAATTGTGGTACTTCCATCTGAAGACCCAATTACTAATTTATGAATTTCAGTTCAAATAACAATTTGTATGAATTTCATCACACAATTCTGATCTTATACTGCTACTTCATAAATTTTTGACATTTTTGGCTTTTTGGTTGATCCTCATTAGCCAATTTGCTCTGATACCAACTGTAAGATCCCAACCCCACTACGCAAAGAATTATGGGTTGCTAGTAGCGGAAGTAGTACTTCTTGCGTAGGGTAGGGTCCCACACTCGGGCCTCGCCCACGAATATCCGGACAAGAGACTAATCCATCAGTTTTTCCAAAACCGAACCCGAAAAAATTTCCTTTTCCCGGAAAGCACAGGTGATTCCACCAGCATAACTTTTCCCTAACGTAGTCAAAAGCCTTAACTAACTGAACTGATCTGACCGAACTCGTAAGTTCCATAGTCAGATCAAGGGACAGATTGCACTTGGATCATAGAGACCAACGCTTTTTTCCAGTCAAAAGCCTTAACTAACTGAATTGATCTGATCGAACTCGTAAGTTCCATAGTCAGATCAAGGGACAGATTGCACTTGGATCATAGTAGAGACCAATGCTTTTTTCCTCATCTCGCGAGGCACAACCGTTGATTCTTTTTCCATAGAATAATTTTTGTCCGGGATTAACTTCATCTATCAAACTAAACAAAAATTGAGTCTTGATTTACGGATCCATCAGTCCAGCCTAACCCATCCAGTCCCATGGGTTAGCCAACCGCCCAACCACTGTAGTGATGGGATCCAATTAGGAATTTGGTTAGGTTTTGTCCCGCGTATCAGGGAAAAGAGTTCCCAGGCCCCCTACCCGGATGTTCATGCAAACATAAAACTAGTCACACCACTTACACACCCAATATGAAATTGCCTTTTTCTCAGCATCAGCTATCTTTAAAACAATCCTTTAATGAAACCGTTGTGTCACTAATCACAATCCTCAAAATCTCTGGTTGAATCCTTATTTCCAGTCATTCCTTCACATCGGTGTACTTATGGCATCATTGGTAACTAGCTCATAGTAACCGGCAATATATTCACATATAAAAATCAAGATGGAATCCTCGTTGAAGATCAACAAGATCAACCAACAGATCCATATAAGAGCTATGGACTCATCAGTTGAGGACCAGCAAGGTCAATCTACCAGATCCATACTTGGTTTCAGAAAACAACTCTTACTCCTTGTTCCAATATCTTCCACGACGCACGTGTGGGTATCTTCGGCGACCCAGAGCCCGAGCACCGTATGGTCAGCACCCTCTAGGATCCTTTGCAGGTCAGCTAGCGCTTCACTCATAGGCCGCTTCCTTGGTCCCTCATCCACCGTACCGAAAGCTCACCATTTAAATCAGACCGAGGCTGGTCAAGACCTTGGCCAACCTTGCTACGCGAGACGTCCTCCGTTGACTCTCCGTCAGCTGTTGCAACTTTATCAGTTAGGTCTCCATGACCTTAATCACAAGATGGTCAAAATGCTTCCCCAGCATTCTTGACATAAAACAGTCATTTACAAACAGGTCACAAATACAGTTTCTATAATGAACTCTCGTCTTTCCACTTTATCCCTCATAAGTCCACATTACTTATTCCACATTCCATTCATATGTGTACTCATTCTCATCCAATCACATCATTTTCCATCTCATCACATCAGATTCATCCACATCACATATCATTTATTCACATCCCAATTCACATGTCATCACATCTCATCCATTCACTCATATCGACGTCTCATCATTTCACATACACATTTGCATTCATTATTCCACATACACATCCACATTCATACATCCACATCCATACATCCAATTCCATATCCGCATTCATACATACACATCCATATCCACATCCACATCCACAATCATACATCCATATCCACGTCCACATCCATACATCCATTTTCACATCCACATTCACATCCACATCCATACATCCATTTCCACATCCACATTCAAACATCCATATCCACATCCACATTCCATATCTACATCCATACATCCACATCCACATCCATATATCCATTTCCACATCCACAACCACATCCATACATCCATTTTTACATCCACATTCAAACATCCATATCCACATCCACATTCCATATCTATATCCATACATCCACATCCATATCCACATCCATACATCTACATCCACATCCATACATCCACATCCACATTCCATATCTATATCCATACATCCACATCCACATCCATACATCCATTTCCACATCCACAACCACATCCATACATCCACATCCACATCTACATTCATACATCCACATCCACATTCATACATCCACATCCACATCCACATCCACATCCACATCCATACATCCATATCCACATTCCACATTCATATATCCATATCCACATCTACATTCATACATCCACATCCACATCCCACATCCACATTCACATTCATATTCACAAACATCCTCATCCACTCATCCATTTACATTTATCTAATTCATATCACTTCCATCCATCCATGTACATCTATCTGATTCCTATCTAATTGATATCACTTCCATCCATGTACATCTATCTAATTCATATCACTTCCATCCATCCATGTACATCTATCTGATTCCTATCTAATTCATATCACTTCTATCCATGTATATCTATCTGATTCCTATCACATCTCATCACATCCATCCATGTACATCTATCGGATTCCTATCTAATTCATATCACTTCCATCCATTCATGTACATCTATCTGATTCCTATCTAATTCATATCACTTCCATCCATGTACATCTATCTGATTCCTATCACATCTCATCACATCTATTTATAGAATGTACTAAGAGAATTCTAATTTTTTGATATAAAGATTCTTTATGCATCTAATTAGACATAAAGACGACTTTAGTAGGAATAACACTTTTATAAAAATCCTTTTATGCATCTATTTATGCATGAATTTAATTTTAAGAAAAATAATACTTTCGAATTAAAAATAAACCTTTTATGCATTTTACTATGCAGAAATCCCATTTTAATGAGAATAACACTTTCAAAATAAAAATAAATCTTTTATGCATCTATCTATGAATAAATTTAATTTCAATGAAAATAAAACTTTTGAAATAAAAATAATTCTTTTATGCATCTTTCTATGCATAAAATCAAAATTGATAAGAATAACTCTTTTGGATTAAAAGTAAAATTCTTTATGCATCTATTTATGCATAAAATCAAAATTGATAAGAATAACTCTTTTGGAATAAAAATAAAATTCTTTATTCATATATTTATGCATAAAATCAAAATTGATGAAAATAACTCTTTTGAATTAAAAATAAAATTCTTTATGCATCTTTCTATGCATAAAATCAAAATTGATGAGAATAACACTTTTGGATTAAAATAAATTCTTTATGCATCTTTCCATGGATAAATCCAATTAAGTAGGAATTACACTTTTAGAATAAAATAATTTCTCTTATGCGTCTAATTTATGCATAAAATCCATTTATGATGAAAATCGCGCTTTTTATATTAAAAAATCTTTTATGCATACAAATCATTTATGATCAAAAATCACTCTTTTAATATAAAAGAATTTCTTTTATGCATCTAATTTATGCATAAATTCTAATTATGATGAAAATCATGCTTTTAATATAAAAAATCTTTTATGCATATGTTTATGCATACAAATCATTTATGATGAAAATCACTCTTTTAATATAAAAGAATTTCTTTTATGCATCTAATTTATGCATAAATTCCATTTATGATAAAAATCACGCTTTTAATATATTAAAAAAATCTTTTATGCATATGTTTATGCATACAAATCATTTATGATAAAAATAACACTTTTATAATCAAAATAACAATTTCAATATGCTTCCTTCTATGCATAGAATTTAATTCTAAAGAAAGTAACACTTTTTAATAAAATATATTTAGTATGCATTTTTCTATACCTAGGATGAAAAATAACACTTTAAGAATACATATACGATGGGAATTACTTTTTTTGAATAAAAAAGTAAATCTTATTTTACACACTTTTAGAGAAAAATTTTGCCATAACCTTCTTTGTATGGCTGACCATTTTTCAATTTTTAGCTCTCTAAAATTAATTAGAATTTCACCAAGAGTATTTAAATCATTCTAATGTAAACATTTTCTACTTATTTAAGCGAAACATTATGAAAAACTTGATTTTGTCCATTAATCATTCATCTAAGATAAAGAATGGTTGGATTTACTAAAGAAGAGAGGGGAAAGCCTTTTTTCAATGAGGCATAACATCATATTCATTTTAGAGAAGACAAAAATCATAAAAACCATAAAAATTAAGCATACATGGGAATTTATGTATTTCCTTACTTCCATTCATCAATTAACTTCAATAGCATTAAAAAGCCATTCCAATTAAGCTTCTCAAGCTTGAGAGGGGTTGAGAAGAGAGAAACATTGAGAAATTATGGAAAAAGATCAAAATTCACACTTTACCTTACAAATTGCTTGATTCTTTGATCACGGTAGAGGCCCCCAACCAATCAATTGGTTTGGTATGCTGATGGAGCCACCAATGGAGATTATTGAAGGAGGGAAGCTCCAATTTCTTCAATTTGGAGAGAATTTTAGAGAATAGTAAAAATTATCATTATTTCAGCATAATTTTGGCATAGTATAATTCTCTTATTTTTTTTACAAAGGGATCAGGTTCTATTTATAGGAGAGGGAGGCTCTAACCAAGACCAGCTGATTTCTAGAATTTTTTAGATTTAGTTTGGTTGAATTTGGACTAGATTTGGACCTAGTTTGGTTCCTTTTTGATTCGGTTTGATCCAAGAGAGAGGAGAGATAAAAATATCACATTATTTGGGAGTTTAAAACTCTCCCCCACATGTGAAATAGGTGTCTCCTTCATGAGGGGAATTCCCCCATACTGAGGTGTCAAAAATGCATCATTTCTTCTAAATATCTCTCTTTTTAACTATTAACCTTGTCCTTAGTCAACTCTTCATCTTATGTGAGTATTTACTCATTTTTGGGGGGATTTTCTTTATTTCTTCCATTTATCTCCTCCACACATTTGGATGAATCTGATTGGCCCCTCAAAACCTTAATTTCAAATTTTCAAAAAATCTAGATTCCTAGGATAAGGCCTTTTGAACAAATTATTTCTTCCATTTATCTCCTCCACACATTTGGATGAATCTGATTGGCCCCTCAAAACCTTGATTTCAAATTTTCAAAAAATCTAGATTCCCAGGATAAGGACTTTTAAACAAATTATAATTTATTTCGACTGCACCTTCTGAAAATCTTTTTGAACTTCTGTTTCGGGGGAACTTATTTAAATATGAAGAGATATTTTTTCATCTAAAAATATCCAAAATCTCAATAATCTCTCTCTAGAAAATTTTCTCTCTCTAGGCCAAAATAGGTATAAACAAGATCTTTTATATTTTTGAAGAGGGATTTGACTACAGGGGAAGATACTGGACATCCTGAGAGGCTAGGGAGGAATCTTACACATCTCGTTCACATCCATCCACATCACATCACATTCATTTCATCCACATCACATCACATTCATTCCATCCACATCTATCCACATCACATCCACATCTATCCACATTACATCACATCCACATCACATCACATTCATTTCATCCATAGCACATCACATTCATTCCATCCACATTACATCACATCCACATCTATCCACATCACATCACATTCATTTCATCCACATTACATCACATCCACATCTATCCATATCACATCACATCCATTCACATCACATCACATTCATTTCATCCATAGCACATCACATTCATTCCATCCACATTACATCACATCCACATCTATCCACATCACATCACATTCATTTCATCCACATTACATCACATCCACATCTATCCATATCACATCACATCCATTCACATCTCATCACATTCATCCACATCCATCCTTTCATTCACATTCACATCTGTCACATCACATCTCATCACATTTATTCACATCCATCCATTCATTCACACCTCATCACACCCATTCACATATCATCCCATCTCATTCTCATCCATTTACATGACATCACATCTCATTCTCATCCATTTACATCACATCACATCCATTCACATATCATCACATCTCATCTCACACCCATTCACATATCATCCCATCTCATTCTCATCCATTTACATGACATCACATCTCATTCTCATCCATTTACATCACATCACATCCATTCACATATCATCACACCCATTCACTTATCATCACATCTCATCACATCCACATCCACATCTTATCACACATCACATTCACATCTCATCTCATCACATCGCATCCATTTACATCCCATCACATCCATTTACATCCCATCACATCCATTTACATTCATTCAGATCCACATCACATCTATGTACATCTATTCAGATCCACATCACATCTTATCACATCCACTTTTAGTACAGTTTCTCTACTTTTGATATACTGATAGGACTTTTCTAAGTTTCTGCCAATTGCTTGACCTAGTTAAAGGTACATTTTCTTGATCCCATTAAATCTAAGTATCAGAGTGTTGTTGAAGGTTTAAAAAGAGAAAATAAACCTTATCAGAATTGAATAGTAAAAACTCAGAAGAAAGAGCATTTATGTATTGTATTTTCATTCCTTAAGCTTCATTAATGAGAACTAATTCTAAACTTCCATTTATTCATTGGATCCTCGATCCTCCCAGAGAGGGATTCTAGATTCCCTTTTCTGAATAAGAATTATCCAAATTTTTTTAATGGATATTTTCACATTCTTTCTCAAATTTCTCAATTAAGATTTATTCAATATTCTTCTTTTTGAATAAAAGATTCATGGGATTTACAAAAATCAATTCTACCCATATTTCTTAATAAAAATAATAATACTCAAAATTCCACTTTTGATAAATACTCATAATTTGAATTATGCCAAAAATTTCTCTTTTAATATTTAATTGTTTGGATCTCGAATATCATGGGAATTCCTCTTTTTGCATAAAAATAAATTTATGAAAAATTCCTCTTTTCTCTTAATTAAATATTTATGCATAAATACTAAAAAATATTTCCCATGAATATGATGAAAATCATTCTTTTTGCATAGGATGTCTAATCCTAGAATATGGTAGGAAGTCCTCTTTTAGCATTATGCATAAAAATAAGACATGTATTATTTTCTAAAAAAATTTCCATAGCTTCACTACTGCTATTACTAATAACTCTTAATTTTTCCTAAAAGAATAAAAGCTTGTAATGAAAATATGATAGTAGTTCCTCTTTTATGCCTAAAATCAAACTATGAATTTAAATCATAATTTTAACCATAATTATAAACATAACTATGATTATCCCACTAGATTAAGCTAATTTCAACATTCCTCTTTTCCCAAATTGTTAGGATAATCCATTTCTCATTTAGAATGAATAAAAGTAATCTTTATTTACTTAAAACAATCTAAAAAGGGATTAACCATTATTTTCACTAATCCATAATCATGAAAATATCAATTCTTATCCTCTAGCTCATCGAGCCTAGAGTTTAGATTTGAATTAAGAGACTAACATTGAGAAGCATCCTTTTCCAAGAGATTTAGCCATAAAGATGGCTACTCTTTTAGAGAGAGAGATTTACTTAAAGAAAGCATTATAATATAATCATAAAGATTAACGTTCTCTTAATTAAACATTAAGACTCTTAGGGAAAGCTTGATTTGATTTAAAACAATCATTTTGAAAGCTTCTCAAGCTTGAGAGGGGTTGAGAAGAAGAAAGTCATTGAGATAATTTGAAAAACCATATAAATCAAATTTACCTCCAAGTTTGGCTTGATTCTTTGTTATAGCAGAGTGAAGCCCCCGACCAATCAATTGGTCTACCAAGAGGAGAAGAGAAATTTCAAGAGTTTTTGGAGAGAGAGAGAGAAGCTCCAAGCTCCCAAGAGAGAGGAAAATTTAAGGGATAATAGAGATATGATTATTTTAAGATAATACTGGCATGGTATAGCTCCAATATGAAAATACAAAGGAATGAGTGTCTATTTATAGGTGAGGGAGGCCACTAACCAAGTCCAACTAGGTTCTAGAATTTTCCAGGTTCAATTTGACTCAATTTTGACAAGATTTGAACCAGTTTGGCTCCCTTTTTTATTTAGTTAGATCCAGGAGAGACGAGAGATAAAAATATCACATTTTTTTATTTAAAAAACCCAACCACACATGTGAAAAAGGTGCCTACATCAAGAGTCCCCCTCTCCTTACCAAGGTGTCAAAAATACATCATTTCTCTAAAATATCTCATTTTTTTACTAATATCTCTTAATTTTTAAACTAATAAACCTTGTACTCAGTCAACTCTTCATCTTATGTGAGCATTTACTCATTTTTGGATATTTTCTTTTATTCTTTGGATTTATCTCATCCCAAAGCTTGGATTAATCCAATTGGCCCATTGGAACCTTCATCTAATTTTTTTTGAAAATGTAGACTCTTAGGCTAAGGTCCCTTATACCATTTTCAATTAATTCCTAATGCACATTGGAAAGTTCATTTTGAACTTCTGTTTCAAGGGAATCCATTTTAGACACTCGAAAAATTTTTGTATCCAAGGATATCTCAATTTTGAATTATCTCTCTCTAGACATTTTCTCTCTCCAGGCCAAAACAAGGTAAAACAAGATCTTTTTTCCATTTCACAGAGGGGAATGATTATAAGAACAGAAGGGGAGGTTCTTACACCTTTACACCTCAAAAGTTGGATGGAGGAATCTTACAATCACCTATAGTCCAATGACATATCCTACCAGGTTCACCCCACGATTTACAAAATTGCCATTCTTTTTATATTTTATGTGCTGCCAGGTTTGCCACGATTTACAAAATCACCAGGTTCTCTCCATGCCTCATGATTTGAGTCCAATATGTGTCCATGGCCCATATTGAAGCACAATTTAAGATGATGAGACCCTAAAAACTTGTACAAAAAAGATAGGAACTCATCAGATTGCAACGAACCTTGCATCAATCCAGCGCTTCTTTGTAACTATAAGTTATGGGTTTGAAAAGCCCTTCAAACAAATACCTTGAACTAGATTGGATTTGATTCGTAGGTTTTACATCAATTTTACTGCCATAATTGAAGCCCACCGAGTTAACATGTTGACTTATTTGATTGTGCAAGTTGGATGTACTCAATGACTTTATTAGCTTTTATGTGAACACTTCCTTGCCATGGGCCATGCAGCACATAGTTCCATAATAGGGGATGTGTCAGGATCTCAAGATATATGGTATGTGGATTATGGTGCCTCTAACCACATGACCAGTTATGCTGAGCGGTTTAGAGATATGCAAAAAATGGAAAAACTAGGTTATGTAGAAACAGGTGATGATACTGTGCATCCCATTGCGCATGTTGGTAAAGTGCCATTGTCTATGTAGGATGGCAAAATGAAGTACTTGGCTGATGTACTTCATGTTTCGAATATTACAAGTTTCTGTTGGTGGACAGATGGTTGAGCAAGGTCTGCAAGTGAGATTTAATCCTCAAGGATGTTTTGTGGAAGACTTCAAAAATAAGTGTCACTTGGTTGCAAAGGGTAATAGAAATGGCAGGATGTTTACTTTGGATGTGAACATGCCTGAGATTAAGGCAGCCATGTTTGCGCATGGAACAGGTGTCATTACACATATTGACATATGGCACAAGCACATTGGTCATGTGAATGTACAGTGACTGAAGTCTATGCAGGCCCAAAATACTGTTGTTGCAGGTTTGCCAAAGTTTAAGGTTGATGGTATGCATAAGGTATGTGAAGCATGCCAACTTGGTAAGCAGGCCAAACATGCTTTCCCACATGAAAAGCATGTCAGCAGTCCAAGGCCATTGGATGTCATACATCCAGATGTATGGGGACCGACCAAGACTGCAACAGTTGTTGCAGGTTACAAGTACTATGTAACATTCGTTGATGACCACACTATGAAAGTGTGGGTTTATTTCATGAAGGAGAAAAGTGAGGTGTTTGCTCACTTTCAGAGATTTAAAGCCTTGGTCGAGAAGGAAAAAGGCATGCAAATAAAATGCCTACGATTAGATGGTGGGGAAGAATATTTCTCCAGTTCAGCAAATTCCTGAGAAAGCAGGGAATCAAGAGGTAGTTTACGTGCAAGTACACTCCACAACAGAATGGTATTGCAGAAAGGAAAAATAGGCACATTGCAGAAGAGGCACGTGCCTTGATGGCTGAAAAGAATATGCCACATTACTTTTGGACAGAAGCAGTAGAAACTGCTGTGTACATTATAAACAGGACACTCACTACAGCTGTTCATGCAGCTGTTCATGGTATGACTCCTGAAGAACAGAAGTTTACAGGCATAAGACCGGATGTGTCTCACTTGAAAGTGTTTGGGTGTATTGCATATGTACATGTTCATGTGATGAAGTGAGAACAAAGTTGGATCTAAAGGTAGAGAAATGCATCTTCATTGGTTATGCTATGGAGCAAAAAGGTTATAGATGCTATAACCCTACCACTCGTGAGATGTGAGTATGCAGAGATTTCTTCGATGAGATGAGTAGCTAGTATGCACCAGTAGTGAAGGCAACAGAAGATGCAGATGCAAGAAGTGCTGATGTTGCAGCACATGTAGAGTAGCAATCACAGGTGTTGAGTGGACCTGGGGAGTCCTCGACAGTGGATCCAATGTTAGCCCATGGTCAGCAGGCAGGTTGAGGAATGATGTAGGTAGTACACATGTATCACGGAAAGGGGAGGAAAAGGTAGATCAACCTTTTGTACTTGATCTGTCAACAGGTCACTCATATGTGGATGGTGACTCTAGTGGCTCTAAGCAGAGCCTTGATGAGGAGCTTAGCATTCCATCTGTGGTTACTCCTAGTGTAAGGAGAACCAAAGCTGTTTTTTAGGACACTTGGTAGCAGTGATGCAGGTGTACCCAGGTTTACAAGGGTTAGATACCCTGTTGACAGGTTGAGATATGATGAAATAAGAAATTGGAAGATTTCATGTATGAGGAGATGGCAGCATTGGATGCAAATGCAACATGGGAGATAGTGTGTTTGCCTAAGGAAAAGAAGGCAATTGGATGTAAGTGGGTATATAAAGTCAAGAAGGAAATTGGATATAAGTGGGTATATAAAGTCAAGAAGGCAATTGGATGTAAGTGGGTGTATAAAGTCAAGAATAATGCTGATGGTTCAGTGAGCTCGTACAAGGCAAGATTGGTTGCCAAGGGCTATGTGTAGACTTATGGCATAGACTATGAGGAGACATCGAGCCCGGTTGCAAGAATGGCAACCATGAGAGTTGTCATTGCTATGGCTATAGCGAAGGGTTGGTCTTTATATCAATGGATGTAAAAAATGCTTTCTTGCATGGTGATATGCAAGAAGAAGTGTACATGATGCAGCCACCAGGTTATGAGAGTGATGCACATCCAGATTTTGTGTGCAAGTTACGCAAAGCCTTGTATGGCTTGAAGTAGGCACCCAGAGCATGGTTAAACAAGATCGGGGAGTATCTTGTTACCATTGGATTTCAAATATCCAATGTAGATTTTTCACTATCTGTGAAAAAGACAGATAGAGGGATCATGCTATTAGTCATCTATGTGCATGACTTGATTATCACTGGTGATAGTGATGCAGACATACATGATGTCAGGATGCTTTTGAAGCAGAAGTTTGAGATGAAGGATTTGGGTGAGCTGCGATATTTCTTGGGCATAGAGGTGGTGAGATCACCTCATGGCATTTTGCTATTGCAGAGGCAGTATGGCTTGGACATGTTGTCCAAGTATGGTATGACAAGCTGTAAGCCTATTTTAGTGTCATTGGAGTAGAACACAAAGCTTCTCATCACAGATACATGTGAGCTTTTGGAGGACCCCACTACATGCACATGCATAGTGGGTAGTTTGATCTACATGACCATTATAAGGCCAGACTTGAGCTATGTTGTTGGACTTGTGAGTTAGTTTATGCAGGCCCCTAGGAAGCCACACTTGGATGTGGCTAGATGGATCCTCAGGTACATAAAGTCCATAGTTGATTATGGACTTTTCTATGAAGCTGGTACAAAGATACAATTGCATGGGTAAACAGATGTTGATTGGGCTGGTAGTATTGCAAACAGGAGATCTGCCCCAGTGGTTTTATGTTCTCATTTGGGAGTGCTGCTGTGAGTTGGAGCAGTAAGAAGCAGCCAATAGTTTCCTTGTTGAGTACAGAGGCAGAGTACAGGGGTGTTGCTATGGCAGCTTGTGAGGTAGCTTGGTTTCAGAAGCTACTTGGTGACATGGGAGAGCCCGTGGATAGGGCGGTTGTTGTGAGACCCCTCTGCCCCCTCCACGCACTAGATTCCCGATTGCTAGTAGCGGAAGTAACTTCCTCTTGCGTGGGGCAGGGTTTCCCACTCGGGGCCTCGCCCTCAAATGTCCAGACACGAGACTAATCTGGTGATCATTCCGAAACTGAAATCGGGAAAATTTTCCTTGCCCAAAAAACGGGGACGATTCCACCTTTTTGATTTTCTTAACGAATTTTCTAACGGGGTCAAGAGACTAAACTATCCTTCACCTGATTAAACCAGATAGAAGGAAAACTATCACTGACTTAGTTTGAAGAAATCAACACTTTTTTCCTAACCGAAATCAGGCACAGTCGTTGATCTAATCATTTGAGGAAATCAACGCTTTTTTTCCCAGGCATAGCCATTGTGTTGGATAGGTGTCATCTTCAGATGGTGTCACGCTAGTGGCACACTCTTTAGCCTTTAGGCATTTTTGGGATTTATAGCATTCATTTCCATTTTTTCCTATTCACACATTTTTGGGTGGAGGAAAGGGTGGAGGAACTTTCCTATATATATGAGGCATTGTAGTTCATTTCTAATCAAGTTGGCTAGTGGTTCATTGATGAGTTCTTGAGTACATTGTCTCTTCTCTCATCTCTTCTTTCTCACATGGTATCAGAGCAAGGTAGTGGCGCACATAGAGCCTCCTTATCCTTCTTCCTCTCTACCTCTAGTCCTCTTCAACAACCCCACTTTCAATTGCGTTTTTTCATTCTTTGATTTTCTGCTAAATGAATGCGTTTTTGAGGATTGTGCCCACGAGACCTACTGGAATCATCGTAGTCTACAACTTTGCAGAAGAAAGTTTTCAGAAGAAAGTTTTCGCAAATTCCTTACCGTTTTTGAGTTATTCTTCGCAGACTGCCTGCATGCAAAATTTCTGCTTGCATTTTTTGCAGAAGCCCTTACTCATCATCGTTGCACTCATTCAATGATGCAAGAGGCTTCAAACCAGCCCCTTACCATCCTCTACAAGTGTGTTTTTAAAGCACTTCAATTCGAGTCCTAACATTGCTAACAACTAGTTTTACCTACATGCGGTAGTGTTTTTTTGGAGGCTTCTTGTGGAGAGATTTCTTGGCTGCGTTTTCATCATCAACTTCAGCTCTCTTCATGGTGTTTTGAGGTACATATTCATCCTCTTTTCTGCACCTCTCTACCGGCTGAAAATTCCACTTTGCTACACACTTTGTGTTTGCGTTTTTGTGGACAATCGACTCCTCCATACTCCTTCTACCTAAGGCTACATTTTCAGCCCTCTTTTGGTGGTTTCTACGTAGTCTATTGGTTCATATATCGGCTGCGTTTTGTGGCTGTGTTTTTTGCACTATCTTTGTGCATATTTTGGAGATACTTCCTTGGTGGACAGCCCATCTATTGGCTGCATTTTTGGAGGTACGACACTTCTTCCCTTGTGTTTTCCCACCCTCCTCTCCCTATGGGATCTCGGAAGTCCTCTACTCCAAAAGACAAAGGCAAACTTGAAGATACTATGGATCCTACATCTCCTACGATGGTTGGGGACCGACAACTACTACAAAGAAAGTTGGTGCAATTCCTTCTTCGGTAGGTGCTTCTACTTTCTCTTTTCCGTCATATCCCTACGGATCCTTTCTCTCTTTCTTCTTTGTCCTTTATGCCTTCCTATCCACATACTTCTATGCCCTCTATGGTATATCCTCCTACATCATCTATGCCTTTTATGGCAACTTCATCTACTATAATTCCTTCTTTTTAATGAAACTATAGTATCACTAATCATGATTCTTCAAAATATCCGGTTGAATCCTAATTTCTAATTTTTCCTTCATCGGTGTACCTATGGCATCATTGGCAACCAGAACACTCACCACCTGTCCACTCAGGGGCCTTTTTGATAGTTCCTAACTCATAGTAATTGGCAATATATTCACTTATAAAAGTCAAAATGGAATCACAGTTGAAGATTAGCAAGATCAACCAACAGATCCATATAAAAGAGCCATGGACTCATTCGTTGAGGACCAGTAAGGTCAATCAACCAATCCATGCCCGAATTCAAAAAACAACTCTTACTCCTTGTTCCAATATCTTCCATGATGCACGTGTGGGTATCTTCGGTGACCCAGAGCCCGAGCACCGTATGGTAAGCACCCTCTAGGATCCTTCGCAGGTCACTTAGCGCTTCACTCATAGGCCGCTTCCTTAGTCCCTCATCCACCGTACCGGAAGCTCACCATTTAAATCAAACCGAGGCTGGTCAAGACCTCTCGACCGACCTTGCTACGCGAGACGTCCTCCGTTGACTCTCCGTCAGCTGTTGCAAATTTAACAAATAAGTCTCCACGACCTCATTTGCAAGATGGTCAAAATGATTCCCCAGCATTATTGACATAAAACAGTCATTAAAAAAAACAGGTTATAAATACAGTTTCTATAACGAACTCTCGTCTTTCCAATTTGTTCCACATCAATCCACATTACTTAATCCACATCCAATTCATATGTATTTCCATTCTCATCCAATCACATCATTTTGCATCTCATCACATCTTTCCTCATTCATCCACATCACATCTCATCCACTCGCATCTACCCATATTCACATCTCATCACACCTCATCCATTCACATCACATCTCATTCATTCACATCGCATATCATCCATTCACATCCCATATCATTCATTTATATCCCGATCCACATGACATCACATCTCATTCATTTACATCCCGTTTCACATCACATTACATCTCATCCATTCATTCACATATATCTGATTCACATGTCATTACATCTCATTCATTCACATCCTAATTCACATCACATTACATCTCATCCATTCATTCACATCTATCTGATTCACATTACATCTCATCACATCTATTCACATCACATCACATCCCATCCATCCATTCATTCACATCTATCTGATTCACATCACATCTCGTCACATCTATTCACATCACATCCCATCCATCCATTCATTCACATCTATCTGATTCACATGTCATCACATCTCATTCATTCACATCCCGATTCACATCACATTGCATCTCATCCATTCATTCACATCTATCTGATTCACATGTCATCACATCTCATTCATTCACATCCCGTTTCACATCACATTACATCTCATCCATTCATTCACATCTATCTGATTCACATGTCATCACATCTCATTCATTCACATCCCGATTCACATCACATTACATCTCATCCATTCATTCACATCTATCTGATTCACATGTCATCACATCTCATTCATTCACATCTATCTAATTCACATGTCATCACATCTCATTCATTCACATCTATCTAATTCACATGTCATCACATCTCATTCATTCACATCCCGATTCACATCACATTACGTCTCATCCATTCATTCACATCTATCTAATTCACATCACATTACATCTCATCCATTCATTCACATCTATCTAATTCACATCACATCTATTCACTCAGGAACCGCTTCATCGGCCCTCGCCCATTGTACCGAAAGCTCACCATTTTTCAACCATACCGAGGCTGGTCAAGGCTTTGCCACGTGAGCCGTTCTTTGAACACTCCCCGCAGCTGATTGCAACCGAACTTCCCTTAGAAAAACATATACCAAATGCTCTCTCCAGCATTTGCGTAAGACAATCCTTTCAAAAAATAGGGTTTCTAAGCAAGTTTTCAGTTTGATTTTCTTTTGAATACAAGGAGTATTTCTTGAATCAGTATCCCCAAAACTATCGAAATTCTAAATTTCATACCAGAATTCCTCTAATTCTATAACCTTGATCCACATATCAATTCAAAGGGTCTCAAACTTAGTTTCAGATTTGGCGGGAGTTTTGAGTGTATTTTTCTAAACTGGTCACACCTTCTTTCTTCCAAATTGACAAAAGCGTTTGGTCTTGGTCATAGTCTGATTCAAGGTTCGAGTTGGATAAGATTTTTCCTGAACTATCTTTCTCGAAAAGGTTTGATAATTCAATTACTATTTTACTGAATTTCTTTCTCGAAAAGTTTTGATAATTTAGTTACTATTTTACTGAATTTCTTTCTTTGAATATTCACTTAACTAATTTCTAAATTAGATACGAATTCCATGAGGAATAAATTAATCATTTATTTGAATATTTTGATCTCGATAGATTTCCTGAATTTTCTTTTTACAATCCGTGTGAATATAGAAGGATAGAAGTTTCTCTCTTATAGTATTTTATTATTCATTTATCAAATACTCATAGAATTTAAACATAGAATTTAAGAGAATTCTAATTTTGATATAAAAAAATTTTATGCATCTATTTATGCATAAAAATCAACTTCAATAATGGGAATAACACTTTTATATATAAAAAAATCTTTTATGTATCTTTCTATTCATAGAAATCAAATTTAATAAGAATAACACTTTTATAATAAAAAAATTCATTTATGCGTCTTTCTATGCATAAAAATCAAATTTAATAAGAATAACACTTTTGTAATTAAAAATTTCCTTTATGCATCTTTCTATATGCATAGAAATCAAATTTAATAAGAATAACACTTTTGTAATTAAAAAAATTCCTTTATGTATCTTTCTATGCATAGAAATTAAATTTAATAAGAATAACACTTTTATAAAAAAAATTTCCATTATGCATCTTTCTATGCATAGAAATCAAATTTAATAAGAATAACACTTTTATAAAAAATTTCCATTATGCACCTTTCTATGCATAGAAATCAAATTTAATAAGAATAACACTTTTATAAAAAATTTGCATCATGCACATTTCTATGCATAGAAATCAAATTTAATAAGAATAACACTTTTATAAAAAAAATCCATTATGCATCTTCCTATGCATAGAAATTAAATTTAATAAGAATAACACTTTTATAATAAAAAAATTTCCTTTATGCATCTTTCTATGCATAGAATCAAATTTAATGGGAATAACACTTTTATAAAAAAATTCCATTATGCATCTTTCTATGCATAGAAATCAAATTTAATAACAATAACACTTTTGTAATAGAAAATTTTCCTTTATGCATCTTTCTATGCATAGAAATCAAATTTAATAATTAATATCAATGATATCCATACATATTCATAGGTGAATATGTACATGGAGTAATTAGAATATTTCTTTTAGATGCAAAAATGGTGGGAATTACTCTTTTGGAATAACATAAAAATAAACTTTCTTTTTCACAAAATTTTAGAAAATTTTGCCATAACCTCCTTTGTATGGTTGACCATTTCTCATTTTTATCTTTCTCCACTTAACTTAATTAACCCAATTTAGAATTATAGAACTCTAATCTACACAATTTTCTAAATTCAAGAGAGTAAACAATAAGAAGAGTTTAATTAATCACTTAATTAGTCTTTCTAGGATCAAGAAAGGTTGGAATGTAAAGAAGAGAAGGGGATGGCCTTTTCATCAAAGACATAGTATTTGAATTTAATTCAATCATTTGCAAAACATAAAAATCAAGAAAACCATAGATTTTTCATTAAAATTTGTAAACAAAGTAAGAAAATTAGCTTACATGGAGCTTGTAAGCTCTCCTTTGGCTTGAGGGATTGAGGGTTCTACTCTTGTTTGAAGCAATAGTGGCCACCAACTCACTTTGGAGAGGATTAGGCAAAAAACAATTGAATTATTAAAATATTCAATGTAGATGGCTCAGGATAGGAGTAGAGTAACAATGCATAAACACCATTAAGCTTTTACAAAGGGGGAGGCTTCTATTTATACGAAAAAGTGAGCCTCTAACCAAGCAAACTGATTCTAGAATTTTTCAGATCAGTTTGGTCAATTTTCGACCATTTTTGGGTCAGTTCAGCTTACTTTTTAGCTCTAGATTTGAAATAGGAGAGAGGAGAGATGAAAATATCTCATTTTATTGATTAAAAATTGGGATAATGATGAGAAAAAGGTACCTACTTTATGAGGGAAGATCCCCACACTGAGGTGTCAAAATTCATTTTTTAATTCTTTTCTTTGGTCCTTAGTCCACTCTTCATCTTATGTGAGTATTTACTAATTTTTTTTGGGGGGGGGGTTTTCTTTTATTCTTCAATTTATCTCCTCCCTACACTTGGATTGATCCTATTGGCCCATAGGAACCTTAATTGGACCATAATCCAAAATTTTTTGAAGATCTAGACCCTTAGGCTAAGGTCCTTTATACCTATTTTCAATTAATTCCAATTTCACATTGAAAAGTTCTTTTTGAATTTCTGTTTCAAGGGAAACCATTTTAGGCACTAGGAGGATTTTTATATCCAAAAATATTTCAATTTTGAATTACCTCCCTCTAGACATTTTCTCTCTCCAGGCCAAAATAGGGAAAAACTGGATCTTTCTTTTATTTCAAAGAGGGGAATAATTATAAGATCAGAAGGGGAGGTTCTTACACTTGCACACCTCAAAAGCTGGAGGGAGGAATCTTACATCTTACCCCACTTAAAAAATGTGAGATATCCTCATCTCGCAAACTAGAGGACAACTCTTTCCCTGAAGATCCAACTGATTCTGGGATTCCTTATAGTCTGGTGAACCCAACAGAATCCTGGGATAAAGATCCCTTATAGAACTCATCATCCGATAACAATTCATTCAAATCATATCATTCATATCCTTATTACAATAATGGTCCATTAGATCGAAATTTCCATCTGAACATTCCTCCATGGGAATTTCAATTATACAGATTTTTGATTTGTCATCCCCTTAACTTGATCCATTGGGTCAAGTGTTAATAGTAGCAATCTGTCAGCACAATCCACTAATCTCATAGTGATTTGGTGAAGTCATTATCGTTATTCCAGTTATTACGAACATCATCACACAGGGACTCGTCCCATTCATCCTCATTGTGGTTTTACTCAGCTTATCGCTTTTCAACCAAAATTCAGGAATCATCATTTTTCAATCAAAATCCAAATCAACTCATCAGTTCTCAACCAGAATTTTAAAATCATATCAACCACATTCAAATTTCTCATCTGGATAGCATTTTTACTTATAATTTCAAGGTCTTAGATTTACTCGTATATACTGCCACAGTAAAGAGCTACAGTTATACCCTTGGTATATACGGGTAGTCATGGTCCTTGGAATTCTAAGGTAAATACCATCATGTCTAGGCCTCAAGCAAGTCAGGGATTCCATACAATTGCGGTACTTCCATTTGAAGACCCAATTACCTATTTATGAATCTTCATTCTGCATATCAATTTGTATGAATTTCATCACACAATTACAACCTTTTACTGCTACTTCATAAATTTTTGACATTTTTGGTTTCTCGGTTGATCCACTTTAGCCGATTCGCTCTGATACCAACTGAAAGATCCCTGTCCACTCTGCGCAACGAATTCTGGGGTGCTAGCAGAAGTAGCACTTCTTGCGTGGGGCAGGGTCCCTCACTCAGGGCCTCGCCCACGTATATCCGGACAAGAGACTAATCCCTCGATTCTTCAAAATCGAACCCAAAAAAACTTCCCTCGTCCAGAAAGCACGGGCGATTCCTCCAGGATATTTTTACTCTAACGTAGTCAAGAGCCTTAACTAACTGAACTCATCTGACCGAACCCGTAAGTCTCATAGTCAAATCAAGGAAAAGACTTACACTTGGATCATAGAGACCAACGCTTTTTTCCTCATTGAGAGGCATAGCCGTTGATTGTTTTCCATATAACAATTTTTATCTGGGATTTACTTCATCTATCGTACCATAACAGAATTGAGTCTCATTTTAGGGATCCATCAGTCCAGCAGCCTAACCCCATCCAGTCCCATGGGTTAGCCAACCGCCCAACCACTATAGTGATGAGATCCATTTAAGAATTTGGTTAGGTTTTGTCTAGGGTACCAGGGAAAAGAGTTCCCAGGCCCGCTAGCCAGATATTCATGCAAACTTAAAACTAGTCATACCATTTACACATCTAATATGAAATTGCCTTTTTCAAGATTCAGCTGTCTTTCAAACAATCTTTTAATGAAACTATAGTATCACTGATCATAATCCTTCAAAATATCCGGTTGAATCCTAATTTCCAATTTTTCCTTCATCGCTGTACATATGGCATCATTGGCAACCAGAATGTACCTATGGCATTGTGACACGAAGTTGGGGTTTGGACTTCGGTCACTTCTCAGAATCAAAATATACTTGTATGAAACCTCACAGCCTCCTCACCTCCCTTTCTCTCCCTAGATTAGGATAAAGATATACACATCAAAGGTGAGATCATAATTCATGGAAGGAAAGATGAAAGGCTCCGGAGAAGCAAGAATTTCTGCCAGTCTTGCAGCTCCAAACAAAAGGGCGATTCTTTGTTGGAAGAAAATCTTCCGACTCAGGATTATGTGAACGGAAACATACGGGGAATATTGGTAAGGTTCATCCGTTCGAATTGGGCAATTTGGACGGAACATATTAAAGAAAATGAATATGGCAATCACTTACAAGAGGATAAGATACATGGGGTTTGTCTTCTGATAAGGGATTAGGAGGAATTAATCATGATTAAGAAGAAAGAATGGCCAAAAAGCTATAAAAACAGAGAGACACAGAGAACTGCAGTTTTAAATCCATAAAGGCTGCATAAGAGAGGATTATATAGATGCGTAGAGCTTGAAGAGAGCTTCGCGCCTATATAAAAACTTTCAAAAACGGGCAACCGAGCGAAAAGTTATGAGCATTTTACTGCAAGACTATAAAACTGCCAAAATTCTATAAAAACAGAGATACACAGAGAATTGCAGTTTTAAATCCATATAGGCTGTGCAAGATATGATTAGATAGATGCGTAGAGCTTGAAGAGAGCTTCGCGCCCATATAAAAACTTTCAAAAACGGATAACCGAGCGAAAAGTTATGAGCATTTTACTACAAGACTATAAAACTGCCAAAATTCGCCTAGAAATTAGCAACTTTGGGAGAAATTCTAATCATCAATGAAGTAAGGGATTAAGAAATTAGTTACATGAGTGGAAAGAGCATAGAAAGAGCTTCCTAGCCATATGATCAATTGTGCCAAGTGGCAGGACTGTCAGTTCTGAGCATGCATGGTAGAGTTTTCTATTGGTGTGGTTGTCTCTGTGGTGGTTGATTTTGTAGAGAACTACACCTTCACACCTTTTTAGGAGATAAAATCTGAGTTCTAAGCATGCCTGGTAGAGTTTTCTATTGGTGTGGTTGTCTCTGTGGTTGATTTTGCAGAGAACTACACCTTCACACCTTTAGGAGATAATACCGGTTGAAATTTGGGTATTGGACCACAAAAAACTGCACTTCTCTCTCTTTGCATGAAACCTCAATTTTCACATAGCCTCTTGCCTCTCATCTCCTTCATGATTCAAGCTAGAGGGTAAGGGTTAACATTGCTCAGCGGACAATCGTGAAGATTTACCTATGGTCCCCAAAGTCTTTCCACATGCTCATTACCGCTAAAACCATTGGTACCTCCAAAGGAGGGCGGCAATAAGGCAAGGGCTACCTTGAGAAGTCACAGGCCCGCCAAGATAATAACTCCTTATCCAGGGTTTGAAAGATAAGAGAATGGCAATGACACAAAATGCTCAATTGAGGAGGCTCATTCCTTGATTTGAAAGGGAGAGGAGGGCTCCTTTTATAGGTGGAGAATCACCCTCTCTTCCATTGTTACAAATTACAACATAAAAATCTTCAACCCTTCAGTGACATAAGGGTAGATGTCACCATCAATTGTCCTCTTAGGCTAAGTCTTCTATTGATTATTAAATTGAAGACTTTTTGACTTTGAGAGTGTGATGAGATAATAGCCAAGCCTAAGTGGCGTGTAGGTGGAGATCCCACTTACACATGGCGAAATTCTCCTCTTCCATGTAGGCATTCTAGAAGAATCTTTTCCAATTATGCACCTACACACACTCCTCCACATGCCTTCCACACTCCCCAACTTGTAGCCTTATGGTGAATACCATATTAATAATACAATAAAATCCATGTGAGCATGAAGGCCCACTTTTATTTTCCACATCACTAGCCTATCTACCATACCAAAGTATTTATCAAGCATACTTGTGGCATTTACAATGTGTGCACCCTAAATCAAGTAAAACCATTACATTTGAAGATAGAATGCTATTATCGGGGTAGCCGCCAAGCCGCCGCATCACCACGCCGTTATTCCATTGTGGGCGCCGCAATCTTCTTGGACAAGCTTCCACCTTATTACCATTGAGAAACCATCAAAATATGCACAAAATTGACAATGAAAGATATCAATTTTTCACGTCACATCTTTCCCCCCCAACAGATCCTCCATGCTTGTCTGGGGGGTCTGCTGGCCATGGTGCTCGAGGGTAAAATATCTTTAGCCGGTACTCATTGGCACGTCCGGGAACCTCCTGGCCACTTGCATCCTCTAGAAGATAGGTGTTATTTTTAAACTTTTGCTTTATCCTGAAGGGGCCTTCCCAGCGTCGAAGAAGCTTCTTATCTAGCCGTTTCTCCACACGGCCATCATACCTCATGACTAAGCTTCCTTGCTTGAGTTCTGGCTTCTTCTTCTTCTTTGTGAGAGTGTCATGCCTTGCCTTGCGTCGTTGTTGTGTAGCCTCCAGATTTTGAAGTGCTTGAAGTCGCCTCTCATCCAAGATCTCCAGTTGTGCTAGGCGTTGGGCATGTGTTTCTTCTTCATTATTCAAGCGTGCAAAAGATGTGCGAAGGCTTGTGATTTCCAATTCTATTGGCAAAATAGCCTCCATTCCATAAACTAACTGAAAAGGTGTGAAACCAAGAGAGAGTTTGTGAGTTGTCCTATAAGCCCATAGAACCTCTGGCAAATGCACATCCCACTTTCTCTTCATAGTATCCACCAGCTTAGACAAAGATCCACAAAGCAGCCCATTAGTTTTTTCTACTAAACCATTACATTGGGGATAATAGGGAGTTGACATAGCATGCTTTATTTTTAATTTCTGCACCAAAGCTTCAATCAAGTCATTCCTGAAAGACCTCCCCCCATCTGTAAGGATTTCTAATGGACACCCAAATCGGGCACATATGTATTCCCTAAGAAAAGATGCCACAGCCACTGCTTTATTATTGACCATTGCCTTTGCTTCTGCCCACCTTGTTGCATAATCTGTGGCCACCAATATGTAATACTTCCCATGTGAGGAACGAGGAAGTGGGCCCACAAAATCTAATCCCCACCTTTCAAATGGACCATAGGCTGGGATAGGGTTTAAGGGTCCGGGAACCAATTGCTTATGCCCATATGCCTGGCATACTTCACAGCTTCTGCACCACTCATGGACATCTTTGCTGAGTCGAGGCCAATAATACCCTGTGTTAAGGATCCTCCGAGTTGTGCTGGCTGAGGCAAAGTGACCTGAACATTCATGACATAATTCCATAATCCTTTTGGACTCCTCTAGGCTCACTACCCTCCTAAGAATCTTATCCTTACCTTGCTTGTAAAGAACATCCCCTAGAATTGTGTAAGGATGAGCTTTCCTGGTAAGCCTTTGCTTCTGTTGAGGATTCAATCCAGGAGGGAAGTATCCTGTATCTAAATAGTGTTGAACATCTTGGAGCTCAGGCCAACCTGTATCCATTAATGTAAGAGTAGCTTCTTTGAAAGAAGCCAAGGTTTTAGTAGCCCATTCATCAGCCTTTTGATTATCTTTCCTATTCACATGCACAAATTTACAAAACCCAAAAGCTTCTTTCAACTCCATTGCCCTTTTATACAATTCTTGGAGATTAGGACTCCTTGCCTTATACTCTCCTTTCATTTGTCGGATGACCAATTGTGAATCCCCTTTAACCTCTACCTCTTCAATTCCATCTTTTATGCAATCTTCTAATCCCCAAATTAATGCATTATACTCAGCCACATTATTTGATATAGCCTTTGGAAATTCCTTACCCTTGGCCCATACCTCTTTTCCTTCTGGATCGAATAAAACTATCCCCCCAGCCCCACATTGCCTGGAAGGGCTAAAGGCTCCATCAAAATGCATAGTGAAAGCAGTTGGTGGTGTCTCCAAATCTTCATACACCTCTTCCTTTGCTCCTATTCCTTCTTCCTCTTCCTTCCTGGTAAGCAAATCTGCAAGAGAGGCCCTAGTGGTGTTTTCTGTAATAAAAGTGAAAGAGAATTCTTGAAGCTCACAAATCCACTTTGCAAACTTCCCTCCTGCAGGATTGGGCTTGCGGACCAAGAATTGTAAATAAGGTTGAGATGTGAGGAAGAAAAAAGGGCGAGGTAACAAGTATGACCTGAACTTCTTTACTGCAAAAACAAGAGACAAACCACCTTTCTCCATTTCACCATACCTCTCCTCGGCATCAGTGAGTTGTCGGCTTGCATAATACACTGGTTGCATACGCCCTTGCTCTCCCTTTTGCAAGAGTATAGCACCCACTGAATGTGATGAGACACTTGGGTTCACATAAAAGTCCTCCCCCCACCTAGGAGGCTGCACAATTGGACTTTGACTCATGCATTCCTTGAGCAAACAAAAAGATTGAATCTGATCGGGCCCCCATTGGAAAGAAACATTCTTCTTTGTTAACAGATTTATAGGATACATCTTTTCAGAGAACATATCAACAAAGCGTTGGTAATACTTTGTTTTACCCAAAATCCTCCTTACCTCCCTTACATTGGTAGGTGGTGGGAGGGCCACAATTGCCTGCACCTTCTCAGGATCCATCTCTATGCCTTCTTCTGAGATAACATGTCCCAAGAGAACCACCTTCCTTCGTGCCAAGCGGCATTTTCCAGGATTGAGACACCCTTTTGCATCATCAATACTTTGCAAGGCCAACCTCAACTTTTCCAAGCGATCCATGCGGCTTGAGTAAATGCAAAAATCATCCAGAAAGACCCTTATAAACTTCCCCAAGTAAGGTGCAAATACCTGACTCATGAAGCGTTGAAAAGTTGCTGGTGCATTGGTCAAGCCAAATGGCATCACCCTATATGTTACCATATTATAGTAGTGATGTGTGTGAACACACTTAGGACCGCCGGGGCACTTTTTCCCTCACTAGGAGGTTTTTTTCCCCCGTGCATTGTATATACGCCCATTATCTTCTAGGGCTTGTTATCTTTCTTTTTTGGCACTCATAATACACTACTGTGTTGTGCTCAAGCTTCCTCATCTTCTTGAAGTTGTGTGTGCATTCCTGCAACCCTAATTCCAACAATTGGTATCAGAGCAGGCTTCCTCCTCCCGGGCAGCATCACCGGCACCTGCCGCTTCATCTCCTCCGATTGCAACGAGGTTTCACGAGCGTCTGCAGGTTAGTATATGCCGTGGGAGAGCCCGTAGGGCTTGGTCATTTCAGAATTTTGATCTGAAGTCATTTCGCCCTCTGTTTTTGCATTCCAAGTACTGCGCAGGCAAAATCGTCCTACTGTGCAGATTTTCTGTCAACATTAAAATCTGCAGGACAGGTGCCCATTCGTCTGTTTTGGGCTGTGCTACATAGCACAGGTCGATTTTATACAGGTTTACCTCTTACAGACAGCATTTACATCCAGTAGTACAGTCATTGGCCATGGCTGACAACAATGATGTATTCCGCATGTTGGCTGCTGAGGATAAGTTGGATGGCACCAACTATCCATTGTGGGCATATATGATGCGACATGTATTGGTAGCAAAGGGGTTATGGAACATTGTGCAGGGTATTGATGCACGTCCTATTGTGGCTGGGAATGCTGCAAACACATCAGAAACAGGTACTGTTGATGATGGTGCAGGCACAAGTGCTGTAGCAGCTGTTCGAGAACCACCACTTTCAGCAGAGCAGATTCGTTGGGATGGTAGAGATGCGCAGGCTCATGCCTTGATTGCGCTGTCTGTCAAACGTACCATTATCCCACATATTCGCTCCTGCAGGACTTCTAAGGATGCTTGGGATGTACTTGCCACATTGTATCAGGCAAGAAATGAGGCTCGTGTTGCTTATCTCCGAAAACAGTTGGAGAGTGAGCATATGAACGAAGGTGATTCTATGGATAGCTTTTTGACAAAGATCAAGGATTTCAAAGAGCAGCTCATTTCTGCAGATGAAATCCTGTCAGACAGTTCACTTGTGCAGACTGTTTTGAATGGTCTACCAGATTCTTATCAGGGTTTTGCTTCCACTCTTCGCTTGATGATGAAAGGCAATCCCAATGCCTTATCATTTGAGGAGTTAGTTTCTGTTTTGCTGCAAGAAGACCAGTCAAGGCAAAACAGGAATATTATGCGTGTCGCAGATCAAGCTTTCGTTGCTGGTCAGAGAAGCGGGAAAGGTAAAGCTGGCTTTTCTTCTAGTAAGCAGAAATCTGCAAATGCTGCGCAACCAAAGAAGGAAGACAAAGATGAGAAGAAGGGTGACAAACAGAAGACATTTTGCAAGTACTGTAAGGGAAATGATCATGTCATCAAAGCGTGTCCTAAGCTGGCTGCGAAAGAGGCTAAGAAGAAAGAGGCTGGTATGGCTGTTGCAGATGCCTCTCCTTCTAACAATGAATCTGCTAATGTTGTGCTAGATACAGAATGGGCATTCAATGCGCAGTGCAGTTATGACCCATCTTTGCATGACACATGTATGTCTGCAGTAGATTCAGATGTATGGTACTTTGACAGTGGTGCCACTAAGCATATCACCTCGCAGCGCAGTTTATTCACTTTCCTTGAGTCTGCTCCCACAGGGAATACTGTCACTTGTGCCAATAACTCCTCTTATCCCGTTAAAGGAGTTGGACAGATTGTGCTGAATGTTGCAAATGGCAACACCTTTACACTTTTTGATGCATTGTATGTGCCAGGGATCAAAAAGAATCTGCTGTCAGTTTCCGCATTTGCCAAAACAGGTTTGGTTGTAAAATTTGTGGATGACAGATGTACTGTTCATGATCTCTCTTGTGGTGACATCATTGTAGCATCTGGTTCACTATGTCGAGGGCTGTATAAGCTCAATATGGATGGCAAATGTGTAGAGGATTCAGCATGTGCTATTATGGATACGCAGGCTATTTCAAATGCAAAACTGTGGCATGCACGTTTTGGTCATCTGAATTTTGCAAGTTTGCTGCGCCTGCAGAAATCTGAAATGGTGTCTTCTTTGCCTAAGCTTGAGGCACCTGTCAAGCATGTTTGTGAGGGCTGCATATTGGGTAAAATGCAGCGTGCTTCCTTTCCCAAAGATGGATCAGTGAGAGCTGAACGCAGATTGCAGCTTGTTCACAGTGATGTTTGTGGTCCCATGCAAACTCCATCATTTGGAAACTACCTTTACTTCGTGACTTTCATTGATGATTTTACCAGGCATGCATGGGTATATCCTTTGAAGGCAAAGTCCGAAGTGTTTTTGTGCTTCAAACAGTTTTTGGTTATGGCTGAAAATGTGTCAGAAAGTAAGATGGGCACCCTCCGTTCAGATCGAGGGGGGGAGTATATGTCTTCAGAATTTAATGCATTTCTGGCTGAGCGTGGGATAAAACACCAATGTACAGTGCCGTATACACCACAGCAAAATGGTGTGGCTGAGAGAAAAAACAGGTCTCTCATGGAAATGGCAAGATGTATGGTTAAGAGTCAAAGTCTACCACATGGTTTTTGGCTTGAGGCTGTCATGTGTGCCACTTATGTACTAAACAGGTGTCCCACCAAAGCATTACAGGTTGTCACTCCATATGAGGCTTGGCATGGCCGCAAGCCATCTGTTGGCCATTTACGTGTTTTTGGTTGCCTGGCATATGCATTAGTGCCTGTGCAACATCGCAGAAAATTGGATGACAAAGCTGTCAAATGTATTTTTGTTGGATATAGTGCTGAGAGCAAAGGCTATCGTTTGTATCATCCACAGACAAAGCGCATTTTGGTTAGCCGTGATGTTGTATTTGTGGAAGATGCAGTTCAGCCCTTGGTTTCATGTACTAAGGAGACAGATATCAGCTCACGTGATGTCTATGATACATTGTTGCCTCTTTTCAGTGGTGCACAGTCAAGTGCAATACCTCATGAGGCAGTTTTTCAGCCTATGCAGGTTTTAAATGATGGCACAGATCAGCCTATATCTGATGCAGATGTGCATGATGCACTTGACGATGAGAGACAAGAGATTGAGGGCTCTAGGAATATGCCTAGATGGCTGGTGCAGACTTTGCGTGACAGCAAGTTGGATGCCCCTTTGACTAGTCGCACTCGTTCTGGCTCTCATGGTGCCTCTTATGCGTCAGATTGTTATGCATTGGCTGTTTCTAGTATGTGCGATGAAAGTGAGCCTGTTTCATTTGATGAGGCACAAAGTTCAGAAAATTGGATGGCTGCTATGCAAGCAGAATACGATGCTATTATGAAGAATGGTACATGGTCTTTATGTGACTTGCCCCCTGGCAAGAAGGCCATTGGCACTAAGTGGGTATACAAATTGAAGTGTAAGCCTGATGGCACAGTGGATCGCCATAAGGCTAGGCTTGTTGCAAAAGGTTATGCTCAAGAGAAGGGCATTGATTTTGATGAGACTTTTGCTCCCACATGTCGTATGACCACTGTTCGTAGCATCTGTGCATTAGCAGCTCATAATGGTTGGAATGTACATCAGCTGGACATAAAGACTGCGTTCTTAAATGGAGATTTGCATGAGGAGGTGTATGTATCGCAGCCTCGTGGTTTTGTTCAAAGAGGGCAAGAAAACAAAGTGTGCAGGTTAAAAAAGGCTTTATATGGTTTAAAGCAAGCTCCACGAGCTTGGTATGAAAAAATACATGCATATTTGACTGCACATGGGTTTCAGAATAGTCCAACAGAAAGCACTTTGTATGTTAAACGTGTGGATGGTGTACATCTAATCATTGCTCTCTATGTCGATGACATGCTGCTCACAGGACCAAATGAGAGTCATATTGCTGATTTTAAGGCTGATTTGAATGCCTCTTTTGAGATGTCAGATTTGGGGCATTTGCATCATTATTTGGGGATACAATTTAAGCAGTGTGATGGAGGTATTGCTTTGTGTCAGACAAAGTATATTGAAACATTGTTGCGGAGATTTGGCCTTGAAGACTGCAAGCCTATTGCTACTCCAATGGAGACAGGTTTGAAGTTGAGTCTTCATGATGCTGGAGATCACTTTGATGTCACACTCTATCAGACAGCTGTTGGTTGCCTCATTTATGTATGCATTACGAGGCCAGACATTCAGTTTTTGCAGTCTCACAGGTGAGCAGATTTATGCATAGCCCAGGCATTAAGCATTGGCAGGCAGTGAAGCGTATCTTTCGCTATTTGAGTGGTACTCGGCATCTTGGGTTGTTTTATCCCAAGGGGGGATCATTGCCGCCAGATTTACATGCTTTTTCAGATTCTGACTGGGCTGGTTGTTATGACACACGCGTGTCCACGAGTGGTTTTTGCTTCATGCTTGGAAGCTCATGCATATCATGGTTGAGCAAGAAGCAGCCTACTGTGGCCACTTCTAGTTGTGAAGCTGAGTACAGGGCAGCTTTCACAGCTACGGTTGAGTGTGTGTGGCTCAGACGCCTTATGGCTGATTTGGGTGTTGGGCAGCCATCTGCCACCACCATCTTCACTGACAGTCAGAGCGCATTGGCAGTTGCGCGGAACCCAGTGTTCCATGCTCGTACGAAGCACATTGAGGTGCACTACCATTATGTCAGGGAGAGACTCTCTGCAGGAGAGATCAGTTTGGCTTATGTGCCAACACAGGATAACCTTGCAGACCTTTTCACAAAGGCTCTGCCTCGTGAGAAGTTCGAAGCTTTTCGCAAAGCTTTGGGCTTACTCCCTTTTGTGGATTCGTCCACATAGCTAGACACTTCCCTATACATGAGTGCTAGCTCTTGTTCACCGCATCACTCCAGGGGGGATTTGTTACCATATTATAGTAGTGATGTGTGTGAACACACTTAGGACCGCCGGGGCACTTTTTCCCTCACTAGGAGGTTTTTTTCCCCCGTGCATTGTATATACGCCCATTATCTTCTAGGGCTTGTTATCTTTCTTTTTTGGCACTCATAATACACTACTGTGTTGTGCTCAAGCTTCCTCATCTTCTTGAAGTTGTGTGTGCATTCCTGCAACCCTAATTCCAACACTGTAGGCATACACTCCCCAAGGGGTGATAAATGAGGTTTTCCTTTGATCTTCTTCACAAATCCGGATTTGAAAGTATCCAGAGTATCCATCACACACTGAATACAACTCATGACCTGCAACTTGATCCAAAATCTCATCCTGAAAGGGTAGAGGATAATAATCCCTCTTTGTGCATGCATTCAGAGGGCGAAAGTCCACACACACACGCCATTTTCCACCCTTTTTGGGAGTGACTACAACTGGGGAATCCATTCTGAATTCTCTACTGGAAAAATAAATCCAGCTTCAAGCAAATTTGTTACCTCCTTCTTAAGCACCTCTGCTTGCACTACTCCCAAACGCCTTAGCCGCTGCACCACTGGCTTACTTTGGGGCTTGAGATCAATCTTGTGCTCTACTAAGGTAACTTGGCGTACTTGTGAGTAGCTGTTTGCAAAAAGATTAGAAAATCCATCTAACATTTTTAAGTAATCCTCCCTTTCAGTACCTGCTATGGACTCATCAAGAAGAAGTTCATTCTGTTGGTGAAGACTAGTGAGGTCCACATCTCCTTTCTTGCACATGGTTGAAGAAGCTTCCCCTTCCAAGGCTCCATTGTCTTCAGCATCCCCTCGATCCCTTCCTAGGGAAAGACCAAATGCAACTCCCTCCACCTCTCCTTCTGAGATGGAATCCTCGGAGCTACCACTTGTCTCTTCTTCATCGGATGACTCTGACTCTGAACTTTCAGAAGTTGAAGGTTCACCTCTTACCACTTTCTTGCGACGACTCTTGATGTTGTAGTGGACTTTCTTATTCTCACCTTGTAGAATAAGATCACCTGTCTCCCACTTCTGAATCGCCTTCACTTGGCGAAGCCATGGCCTACCCAATATCAATGGGTAAGCCCTAGCATCAGGCTTTGTAGGAATGACCTGAAAAGTTGTAGGCACAGAAATACCACATACATCCACTCCCAAATTCCTGACAATTCCTAAGGTTTTCACCCTAGTATTATCAGCAAGTTTGATGCGATAGGGAGAGTTAGTAGAAGACAACTTTAAATCAGCATCTTTCATTGTTTTTTCACTCATGACATTGATTGATGCACCTCCATCAATGTATGCATTAGAAATTGTCTGCCCCTCAATGATGACATCAATCACAGGTACATCATCTCCTACATCAATATCCACTTTTTGAACCATAGGAGTCCCATTATCCCTCTTCTTCTTTTTCCTAGATTCCCTTGTGCTAGCCAGCTTACCCCATTCCTTTCTGAGCTTGGGAGAGAGTGCCAAAAGCTGCCCAAATGTGATTTGTGCCGTTTTCTCCCTAAGATCTGTCAAGAGGTCATAACTAAGAGATCCTTGTCCAAGAGGAAAATCAGATTGTCCAATTTTTCTCCTAGATGACTTCTTCTTCTTCTTATTTTTCTCCTCTTCTTCAGATTTATCTTCTTGTTCTTCTTCCTGACTCCTAGTTTTACGACCCCTTTTTGTCATTAATGGCATCAATGTTTCCTCTTCTTCTTCTGAGCATGTTTCCTCTAAAAGTGCTAAACTTTTATCCTCACTTTTCCTCAACTTTGGACACTCAGTGCGATAGTGCCCCTTCTCTTGACATTCATAGCATGTGACACTACTTCTATCCCTAGGTTTATCCTCAGCTCGTGGAACCCTAGGTGGCCTTGCATTGACTAAGTGTAACTTCAAATCAGCAAATTCTGCCATAAGTTGTGCAATGTTATGATCCAAGGATGGAGCTTGTACCTGAGATGTTGAGGCTATCTCTACTCGTGGTGGGGTTGGCACACTTGGAGAAGATTGGAATGTGGACTCAATATGAAGAGTGGCCTCCTTCTTCAATGCAATACGAAGGGCCTCTTTAAAACTAGTGGGATCTTTGCTAAGAACTTTTCCATGCAAGCGGGGATCCAAAGCCCTGATAAACTTGCTCATCTTAAGGTGCTCCATTGCTAAAGAACTCTTTGAATCTTCCATAGAAGGTGAAGAAGAAGAAGCAACAACATGTAAAGCAGCTTGTTGATATTTGATGAATAAGGCTTCATACCTAACTGAAAAGGCAGAAACTGACTCTCCATCCTTTGGAAAATTTGATCCAATTGCAATAGTAAAGCATTTGGCGACTCCACTGTCCCAAATCTCTCCTTCATTGCTTTGGTCAACCTTTCCCAATCATTCTTGGACTCCTCTGGCAAAGCCTCATGCCAAGTTAAGGCCATACCCTCCAAGAAATCTGGAAGTATTTCTGCCCTCTCCTTCATCGACCAACCCGTCAAGCGGCATGCTCGGTTAAACTCTCGGAGATAACTCCCCGGGTCTTCTCCTTCCGATCCACGGAACACCGGAATGTTGAACATCTTGCACCAAAAGATGAGTAGTGACAAGGGAAATTTACTTGTTTCAAAACAACTTTCCTTTAATCATGCGGGACCTTGAGGTTAAAATAGAATAATTCTAAGTAAAACCTGCCCGCCGTCTCCACCAAAAGATGTGACACGAAGTTGGGGTTTGGACTTCGGTCACTTCTCAGAATCAAAATATACTTGTATGAAACCTCACAGCCTCCTCACCTCCCTTTCTCTCCCTAGATTAGGATAAAGATATACACATCAAAGGTGAGATCATAATTCATGGAAGGAAAGATGAAAGGCTCCGGAGAAGCAAGAATTTCTGCCAGTCTTGCAGCTCCAAACAAAAGGGCGATTCTTTGTTGGAAGAAAATCTTCCGACTCAGGATTATGTGAACGGAAACATACGGGGAATATTGGTAAGGTTCATCCGTTCGAATTGGGCGATTTGGACGGAACATATTAAAGAAAATGAATATGGCAATCACTTACAAGAGGATAAGATACATGGGGTTTGCCTTCTGATAAGGGATTAGGAGGAATTAATCATGATTAAGAAGAAAGAATGGCCAAAAAGCTATAAAAACAGAGAGACACAGAGAACTGCAGTTTTAAATCCATAAAGGCTGCATAAGAGAGGATTATATAGATGCGTAGAGCTTGAAGAGAGCTTCGCGCCTATATAAAAACTTTCAAAAACGGGCAACCGAGCGAAAAGTTATGAGCATTTTACTGCAAGACTATAAAACTGCCAAAATTCTATAAAAACAGAGATACACAGAGAATTGCAGTTTTAAATCCATATAGGCTGTGCAAGATATGATTAGATAGATGCGTAGAGCTTGAAGAGAGCTTCGCGCCCATATAAAAACTTTCAAAAACAGATAACCGAGCGAAAAGTTATGAGCATTTTACTACAAGACTATAAAACTGCCAAAATTCGCCTAGAAATTAGCAACTTTGGGAGAAATTCTAATCATCAATGAAGTAAGGGATTAAGAAATTAGTTACATGAGTGGAAAGAGCATAGAAAGAGCTTCCTAGCCATATGATCAATTTAAGAAAACAATACCCGAGTGATGAGTAATTACCGGTTGAAATTTGGGTATTGGACCACAAAAAACTGCACTTCTCTCTCTTTGCATGAAACCTCAATTTTCACATAGCCTCTTGCCTCTCATCTCCTTCATGATTCAAGCTAGAGGGTAAGGGTTAACATTGCTCAGCGGACAATCGTGAAGATTTACCTATGGTCCCCAAAGTCTTTCCACATGCTCATTACCGCTAAAACCATTGGTACCTCCAAAGGAGGGCGGCAATAAGGCAAGGGCTACCTTGAGAAGTCACAGGCCCGCCAAGATAATAACTCCTTATCCCCCTTATCATGAATCATCAAAGAGGTCCAAAATTGGGTTAAGCATGAGGAGCTAATGCTAAATGAGACATTCACATGTAAAGAGAGTGTTTGAATAAGGGTTTGAAAGATAAGAGAATGGCAATGACACAAAATGCTCAATTGAGGAGGCTCATTCCTTGATTTGAAAGGGAGAGGAGGGCTCCTTTTATAGGTGGAGAATCACCCTCTCTTCCATTGTTACAAATTACAACATAAAAATCTTCAACCCTTCAGTGACATAAGGGTAGATGTCACCATCAATTGTCCTCTTAGGCTAAGTCTTCTATTGATTATTAAATTGAAGACTTTTTGACTTTGAGAGTGTGATGAGATAATAGCCAAGCCTAAGTGGCGTGTAGGTGGAGATCCCACTTACACATGGCGAAATTCTCCTCTTCCATGTAGGCATTCTAGAAGAATCTTTTCCAATTATGCACCTACACACACTCCTCCACATGCCTTCCACACTCCCCAACTTGTAGCCTTATGGTGAATACCATATTAATAATACAATAAAATCCATGTGAGCATGAAGGCCCACTTTTATTTTCCACATCACTAGCCTATCTACCATACCAAAGTATTTATCAAGCATACTTGTGGCATTTACAATGTGTGTACCCTAAATCAAGTAAAACCATTATATTTGAAGATAGAATGCTATTATCGGGGTAGCCGCCAAGCCGCCGCATCACCACGCCGTTATTCCATTGTGGGCGCCGCAATCTTCTTGGACAAGCTTCCACCTTATTACCATTGAGAAACCATCAAAATATGCACAAAATTGACAATGAAAGATATCAATTTTTCACGTCACAGCATCATTGGCAACCAGAATGCTCACCACCTGTCCACTCAGGGGCTTTTTCGATAGTTCCTAGCGCATAGTAATTGGCAATATATTCACTTATAAAAATCAAAATGGAATCTCCGTTGAAGATCACCAAGCTCAACCAACAGATCCTTATAAAAGAGCCATGGACTCATCCATTGAGGACCAGCAAAGGTCAATCAACCAGATCCATGCCCGAATTCAGAAAACAACTCTTATTCCTTGTTCCAATATGCACGTGTGGGTATCTTTGGCGACCTAGAGCCCAAGCACCGTATGGTTAGCACTCTCTAGGATCCTTCGCGGGTCACCTAGCACTTCACTCATAGGCCGCTTCCTTTTTCCCTCACCCACCGTATCGGAAGCTTACCATTTAAATCGAACCGAGGCTGGTCAAGTTCTCGACCGACCTTGCTATGCGAGATGTCTTCCGTTGACTCTCCGTCAGTTGTTGCAAATTTAACAGATAGATCTCCACAATCTCATTCGTAAGACGGTCAAAATGCTTTCCCATCATTATTGACATAAAACTCAATTTGTTCCACATCAATCCACATTACTTAATCCACATCCAATTCATATGTATTCCCATTCTCATCCAATCACATCATTTTGCATCGCATCACATCTTTCCTCATTTATCCTCATCACATCTCATCCACTCCCATCTATCCATATTCACATCTCATCACACCTCATCCATTCACATCACATCTCATTCATTCACATCTATCCTGTTTCACATCACATCACATTCATTCACATCACATATCATCCATTTACATCCCATATCATTCATTTATATCCTGATTCACAGGACATTACATCTCATTCATTCACATCCCGTTTCACATCACATTACATCTCATCCATTCATTCACATCTATCTGATTCACATGTCATCACATCTCATTCATTCACATCCCGATTCACATCACATTACATCTCATCCATTCATTCACATCTATCTGATTCACATCACATCTATTCACATCTTATCCCATCCATCCATTCATTCCAATCTATCTGATTCACATGACATCTCATCACATCTATTCACATCACATCTGATTCACATCACATCTGATTCACATGACATCTCATCACATCTATTCACATCACATCCCATCCATCCATTCATTCACATCTATCTGATTCACATGTCATCACATCTCATTCATTCACATCCCAATTCACATCACATTACATCTCATCCATTCATTCACATCTATCTGATTTACATGTCATCACATCTCATTCATTCACATCCCGATTCACGTCACATTACATCTCATCCATTCATTCACATCTATGTGATTCATTCACATCTATCTGATTCATTCATTCACATCCCGATTCACATCACATTACATCTCATCCATTCGTTCACATCTATTTGATTCACATCACATCTCATCACATCTATTCACTCAGGGACTGCTTCGTCGGCACTCGCCCACCATTGTACCGGAAGCTCACCATTTTTTAACCATACCAAGGCTGGTTAAGACCTGGGCAGGCTTTGCTGCGTGAGCCATCCCTTGAACACTCCCTGCCAGCTGATTGCAATCGAACTTCCCTTAGAAAAACATATACCAAATGCTCCCTTCAACATTCTGGCGTAAGACAATCCTTTAAGAAAACAGGGTTTCTAAGCAAGTTTTCAGTTTGATTTTCTTTTGAATACAAGGAGTATTTCTTGAATCAGTATCCCCAAAACTTCTTGATCGAAATTCTGAATTTCATACCAAAATTCCTCTAATTCTATAACCTTGATCATACCAGAATTCCTCTAATCCACAGATCAATTCGAAGGGTCTCAAACTTAGTTTCAGGTTTGGCAGGAGTTTTGAGTGTATTTTTCTAAACTGGTCACACCTTCTTTCTTCGAAACTGATGAAAGAGTTTGGTCTTGGTCATAGTCTGATTCAAGGTTCGAGTCGGATAAGATTTTTCTTGAACCGAAAAGGTTTGATAATTCAGTTACTATTTTACTAAATTTCTATCTTTGAATATTCACTTAATTGATTTCTAAATTAGATACGAATTCCATGAGGAATAAATTAATCATTTATCTGAATATCTCGATCTCCATAGATTTCTTAAATTTTCTTTTTACAATCTGAGTGAATATAAAATGATAAAACTTTCTCTCTTAGAGTATTTAATTATTCATTTATCAAATACTCATAGAATTTAAACATAGAATTTAAGAGAATTCTAATTTTGATATAAAAAAATGTTATGCATCTATTTATGCATAAAAATCAACTTCAATGGGAATAACACTTTTAAAAAATAAAAATCAACTTCAATGGGAATAACACTTTTAAAAAATAAAAATCCATTATGCATCTTTCTATGTATATAAATCAAATTTAATAAGAATAACACTTTTATAATAAAAAATTCCTTTATACATCTTTCTATGCATAGAATCAAATTTAATAAGAATAACACTTTTATAATTAAAAATTTCCTTTATGCATCTTTCTATGCATAAAAATCAAATTTAATAAGAATTACACTTTTGTAATAAAAAATTTCCTTTATGCATCTTTCTATGCATAGAAATCAAATTTAATAAGAATAACACTTTTGTAAAAAAAATTCCATTATGCATCTTTCTATGCATAGAAATCAAATTTAATAAGAATAACACTTTTATTAAAAAAATTATACTATGTATCTTTCTATGCATAGAAATCGAATTTAATAAGAATAACACTTTTATAAAAAAATTCCATTATGCATCTTTCTATGCATAGAAATCAAATTTAATAAGAATAACACTTTTATAAAAAAAATCCATTATGCATCTTTCTATGCATAGAAATCAAATTTAATAAGAATAACACTTTTATAAAAAAATCCATTATGCATCTTTCTATGCATAGAAATCAAATTTAATAAGAATAACACTTTTATAATTAAAAAAATTCCTTTATGCATCTTTCTATGCATAGAATCAAATTTAATAAGAATGACACTTTTATAAAAAAATTCCATTATGCATAGAAATCAAATTTAATAAGAATAACACTTTTGTAATAAAACAATTTTCTTTATGCATCTTTCTATGCATAGAAATCAAATTTAATAATTAATATCAGTGATATCCATACATATTCATAGGTGAATATGTACATGGAGTAATTAGAATATTTCTTTTAGATGCAAAAATGGTGGGAATTACTCTTTTGGAATAACATAAAAACAAACTTTCTTTTTCACAAAATTCTAGAAAATTTTACCATAACCTCCTTTGTATGGTTAACCATTTCTCATTTTTATCTTTCTTCTCTTAACTTAATTAACCCAATTTAGAATTGTAGAACTCTAATCTACATAATTTTTTAAATTTCAGAGAGTAAACAATAAGAAAATTTTAATTAATTACTTAATTAATCTTTCTAGGATCAAGAAAGGTTGGAATGTAAAGAAGAGAAGGGGGTGGCCTTTTCATCAAAGGCATAGCATTTGAACTTAATTCAATCATTTGCAAAACATAAAAATCAAGAAAACCATAGATTTTTCATTAAAATTTGTAAACAAAGTAAGAAAATTAGCTTACATGGAGCTTGTAAGCTCTCCTTTGGCTTGAGGGATTGAGGGTTCTACTCTTGTTTGAAGCAATAGTGGCCACCAACTCACTTTGGAGAGGATTAGGCCAAAAACAATTGAATTATTAAAAAATTCAATGTAGATGGCTCAGGACAGGAGTAGAGTAACAGTGCATAAACACCATTAAGCTTTTACAAAGGGGGAGGCTTCTATTTATAGGAAAAAGTGAGTCTCTATCCAAGCAAGCTGATTCTAGAAATTTTCAGATCAGTTTGGTTAATTTTTGACCATTTTTGGGTCAGTTCAGCTTACTTTTTGGATCTAGATTTGAAATAGGAGAGAGGAGAGATGAAAATATCTCATTTTATTGATTAAAAATTAGGAGTAATGATGAGAAAAAGGTGCCTACTTCATGAGGGGAGATCCCCACACTGAGGTGTTAAAATACAACTTTTTAATTCTTTTTTTTAGTCCTTAGTCCGCTCTTCATCTTAAGCATTTACTCATTTTTTGGGGGGAGGGGTTCTTTTATTCTTCAATTTATCTCCTCCCTACACTTGGATTGATCCTATTGGCCCATAGGAACCTTAGGCTAAGGTTCTTTATACCTATTTTCAGTTAATTCCAATTGCACATTGGAAAGTTTTTTTTGAATTTCTATTTCAGGGGAAACCATTTTAGACACTAGGAGGATTTTTATATCCAAAAATATCTCAATTTTGAATTACCTCCCTCTAGACATTTTCTCTCTCCAGGCCAAAACAGGATCTTTCTTTTTTTTTAGAGAGGGGAATAATTATAAGATCAGAAGGGGAGGTCCTTACACTTGCACACCTCAAAAGCTAGAGGGAGGAATCTTACAATGGATGTGAATTGATGTAAATAGATGTGAACGTGATGTGATGATATGTGGATGTGATGTGAATCTAAATGAATATAGATGGATGTGATGTGATATGAATGGATGAGATGTGATGTGGGTATGTTGTGACGTGGATAGATGTGATGTAATGTAATGTGGACCTGGATAGATGTGAATGGATGAGATGTGGTGTGGATGGATGAGATGTGATGTGGATGGATGTGACATGATGTGATGAGATGTAATATGATGTGATTGGATGAGAATGGATGAAGGACGATGGGAATACATATGACTGGATGTGGAGTAAGCAATGTGAATTGATGTAGAAGAATGTGAAATAACGAGAAATGATATGGAACAATGTGGAAAGATGAGAGTCTGTTAGAAATTACATTTATGAAACTTGTTTTTAAATGACTATTTTATGTCAAGAATGTTAGGGAAGCATTTTGACCATCTTATGAATGAGGTCGTAGAGACCTAAGTGATAAAGTTGCAACAGTTGATGGAGAGTCAATGGAGGACGTCTCGCGTAGCAAGGTCGGCCCTTGGTTTGATTTAAATGGTGAGCTTTCTGTACGGTAGATGAGGGACCAAGGAAGCGGCCTATGAGTGAAGCGCTAGGTGACCTGCAAAGGAGCCTAGAGGGTGCTGACCATACGGTGCTCATGCTCTAGGTCACTGAAGATACCCATGCATGCATCAGGGAAGAAAATGGAACAAGGAGTTAGAGTTATTTTCTGAACTCGGGCATGGATCTGGTTGATTGGCCTTACTGGTCCTCAATGGATGAGTCCATGGCTCTTTTATATGGAACTGTTGGTTGATCTTGCTGATCTTCAACGGAGAGTCTATCTGGATTTTTCTTATGTGATTATATTTCTGGGTACTATGAGCTAGGAACTATTGAAAAGGCCCCTGAGTGAACAAGTGGTGAGCGTTCTAGTTCATAATGATGCCATAGGTACACCGATGAAGGAACAATTGGAAATTAGAATTCAAGCTAGGAGGATAATGATGAGTGATACTATGGTTTCATTAAAAGATTGTTTTAAAGACACCTGAATCTGTGAAACATGAAATTTCATATTGGGTGTGTAAGTAGTGTGACTATCTTGAAGTTTGCTTGAAGCGCCAGCTAGGGGGGCTAGGAACTCTTTTCCCTAGTACCCGAGGCAAAACATAACTAAATTTCTAAATGGATCCTATCACTATAGTGGTTGGGTGGTTGGCTAACCCATGGAATTGGATGGGGTTAGGCTTGATTGATGGATCCCTAAAATGAGACTGAATTCTGTTAAGTTACGATAGTTGAAGTAAATCCCAGATAACCCTTGTTCTATAGAAAAGAATCAACGGCTGTGCCTCTTGATGAGGAAAAAAGCGTTGGTCTCTAAGATCCAAGTGCAAGTCTCTTCCTTGATCTGACCATGTGATTTACGGGTTCGGTCGAATCAGTTTGGTTAGTTAAGCTCTTTACTACATTAGAATAAAATATCCTGGAGGAATTGCCTATGTCTGCTGGGCAAGGGAAGTTTTTCCGGGCTCGAATTTGGAAGAACCGAGGGATTAGTCTCTTGTCCGGATATCCATGGGCGAGGCCCCGAGTGAGAGGCTCTGCCCTGCGCAAGAAGTGCTACTTCCGTTGTTGTGAGCACCCTGGACTTCGTTGTGCGGAGGGGGCAGGGATCTTTCAGTGATGGTGCTGTGAATTGCGTTGTCCTCTCCTTCTGATGTGACCTCAGCCAAGTGATGATAATGATGCAAGTTAGGGCAAGCACAATGTGAACTATTGTGAAGTATGAGCACAACTAGTAGTGCTATTAATTTTCCTGATATAATAGGCTTATACTCACATAAGATACAAAACATTTATGTTGTATGTATTTACTACATACAAAACACCTTCTTCAACTTGTGATTTGGTATAATGAAGCCCTATAATGTTACACATACATACTTAACATGCATGCATGTTTGTACCTGCAAATCCTAATGTTGCAAATGAAGCCATGAAGTGAATGTAGTATTCAACACCTTTCCAAATTATAATGATAATAATCAAGGTATTTAGGGAAAATCAATACTCACAATATAATAATGCTTTAGTAAATACTCATAGCATAATTCACGCAGTAAGTGGGGTGATTAGGTCTAATTAACACGCTTATTATAATGAGACTTAGCAAGTTGTTCAATATTCATGTATAGTGGCCACTTAAAAGTTGAAATTACAATTTAGTAGGCTGATCTCAACTTAATTTAGTAGGTTGATCTCAAATTGATATAACGTGTTCTGAAAATCATTACAAAACAACTAATATTTGGGATGTCTGTTACTAAATGAGCATAAATGAAATATTAATTATTGCACTTTGTGGGACTTTAAAAGCCCATGTACTGACTTAAAAATGATTTTTTGCTAGGATTTCATTGGCTTGGCAATCATAAAAGAAAAATCAAATATTTGATATGTTTGTCATTCGATGAGCTTAAATGAAAAAATTATTATTACACTTTAAAGCCTATGAACTATAAACCTTAAAGTCCAAAGTGATTACTGCGCCTATCGAGAATCATTATCTTCACTGTCAAAAATTGACAGAGTTTATTATATAATGATTTAAAAAAAATATGACCTCCCAAGTTTTGAATGTTATCTTTTGCAAGTGATTTCTTGTAGCTCTATCATTTTGAAGGATTTTGTATGTCTAGGCATATTACTGTTTACGGATGTGTGCTTGGAAAAATGCTTGTTTTTATTATGAATGAGGCAAGATATTGTCATCTTAAGCTTGTTGATATTCTTCAACACGTTGAGTTGGTGGGATGCTCTTTCACACTTTGGCCATTGTATCTTGGTAGTGAGAAGGTGAAGATAGAAATAACAACACTACCGAATGGGGAAGATGGTTTTGTTCTTTATGTAGATACTCATTCCTTCTATAAATTTTTTATTGAACAGGGCACACAAACAACTCTCGTTGTTCTTGAAGATGATTGTGGTTCTACAGGACACGCACAAAATACTACTATTCAAAGTGTGTTGGATTTGATAGGGAACCTACCATTAAATAGTAGTTTGCATGTTGCCCTGTGTAGTACAATAGAAGTGCTGCAAAAAGTGGAGGAGTTGCCTTTTGCGTTTGAGTTTCCTCCTTGTGGAGCATGTTCTACGATGATTGGTATGGATTAAAAGCACGATGGGCATGTTTGGACATAATACATTACTTGCACATCAGATTGTTTTACTGGTGCCGTAAGGCTTAGTAGGTGTGATGGTCATTGCAATGCATGAATCTTGATTGCCCATACCTGGCAAGAATGATGGCAAACATTGTGGTAAAATTCCAGAGTGTATAGGGACTTGTCCACTACTTCATACATAGTGACCATTTCTAACCTACAAGATGTGCTATTCATAGGGGTGTTCATGAACACCCCTATGAAGAGGGTTCATCTAGGCAAAAAAGAAAAAAGTGTGGAGGGGAAGATTGCAATGCATGCACAATTCAACCCTTTTGCTACTCCAAAACAATTAGGGGTTACTGTGGCCCGGAACACGTTTGCGAGTAAAATAGGTGATATTTCTTCAAAAAAACATTTGACATCTTTTAAAGATTCCTTCCAAAAAAGACCTTTTTAAAAAAAAACATTGTACTCATGAGTAAAGCATGTCCAAAAAATGACAAAATTTTGGGCATTGTGTATAAATTTGACATGATATAAAATGACAAATAAACTAAAAAATTTGAGATTTTTTTGATAAAATGTTACTTGAGAAGTAGACAACTTCTCAAATAAAAGTACAAATTCATGCCATAATTTGGAGTGCTACATTAACAATTGGAATGTCAATAAAAAACCATACTCTGCTCAGTGTAGCTCCCACACTACTTATTCTTCACTACTACTGAGTCCTCCACTATCACTAGTGGTAGTCTCACCCCCCTGAGGAAGTTGAGGATGCATACTCCTTCTCTCTAGTACATTTCCCTCCTCTAAGTGAACTCTTGGAGGAAGAACTCCACTACTTCGTTGGCGTGTCTACGGCACATTTGGTGATGAAGTGTTTGCATGCTCCCCAACATTCAAAGCAAGAATTTTTTGCTTGAGAATTGATACTATTGCCCTATATCAAACAAAAACTCACTTATATCACTCTAGGTTGAGTTTTGCGGAAATTTAGATGTTGAACATCCAAATTGCTACAAAAGTTCACCTCTCTTTAAACTTAGCAAGAAAAAGCTTCAATGCAAGAAGGCACCTTCTTACAACTGCTGGAACATATGCTCCAGATGGTTGATAAAGCAAGTACCTAGCTCATGTATTGACAAAATGGCAATGAAAATAGCTTGTCATGGAGGATTACATTGACATTATAGAAATAAATTGGAAGGTGCACAATAGAAGTGTGTGTGTGAGTGGAAAGTAGAGACTATGTGTGTCGCACATTCACAAAAGTGAGAGAGAGAGAGAGAGAGAGAGAGAGAGAGAGAGAGAGAGAGAGAGAGAGAGAGAGAGAGAGAGAGAGAGAAGATAAGACAAAAGGATATAACTAAACAAAAGTGAAAGTGAGAGAGAGAGAGAGAGAGAGAGAGAGAGAGAGAGAGAGAGAGAGAGAGAGAGAAGAGAAGACAAAAGGATATAACTAAGGTTGGGTCCTTAATTATTCAGCTTATTCAATACAAGCTACCTTAGGTCACTTAAATACATTTTGCAACCTACGGTTTCCACCCACTTGGGGCTCTTACAACCACATGTAGAGAAAAGATAAGACAAAAGGATATAACTAAGGCTGGGTCCTTAATTATTCAGCTTATTCAATACAAGCTACCTTAGGTCACTTAAATACATTTTGCAACCTACGGTTTCCACCCACTTGGGGCTCTTACAACCACATGTAGACATGGCTCATATTGTGCCACATCTTTCATCCTTGGATGGACACATCACACCACTCTCACCTTGTAATTTTCTCATAGTTTATATTTACATGGTGAGTTTTAACACTCCTCCTCAATGCTATTATAGAGTTATTAGCATTGTTATAACTCACACTATAATTACAAGAGTTTTGGAGATGTGATTTCCTCCTTTAAAGGAGTGTATCTCCACTAAGAGGCAATACAGATGTGGAAGAGTAATTGTTCTCCTCCTTTTGATTGCCACACTCTCTTGCTAGATGTTCTAGCTTATGGCATTTACCACACCACTTTTTGTTAGGATATTTAATATAGCACTTGTTCTCTTTATGCCCCTTCTTCTTGCAAAAAGAGCACTTGAGTTTCTTTAACATAGTCACAAGTGCTTGTTGATTGGAGGTTGATGTAGACACGGATGATGACGTACTACCTCCGTTTGATGAGATCCTTCATTCTTCCTCAAAGAAATGAGGAGATGACTCCTTCAAGAGTCGATTCTGGGATGTTCTTGAGTGTAGTGACCAAGGTAGAGTATTGCTTAGTCATAGCTTTGAGAAGCATATCAATGGCATTATCATCATCCACCTTAGAGTCGATGGATGATAATTGTGCCATTAGCCCCTTCATATGCAAGATGAATGGCCCAAGTTCCTCTTCGTCCTTTAGCTCAAGACCAAAAAATTCAATCTTAAGTGATATTTTTGAATACCCTTAGTGCCGTATAATTTCTTTAGTTCATCCCATTTTGCCTTTACGGTGTTGAGATCATCAATATAGTGGATGTTTGTGTCATCCAAATGTCGCACGATGATGGCTTGAGCATGCTTGTCATCTTCTACTTCCTCTGCCTTGGTCATGTCCATAGCTTTAGTTTTGTTGAGACGAGAGGCCATAACCCTTTTGACATGAGCGATACTTAACCACCACTTTCCAGGTGTGAAACCCGGTGCCAACAAACTTCTTAATGTCCTCCTCCTTGACATCGGAAGGACTGAAGCTCGAGGTAGAGGTGAATGTATGAGTTTGGGCTTGAATCTGGCAGAGGCTTGAAGTAATATTGGTAAAAAAAAAGTCGTGCTTTTAGGTCAAAGAGCAAGCCACCATATGAACATAGCTTGTAGAGATTTAAAAAAGATTGTATTTTTTTAAATAGCTTTTTCATAAAAGCATAAGAAATACAAAATACAAACATGGCGCCACACAACTTTTTCTTCCTTTGTCTTTCCTGTTGTTGGTTGTAGCTTGCCATGCATCATCCTCCATAGCCATCTCTATTGCAACTGACGAAAGGTAAGAGTCTCTCTCAGTCCGTCTCTCATTCCACGCTATTAACAAATTATTAGCTTGCAATCGATCGCCTTTGTAGACTGCATGGTGGTTCTATGTGTCTAAGTTTATCCCCTGATGCAAGAAGAGGCTTTGCTTGAGTAGAAAAAGAGTCATGGCACCAGTCCACACCCAAACTTATCACCACCAGGTTATCCCAAACTTATCACCACCAAGTTATCTCAGCTCTCTCATATTCCTTTATCTCCAACCTCACTTAGATCAATACTTGTTCACTCATTGCTTGCTTTTTTGCTTGCAGCTACCAGGAGAAATCCAACACCAAAACCATGGCCAAGGGAGCCAAACCTAACCTTCTCTCACGACACCACTAGTTCGGAGAATTGTAATCTAAATGTTAGTAGTGGCTCACACAAGCATAAGATGCACAATCACCCCATATAAGGCTTTGCGTAAGCTACACAAAATCTGGATGTGCATCACTCTCATAACCTGGTGGCTGCATCATGTACACTTCTTCTTGTAAATCACCATGCAAGAAAGTATTCTTTACATCCATTTGATGTAAAGACCAACCCTTCGCTACATCCATAGCAATGACAGCTCTCATAGTTTCCATTCTTGCAAAACTGGGCTGAATGTCTCCTTAGATGTAAGATTCCTCCCTAGCCTCTGAAGATGTCCAACATCTTCCCTTGTAATCAAATCCCTCTTCAAAAATATAAAAGATCTTGTTTCTACCTGTTTTAGCCTAGAGAGAGAAAATATTCTAGAGAGAGAATATTCAGATTTTGAATATTTTTGGATGGAAAAATATATCTCCTTATTAAAATAAGTTCCCCCGAAACAGAAGTTCAAAAAGATTTTCAGAAGGTGCATTAGCAATTAAGTATAATTTATTCAAGAGGCCTTATCCTAGGGGTCCAGATTTTTGAAAAAATTCAAATTAAGGTTTTGAAGAGCCAATCAAATTCATCCAAATGTATGAAGAAGATAAATAGAAGAAATAAAGAAAATCACCCCCAAAAATGAGTAAATACTCACATAAGATGAAGAGTGGACTAACGACCAAAGGAAAAGCTAAAAAAATAGATTTTTGACACCTCACAATGGGGATTCCCCCCTCATGAATGAGGCGCCTACTTCACATGTGCAATTGAGTTTTAAATCTTCAAAAATTGAGATATTTCATCTCTCCTCTCTCCTAATTCAAGTCTAGTTCCAAAAAGTTAGCTCAATTGACCTAAAAATGGTCAAAAATTGACCAAACTGATTTGGAAAATTCTAGAATCAGTTTGTTTGTTTAGGAGCTCAATTTTTCCTATAAATAGAAGCCTCCCCCTTTTTTGAAAAATAATAGTGTTTATGCACTGTTACTCTACTCCTTCCAAGTCAAGTTTGTTTGTTTGTTTGTTTAGGAGCTCAATTTTTCCTATAAATAGAAGCCTCCTCCTTTTTTGAAAAATAATAGTATTTATGCACTGTTACTCTACTCCTCCCAAGCCAAGAACTATGAATTTATTAATAGTTCACTAGTTTTTGACATTTCCCTCTTCCAAAGATTGGTGGCCACTCTTGTTATAAATAAGAGTTAGCTGGTATGCACCAGTAGTGAAGGCAACATAAGATGCAGATGTAAGAAGTGCTCATGTTGCACCACATGTAGAGCAGCAATCATCACAGGTGCTGAGTGGACCTGGGGAGTCCTCGAGCAATGGATCCAATGTTAGCCCATGGTCAGGTAGGTTAAGGAATGATGCAGGTACACATGTATCACGGAAAGGGAAGGAAAAGGTAGATTAACCTTTTGTGCATGATCTGTCAGTAGGTCACTCATATGTGGATGGTGACTCTAGTGGCTATGAACAGAGCCTTGATGAGGAGCTTGGCATTCCGTCTGTGGTTACTCCTGGTGTAAGGAGAACCAAGGCTATTTTGAAGACACTTGGCAATGATCCAGGTGTACCCAGGTCTACGAGGGTTAGATACCTAGTTGATAGGTTGAGATATGATGGATATACAGCCCATCATTATGCTTATGTGATAAAAGCAATACAGGAGGTTAAGCCCACTTGCTTTGAGCATGCAATTAAAAATAAGAAATGGGAAGATGCCATGGATGAGGAGATGGCAACATTGGATGCAAATGCAACATGGGAGTTAGTGCCTTTGCCTAAGGAAAAGAAGGCAATTGGATGTATAAAGTCAAGCACAATGCCGATGGTTCAGTGAGAGAGCAGGTACAAGGCAAGATTGGTTGCCAAGGGCTATGCACAAACTTTCTCCCAGGTGGCATCTTCAAAAGGATAGAAGTTCCATTTGACCAATAATTCTCTCAGAATTCTGTTCCTGAGAATCTTTTCTCGAACATCAAGGATTTCTTCAGGTTGGAGTTCCATCTGTCCTTGGGTTGAAGAAGTTAAGATTTCATCAAGCACATGATTCGGGCTTGGTATATACTTTTTAAGAAGGCTGAAATGAAATACATTATGTACTTTAAGATGAGTTAAGATGAGGAGGTAGAAGAAGCTTGTAGGCTAAGTCACCTACTTTCTTTGTAATTAGATATGGCCCACAATATCTGGGGGATAACTTCTTGTACTTCCCAAGAGATAGAGAACTTCTTTTGGGCTGTACTCTAATGAAGACCATATCTGCTTCTTTAAACTTTCTGTCTGTCCTCTTCTTATTAGCATACTACTTCTGTCGATCTTGGGGGCAGCTTTAATATCTTTACGAATTGACTGCATCTGCTGCTCCATGTCGTTAAGCATCTGTCTGGACATCTCGACCCTAATCAATGGGTCGGACCAAGTTAATGGAGTTAAGCAATCTTGTCCATACAGAGCTTTAAAAGGGCTCATCCCGATACTTCGGTGATGAGAAGCATTGTAGGCAAACTCGACTAGGTGTGCAGATAGCTTAGCCACTTCTTGGGTTCTCTGCCACAGCATGACCGAAGTATATCTTCGATTACTTGATTTACCTTGCAGTTTGACCATCGGTCTCAGGGTGATAAGTTGTGCTGAGATCTAAGAAAGTTCCCACTGCTTCAAAAAATACAGTCCAGAACTTTGAAGTAAACTTGGGATCTCGATCACTTACTATTCTCCTGGGTAGGCCATGCAATTTGAAGATTTCTTTGAGGAACACTCTGGCCACATCCACTGCAATGTAGGTTTCTTTTACTGGAATCAGATGGGCAACTTTGGTTACCACGAAAATGGAGTTGTAACCTGATTGCACTGAAGGTAATCCAGTAATAAAGTCCATACTGATACATACCCACTTCATCTGGGGGATGTCCAATGGATGTAACTTCCCAGACATTTTTACTCTTTCAGCTTTGACTTTCTCGTATGTCAGACATTGACGTACATGATTCAGTACATCCTTTTTCAGACCAAGCCAAAAGAAGCTTTTCTTCACAGACATGTAGGTCTTGATGAAACCTGGATGTCCTGCTATAAGGCTGTCATGGGCTTCATTTAGAATTTGGTCCTTGGTTCCCTCATCATTGGGAATGCATAGCCTGCGATTATAATACATAATGCCATCATCCAAGCTGTACCCTTGAACTTTGTTCAACTCCTGAGGAGTTTTGCTTTCCTGCATAAGTAGGGTAGCAATAGGGCCAAAGAATCTGTCCTGCATGATCTTCTCTCTTGCTTCAATAATCAAGGGATTTGATACTACAGTAATTGCAAGCAAGGAGGCTTTTCTGCTGAGGGCATCTGCTACCACATTTTCTTTGCCTAGGCGGTACTTGATTTCAAAATCAAATTCCTACAGGGTCTGCATCCACCTTCTTTGGCGCATGTTGAGATCCTTCTGAGTGAAGATCCACTTTAAGCTCTGATGATCAGTCAATCAAAGTGAATCTTTGACCGAGTAGGTAATGTCTCCACAGTTTCAGAGCATATACTACTGAAAGTAGTTCCAAGTCATGGACAGCATAATTCCTCTCATGCGTTCTGAGTTTTCGAGATTCATAGGCCACTGCATGACCTTCTTGCATGAGTGCACCTCCTAGGGCAAAACCACTTGCATCACTACCTCAAAGGGTAGAGAGAAATCTGGTAGCTACAGAACGGGATTGGTTACCAAGGCAGTCTTTAGCTTATCAAAAGCACTCTGGCACCTGGCAGACCATTGAAACGGAATATTCTTCTTGAGAAGATTAGTCAGGGGGGAAGCTATGAGAGCATACTTTGGTATAAAAATTCTATACCAACCAATCAATCCCAAGAATCCTCTGACTTCTTTCACTATCTTTGGTTCAGGCTAATCTATGACTGCCTGGACTTTTGCGAAATCTGGAGAAATTCTATCTTTTGATATCAGAAAGCCCAAGTATTCAACATGGTCGGCAGAGAAAGTGCATTTACTCTTTTTGGCAAAGAGTTGGTGCTTCCTTAGAATCTCAAGAACTTTTCTGACATGAGCTTCATGGTCAGCTGCATTCTTTGAGTAAATCAGAATATCATCAAAGAAAACAAGAACAAAATCATCCAGGTATTCTCTGAGAATGTCTTGCATTAAGCGATTGAATGTAGCTGGGGCATTTGTCAATCCAAACGGCATGACAGTGAATTCATAATGCCCATACCGAGTATTGATGGCTGTCTTCGGGATATCTAGCTCATTGATCCTGATCTGATAATACCCTGATTTGAGATCTATCTTTGTGAAGATTTGGGCTCCACTTAGCCTATCCAGAAGCTTATCAATTCTAGGGATAGGATACTTATTCTTAACTGTCAGTTGATTTAGACCTCTGTAGTCCACACAGAGTCTTAGCATTCTATCTTTCTTTTTCTGAAAGAGAACTGGCGCACCCCAAGGTGAAACACTGGGTCTTACAAACCCTTGTTCCAACAGTTGTCTAAGCTGTTCCTTGAGTTCGATGGCTTCAGGAACTGGCATTTTGTACGTGCGCAGGGCTACTGGCTGAGCTCCTAGGGTCAATTCTATCACATGATCTACTTCCCATATTGGAGGCATCTCTGTTAGCTCTGCTGGGAATAAATCATCATATTCACTTAACCATTCAAGTTCTTTAGCCTTAAGCTTTGAGTCTACTGGGTTCATTTTAACAACATATATTTGCTGCTTCTTCCTAAGTCCTTTTAGTAACTTAGAAGCCTTTACTAACTGCAGACTTGGGGATCCTGAAATTTCGGTTCCTTGAACTTTGTTTTCGTGAAGGTCACAGAAGGAAATGGTTCCATTATGACAGTGAATGTCAGCTTGATTTTTGTGGAGCCAATCCATTCCAAGGATCCCGTCAAAAACTCCCAAAGGTATAACTCCAGTCAGCTAAATTCCATCTAGATTGAACTGAATACGATCTGTCTCAAGGTGAGTGAAAAGAATCTTCCCACTTGCCAATTCAACTTGCATAGATATCCCTGATTTCTGATCTAAGATTAGCTTACGCAAGTATCCAGGGAAAATGAAAGAATGAGTACTGCCTCAATCAATCAAAAGCTTAAAAGGCTTACCCTGATATCAGCTGGAGTATTGATAACGGAGAATTGACAATTTGGCCCTTGATTTTCAATTGCTGCATAAATCTGGCCTCTTTTTTCTTCCACTACTTCTGCTATTGTGACTGCTCTGGCTGCTGCAGTCTGAGGTGGAACTCTTTCTCTTTGGTTGCCCCAGTTCTAGGAAGGAGTTCTGAGGCTACTCTGGACAGAGGTAGATGGCTGAGCTGGAGTTCTCCTGGGATTTCCCTGATTCTGACGCGGGGGACCCTGATTGGACTGATAAGAAGGAATCTGTCTCGGGACTCTGGGACCCTGGCTTCCTGGCCCACAGAAGGAGATGGGCAGTCCTTGAGCTGGTGCCCAAGACCTTAACATCCGAAGCATTTGTTCTCGCTTCGAAGGTCTTCTCTTTGCATTTTGGAGAGAGCCAGAGTTCTGGAGAATGTACTTTGGGGGAAAGGTATCCCTTCATTTCTAAAGCTTCCCGTCTCCACATTCTGGTTAGGACCTTGGAGTCTCTTTGGAGGCGGAAAGTTGGAAGAACTTCCCGGTGTCTGAAATCTCTTAAAGGATGAGGGAGCTGGCTTTGGCAAAGCTTTTACAATGAAGGCTTTGGCAAAGTCCTTTGCCATTCTGACAGCTTCAGCCATGGACACTGGCTTGGCATTTTTGACCAATGTGTCCAAGGGTTCGTTCATTCCCCGAATGAACCTCGCCATGAGTTGCTCTTCATCTAGAGGTGGTGAATATTTGAGTAGAAGAGCAAAGGCCTGGTGATATTCCTCGATGGTTTTGCTCCCTTGCTTTAGCTCTAAGAATTCGTTCATTTTAGTTTCCAAAAATCCAGGGAGACAAAATCTCTTTCTCAAATAGGTTTTTAGGTCGGTCCAGGAGTGAGTATTTCTGTCCAGACGGTTGGTGTCACAGTGGTTCCTCCATGTTACCCGAGCTGTTTTCACTATTTTCAGCCTGGCAAGAGCCATTTTGCTCCGCTCATTGTAACCTGTGACATCAAAATATTCTTCCATGGCTTCCACCCATTTCTCCAGCCTCACCTAGGTTCTCCCCTTCTCCTTTGAAGGGTCCTGGCTGAGTCCTATGAAGAGCCTTATGAACATCAGGGTCAAGCTCGTCATCTTCAGAGAGAGGGTCTGGCTAACGGCCACGGTTTCCTCGTCTCATGATTCTGCCAAAAATTATATATTATTAAATTTTTATATTGATATCGTCATGAGATCCTAAGACTTAAGAGGTTCGGAAAACAATTTCTTAAACAAGACAATGATCTTATTGGAGATCTATGACATATGTCCGATAACAGATTTTTCTTTATCAGATCGTCCATAAACAATCACTTATACAACAGGGAATATTTCTCTAGAAAACATTTCTTTATTTATATATAAGTTGCAATATGTACATAGAGCAGTTTGGCTCCAGAATTCAAAATCTCCTCGGGAGACGCATATGACGACGGTACTGGGCCATAGCCATGCCCTGATACAAACGTCCACTTACTGTGACAAGGGAGCTATTATCTTCCATTTAGGAATAAAGCAACTAAGGAGTCTATAGACTTGGCATGAAAGTCTGAAATTTTGAGGCGTTGAATGATATAGAATGACATCCATTAGAGATTCCCAACGAAAAGTGGGAAAGTATCTCTATGGATTTTATAACGGGCTTACGTAGGTATTTCTAGAATAATCATCAAGGAATGTGATAAAATAGAGGTATCCCCCTATAGATGGTATCCTAATAAGACCACGTACATCACTGTGTATAAGCTATAATTTTTGGACAGCTCTAACTGAACCATCTTTGGGAAATGATGGCCGCTGTATTTTTCCAAGAATACAACGCACCATTTTCAGCTTTAACAGAATCATTGCTAATGAGAGGTTCTATCTTAACATTGCACGCCGGTCACAAGAGGCATGGACATACTACCCTACAAACCACTTATGCTGTCGTCTCTCCGCTGGGTCAGGGAAATATAATTCCTCGAAATGGCTTGTGAGTCTTGCTCGACTTGTTCAAGTTGAAGCGGAAGAGATGAGATGCTCGAAGGCGAACGCAGTCATATCTTGAGACCGGTTGAGGTCAGGAATACCGGATAAGTATGGAGCTTCCATCTATAATTTCCAATTCAATTTATAAGTTTTCAATTTTTTTGAAGTTTACTCAACATAATATTAGCAAGCGAAAAACATTATTTCTCAAATTTTTAAGCAATTTATACTATTGTTACGTAAATTTTACAATAGTGCTCTCATACCAACTATGAGATCCCTTTGCCCCCTCTGCGCATCGGGGATTCCCAGTAGTTGACATCGGAAGTAGCCCCCTCATGCACACGGGGCAGGGTTTCTCACTCGGGGCCTCACCCACGAATGTCCGGACACGAGACTAAGCTGGTGGTCACTCCGAAAACCGAAATCGAGAAAATTTTCCATGCCCGGAAAGCGGGGACGATTCCACCTTTTTGAATTTTTCTTAACGAGTTTTCTCACGAGATCAAAATCTAAACTATCCTCCACTTGAATAAAACAGATAGAAGGAAACTATCACTGATATAATTTGATCATCTGAGCAATTCAATGCTTTTTTCCTAATCAAGATTAGGCACAGCCGTTGATCCACTTAATCGACAAATTTATCAGGGAATTAACTATCTACTTGAATCCTAGCATAATCCTAAGATTTTTCAGTTTGATTAACTCCATTGATTCCAGCCTAACCCCATCCGGCCCATGGGTTAGCCACCACCCTACCACTGGAATCGGTGGAACCAAACAAGTACTCACCCACCCATAATTGAAATGCCTTTCTTAACTTTAGCTTTAGAAAACAGATACGCACACACTCCTCTTTAAAACTTTCATATAAAAAAAATCCATTGACAAAACAAATATGGTCACAGATTTCATAATTCAAAATTTCCATTCAATCCCTTGTTCACAAAAAGAGTACCACTCTCGATTCTCCGTTGGGACCAGCTGGTCAGCAACGAGATCCAGTAAGATTATAATAATCACTTCGTCAACATACATATATATCTTCGTCGACATACGTATGGGTGTCCTAAGCACCGTGAGCCCATGCATCGCCTAGTCAGAACCCTCCAAGATCCTCCTTAGGTGTCTTGGCACTTCACTCAGGGACCGCTTCGTCGGCCCTCACCCATCGTACCGAAAGCGCACCATTTTTCACCATACCCAGGCTGGTCAAGACCTGGGCAGGTTTTTGCCACGTGAGCTGTCCCTCAAACACTCCCCGCCAGCTGTTACAACCAAACTTCCCTTAGATAAACATATATACCAATGCTCCCTCCAGCATTCTGGCATAAGACAGTCTTTTAAGAAAACAAGGTTTCTATGCAAGTTTTCACTTTAGATTTTGTTTGAAAACCATGAATAATCTTAAATTCGTATCCCAATACTTCTAGATCCAGGTTTGAATTCCAAACAAAATTCTTCGAATTCTGTTAACTTGGTCCTCAGATCAAAATCAAAAGTCGTAACTTAGTTTCAGATTCGGAGGGGGATTTGAGTACATTTTTCCTAAACTGGGCATATCGTCATTGATTGAAATTGACGAAGGATTTAGGTCTTGGTCAATAGTCTGAATCAGAGTTTGGGTCTGGAAAGGTTCCTCCTAAGCTATCTTTCTCGAAAGGTACTATTTCAATTTCTCTTTTTCTAAATTTCGTTCGACGAATATTTACTTACAGATTTCTAAAACATGAATTTTTTATGAGGAATAAAATAATCATTTATCTCGATCTCCGACTTCGATAGTTTAATTGAACTTTCTCATTACCATCTTAGTGAATATGAAACGGTAGCATTTCTTCTCACACAGATTATCTACTTATTCATTTTTTCAATTTTTGTGGAAATTAAACAGAGGATTAAGAAGAACCCTTATTTTATTATAAAGATTCTATATGCATCTATTTATGCATAAAATCTATTTTTGATGAAAGTCACACTTTTATCATCATAAAAATCATTTATGTTGAAAACATGAAAGAGTTTCTTTTATGCATATGTTTATGCATATAAATCATTTATGATGAAAATCACTCTTTTAATATAAAAGAATTTCTTTTATGCATATGCTTATGCATAAAAATCATTTATAAAGAAATTCACACTTTTGATATAAAATTCTTTTAATATAAAAGAATTTCTTTTTATGCATATATTTATGCATAAAAATCATTTATAATGAAATTCACACTTTTGATATAAAAAAAATATCTTTTATGCATAAAAATCATTTATGATGAAAATCACACTTTTAATATAAAAAAATTATTCTTTTATGCATAGAAATCAATAATGATAAAAGTAACACTTTTATATTTAAAAAAATCTTTTATACATACTTTTATGCATGAAAATCAATTATGATAAAAGTAACACTTTTATAATAAAAAAATAATCTTTTATGCATACTTTTATGCATGAAAATTAATTATGATAAAATTAACACTTTTATAATTAAAAAAAATAATCTTTTATGCATACTTTTATGCATGAAAATCAATTATGATAAAAGTAACACTTTTATAATAAAAATAATAATCTTTTATGCATAAAAATCCATTTTGATGAAAGTAACACTTTCATAAAAAAACATATATATATTCTTTCATGCATACTTTTATGCATAAAAATCAATAATGATAAAAGAAACATTTTTATAATAAAAAAAATTCTTTTATGCACAAAAATCCATTTTGATGAAAGTAACACTTTCATAATAAAAGAAAATTATTCCTTTATGCATAAAAATCTATTTTGATGAAAGTAACACTTTCATAATAAAAAGATTATTCTTTTATGCATAAAAAATAATAATAATCAATATGCATCTTCTATGCATGAAATTGACACTTTTAGAGTATAGAATTGATAGGAATTACTCTTTTAGCATAATAAAAGATAATACCTATTTCCAAAAATTTCGCCATAACCTCCTTTGTATGGCTGACCATTTTTTAAATTTTTCTACTTAATTTTGTCTTAAAAATTAACTCTAATTGATAATAATCAATATGCATCTTCTATGCATGAAAATGACACTTTTAGAGTATAGAAATGATAGGGAATACTCTTTTAGCATAATAAAAGATAATTCTTATTTCCAAAAAAAATTACCATAACCTCCTTTGTATGGCTGACCATTTTTCAAATTTTTCTACTTAATTTGTCTTAAAAATTAACTCTAATTGATTTAAAGTAATCTAGACTAATCAAAATTCACTTATAAAAGAGAAAACATTATAAAAAGTTTAATTCTAACAATTATCACTTAACTGATAAAGAAGGGTTGATTCTAAGAAGAGAGAGGGGAAAAGCCTTTCGATCAAGACATAGCGTCCATTTATCACTTCAAACAATCATAAAAATTAGGAAAGCATAAAAATCAATAAGAAAATTACAAGATCTCTACTTACATAATTTCTTAGAGCTTTCCTTTGGCTTGATGGTTTGAGGGTTCTACTCTTGTTTGTAACAAGAGTGGCCATCAATCTTTGGAAGAGGGAAATGTAAAAAACTAGTGAATTATTAATAAATTCATAGTTCTTGGCTTGGGAGGAGTAGAGTAACAGTGCATAAACACTATTATTTTTCAAAAAAGGGGGAGGCTTCTATTTATAGAAAAAATTGAGCTCCTAACCAAACAAACTAATTCTAGAATTTTCCAAATCAGTTTGGTCAATTTTTGACCATTTTTAGGTCAATTGAGCTAACTTTTTGGAACTAGACTTGAATTAGGAGAGAGGAGAGATGAAATATCTCAATTTTTGAAGATTTAAAACTCAATTGCACATGTGAAGTAGGCGCCTCATTCATGAGGGGTGTCAAAAATCTATTTTTTTAGCTTTTCCTTTGGTCCTTAGTCCACTCTTCTTCTTATGTGAGTATTTACTCATTTTTGGGGGTAATTTTCTTTATTTCTTCTATTTATCTTCTTCATACATTTGGATGAATTTGATTGGCTCTTCAAAACCTTAATTTGAATTTTTTTAAAAATCTGGACCCCTAGGATAAGGCCTCTTGAATAAATTATACTTAATTTCTAATGCACCTTCTGAAAATCTTTTTGAACTTCTGTTTCGGGGGAACTTATTTTAATAAGGAGAGATATTTTTTCATCCAAAAATATTCAAAATCTGAATATTCTCTCTCTAGGCTAAAACAGGAAGAAACAAGATCTTTTATATTTTTGAAGAGGGATTTGATTACAGGGGAAGATGTTGGACATCTTGAGAGGCTGGGGAGGAATCTTACATGCACCAGCAATGAAGGCATTAGAAGATGCAGATGTAAGAAGTGATGATGTTGCACCACATGTAGAGTAGTAATCACAAGTGCTAAGTGGACCTGGAGAGTCCTCTAGTAGTGGATCCAATGTTAGCCCATGGTCAGGTAGGTTGAGGATAAATGTAGGTACACATTTATCATGCAAAGGAAAGGAAAAGGTAGATCAACCCTTTGTGCCTGATTGTCATTAGGTTACTCATATGTGGATGGTGACTCTAGAGGCTTTGAGCAAGAGCCTTGATGAGGAGCTTGGCATTCCATATGTGGTTACTCCTGGTGTTAGGAGAACGAGGGCTATTTTGAGGACACATGGCATTGATCTAGGTGTACATAGGTCTATGAGGGTTAGGTACCCTGTTGACAGGTTGAGATATAATGGATATACAGCCCATCATCATGCTTACATCATTAAAGCAATACAGGAATAGGAGCCCACTTGTTTTGAGTAGGCACTTGGAAATAAGAAATGGAAAGTTGCCATGAATGAGGAGCTGGCAGCATTGGATACAAATGCAACATGGGAGTTAGTGCCTTTGCTAAGGAAAAGAAGGCAAGTGGATGTAAGTGGGTGTATAAAGTCAAGCATAACACGTAAAGAATGCCTTCTTGCATGGTGATTTGTAAGAAGAAGTTTACATGATGCAACCACCAGCTTATGAGAGTGTTAGATGAAGATTCATATAATTTTGGTGCATTTACATGTTTATTGACATGTTTCTTGCAAAAATTATATGAATATTCATATGATTTTGGTGTACTTGGAGAGACCTTTTGTTGTCTTGTAAGCCTTGTGGTAAGAGACATGTTTCTTACAAACATTAGATGAAGATTCATATGATTTCAGTGAATTTGGAGAGATCTTTGTTGTTAAGCCTTGGTAAGAGGCACATGAGATCTTTTAGCAGAAGAGGCAATGATTAGAGCTTATAGAGCAATGGTGATTGGAATGATATAGGAGTCCATGCTAAGTGGAATGTATTAAGACTTTGAGGTGGACAGTAAGGGCTCCACGAGAGGCTATCTACACTCCCACTACATATGCATAAACTCTGATGCTATAGGGAGAAGTTCATGTGGAGTTTCTTGAGCAACAAAGGAAGATTCTTCTTGGATCATAGATGCCATTTCTTCTCTCTCTATTGGTTGGTTCTTTCTTTTGTTGCTCTTGCTTGTAAGGTTGCGTGATCAATATAATTTTATCTAGGATATTTTTTTGTGGGCTCTTTTTTACTCTTCTATTCACTCGAAAGTAAAGTAAGGCATAAATTAAAGTGGATGACTGATATGGTACTACGATTGAAAGTATGGTTTGATATGCTAAGGTGATCACATTAGTTCACTTGGATAGAGCATTCGAGTACTCACAAGTGATACAAGTTCAAATTGCACTAGCTATGGTGTTGGGGTTGGTGTTAGGGCGGCATCTGCTTGTACTAATAGTGGGGTGTGTGAGTTACATGAAAATTAACACCAACATTTAAAAAAAAATGTTTAATCACCTCATTAAGGGAGGATATTCCCATCAAAATTTAGAGCATCCCTAGTAATTTCAGCAAAAGTGACTTCCATACAAGTAATTTAGAGCTTGAGCTTGAGCTCCAAGTCACAATCAAATTTATCATGTGTGTGCTTTAAGTAGCACAACCCTCCCCGCTTCTCTTTGACAAGGCATTGTCTCTATCTTCTCTTTTTATCTATTTCATTGTATCGTGATGCCTTTTAGTTACAATGCTTCCACTAGAGCATCTCAGTGATAAAAGGTAAAGCATTTCTCTCTTGTATTTTTTGGTGCCACATTGTAGATAGAGCATATGTCTACAGTGAACCATAGATTAATATGAATATATATATATATATATATATATATATATATGATAAAAATGAAAAATACAAGAGAGTGGACAAAGGTATGGGAAAAGGGGTTTTTAAAAAGGAGGGGGAAGTGTTGCAATGCTTGGTTATAGATTCCAAAAGGGACCCTTAAAAAACCATTGGTTTAGGGATTAACTTACTTGCATTAACATTTTCTTCAAGTGCCTTCACACAATAAAAAATATCCAAAAGTCATGTCGTTGGTGGTGACCTGACTTTTGGCTCCTTTTATTTTTTGCTTTTTGAGGCCTCTACCTGGTCAAACAACAAAAAGTCATGCCATGGCAATCTGCCTTTTGGATTTTAAAAAAAAACTTTCCCAAGCTTCACATAGTAGGCCAATGCATGCCATTTTAGGGATCAGATAGTAGGCCTCTGCATCCCATTTTAGGGCTCAATTTAAAAAACAAAAACTTGGACCCATCCCTTGTTTGCTAAATGGTTACACTTGGCTTCACATGCATGCATTAATAGTACACATGTTGATATTATATTCATGAATATCATCCTTGGCTTTATATTTACACACATGTAGGATAAGATGTACATGATTCCCATGATCCTCATGTTGATAACACATGCATGATGATATGTGGACAATTCATTGACATCACATACATGATAGATGTTCAAATGTGTCTAGCACCTTTGAAAATATCATATCTTTTAATGTTGTTTATACGTTAAACTATGCAACTCTCATGAATGGAAAGAAACTATCTATTAATAAGAGAACCTTGAAATAGGTCAAGCTAATAAAGTTCAGTGTGGAACCCATTTCTTGTTGGTAGCATCCAAGGCTACATAATAGGGCTTCATAAAGTGTCCATGTAGTCTCTTGGAGCTAGTTTTTGTGTAACGTGAGAGTTTATTGTACATTGATCTTTCCACACAAATGTCAACTCATTCTCCTTATTACTAAGAGTTAGGCTTTAAAGTAACTCTTTCAAAGCTAAGGTTTATGGTGGTGGCCATAGCTACAAGCTAAGGGAGGGAATGACCTATCAACTTATGAAGACTTGAAATGAAACTATTATAAAGGTAATATCTTATATATTTATTTATAAAGTACAATAAACTTGTTAGAAATGATAAGTGAGATTATGAGTAGCCCTCTACTCATCTCATCAAAGACAATATCTCTGCTTATTTGCATCTCACAAGTGGTAGTAGGGTTATAATATCTATAATCTTTTTGTAAAAATATAGCAAGCATTAATATAAAGTCTTGGGCCTACCTAAAGTATAAAATACTATTTGGTATGTACAAAGGTATGAGGCTTAGTCTTACAAAAATATTGATGTCTAAATATGAAACCATAAAATGTGTTCACATGTATTCCAAAATATGTCATGGTGGTCCAATACATGTTTCACCCAAGATTAACACATAATCCACCACTCGTTCATTGCCTTCATTCAAAATCATATTAGTTAGTGCACACATTTGATTAAACACATTAATCCTGATCATATTATATCGACACACATAAATGATTAACCATATTAATCCTGGTAGACATCATACTAGTACACACAATTGATTAAACACATTAATCCTAACCATATCATATGAGCACACACAAGGCACATCCAAAATAAAATATCCCGAAATGAAATAATGGGCATCCCCATAGACCTTACATGATTGAACTCATTAGAAAAATATTCTCCCCCCACTATTTGATCTTAGGCATTTGATCTAAATACCTTTTCCTTCTCTTTAAAGGCTTTAAATATCTGAAAAGTCAGCAAACTCATATCATCAACCTTAAACTTTGGCAAACTTACAATATTTTGGGCTTGCATAGACTTCAGTTTTATTGTATATTCACATCATCATTGCGCATGTGCCATATGTCAATATTTGTAATGGTAAACGTTACATGCACAAACATGGTTGCTTTCACTTTAGGCATGTTAATATCCAAAGTAAACATCCTCCCATTTTCTATCACCCTTTGTAACTAAGTGGGTATTGATTTTTGAAGTCTTCCACAAAACACTCTTGAGGATTAAACCTCACTTATTATAGACTCTTCTCAATCATCTGTCTAATAGAAACCAAGTTCTTCGTAATGGTTGGAACATGAAGTAGATCTACCAAGTACTTCATTTTACCATCTTACATAGATAATGACACTTTAACAACATGTGCAATGGGGTACGCAGGATCATCATGTGTTTTTATATAACCTAGGTTTTTCATTTTTTGCATATCTCTAAACCACTCACCATGACTGGTCATGTGGTTAGAGGCACCAGAATCCACATACCATACATCTCCATATCTTGACACATCTATTATGGAACTGATCATATGCTATATCACAAACATCTACTCACTTTTGTCATCACTTTATTTACTTGATGATGCATAGTTGCCTTGTTATAACTTTCCACTTTTGATATCATTTCACTTTTTATAAGTAGTCCTTTACCACATGCCTTGGTTTGCCATAGTAATAGCACTCTATGATACTATTTGCATTTTGATTTCTTTGCCAACCACCTCGGCCCCTATGGCTCCCCTTACCTCTAGAGTGGCCTTTTCCACCTGTATAAGATTGTTTTTCTTATTATTGTTGCTACTTTTGGACCAACCACCACCTTATCCTCTAGATGATGACTTGCCTCTACCTCTACTTATATTTGAGTAGAAGGCATGTTCATTTGCATTTCTAGAGGATGAACCTCCCAATATTCTCTCTTTACGGATGAGGAGAGAAATTAATTTCTAAAAATTAGGAAAGTTTTATCAAACTCCAATGGAGGTTTGAAACTAATTGTATCCTTTCCCAAGACCACATCAACATCATCTATCCAATAGAAACAAGGCCATATTAAATCCCTTTAACTTTGAGTGAGTAATCATTTATACTCAATTTTCCTATGGTCACATTATGCAGCTCTTGCCTTAGTTGCATCTTTTGAGCTTGGATATTTATACTATACATCTTTATCAAGGTGTCCTAAATCTCCTTAGGCATTTGTGCATCCTATATATACACAATCGTAGAGTTTGCCACACTGACAGACAAAGTAGGATATCTTTTTGACTCTTTCATGCCATGCTTTATATGCATGCACTTGCTGAGGGGTGGGATTTTCTTTACCAATATCTGACTCCTTTTCATTACCTAATGGATGAAAAGGAGTGGGATTTTTTCACTAATCTCTGGCTCCTTTTTATCACCTATGATGAACTCTTAATATTCTTTTCCCATAAGGAAATTGGTCATCTTGAACTTCCATGTTTAGAAGTTATTATTGTCCAGAATCTTGCTCTCACAATCTCGGATATATTATCAAACATGTTTACCTACAACAACTTACCAAATGGTTCTTTCAAAAAACTTCTACACTTGTAGTAGTAAATCTATAATCTCCAATATAGCAAACTTGTAATCGCCAACATAGCAGTACTATAAATCTATTATACTACCAACTATATGTCAACTAATCACATAAATATATATCCAATACTTGTAACACTTAGATTCTTTACACATATTGTCCTATAACCATTTTTTTACTACAACTTTACACCGAACTAGAAATTGGGCATACACAGTCAAAATAAACACTTCACATGGTTCCTGCTCTATAAAAAAACTACAGAGTCTAAAGGGAGCCCAAAATGTGATCCAATCGTATCAAAATACGTAAAAACTCAATTAACAAAGTTAATTGCACATAATATGGACTTCTTTCTTCACTAAGGAGGATACCTGAATCTAAAACAGTGACTTCTTTGTTTGTCTATAGTTCTCACAACTATCGATGGTGTTACTCCAAAATCAAAGAGGGAAAGAGATAAAAATATCCTTACTTGTGTTCCACTTCCTTGTGTGCCTTGTTTTTGCCTCTTTCTTGCCTCCTTAGCTCTCACATAAACCAAAGCTTTGATACTATAAAGGGAATGTGGAGAAAAGGAAGAGTTTGAGCTCTTTTGCAAGCAATAAGAGAGAGCAAGACACAAGAGAGAGATGGATGGTTGACTTTTCTTCTATCTTCTTCTCTTATTTTTACAACCATCAAATAAAGAGATAAGAGTACATACTATATGGAAAAGTCCTCTCCTCCTATAGCATACAACGGCGGCCAGTCTATAGTGTGAACTCTACTATATAAGCTGGTCTTATAACTATGCCATACTCTAATAATCCAAATATGGCTATCACACAGCCTGTGATCCACTGCTATCATATCAACATAATCTCACCAACTGTGCTAGTGACATAAGTGCAAAAGCTATCACCTAGGTGAGTCATCATCTAGGCGTGTCATCAATGTCAAAAGCACTAGTTGAGCTTGATATCTCAATAGAAACATGGTATCTAGAGCTTGAGAAGAGGTGAGAGAGAAGGAACAGGATGGGAGAAAAGAAATGCAGAGCATGCGACTATTATATAGGTAGAAAGATGGTAGCTTGAGCTTAGACAAGGTAAATGAGGCTATATGGAAGGAGGGGGAGGGAGGTTGGGAGGGAGAGAAGGGGAAGAGAGGCTATGGGATGTGCTAAAAGCAGGTAAAAATGTGCTAAAAGCAGGTAAAAATGAGGCTAAAAGCAGGTAAAAATGAGGCTATATGGAAGGAGGGGGAGGGAGGTTGGGAGGGAGAGAAGGGGAAGGGAGGCTATGGGATGTGCTAAAAGCAAGTAAAAATGAGTTATGCATACAAAAAATGTTGAAATAACACACCAAAATATAATTCATATGTGACATGGGGCTAGAGGGCAAAGGTTCTAAGTTCTTTAGGCTAATATTAGACTATCATAATATGTTATTTTGGGTTCATTATCAGCCTAGAAAGGAGGCACTTGGAGAAATTCCTTGGTGGCTCTAGGTGGCACCCAAATCTATGCTTTTGGTGCTCAGTTCTAGGAGAATCTAGGTGGAGATTAGCACTTAATCTCTTCCTAATCTTTAGTACTCTTGTCTATTTAAAGGTTTCTATCTAGTGAAAGCGTACCTCATTATCCACTCTCATGTTGTCATTATGCTTAATCTATTTTGATTAGTCTTAATCTCTAGCTTAAGTTATGGTCATACATGTTCCATGCCTCATGATTACATAAGCCATATTTCTAACAAAAAAGCGAAAGAATGGGATATGCAAAAAAAGGAAAGTTTGGTGAGATGCAGTAATGTTAGAATTATAATCAAGGAAAATGATATATAGGGAGCTATGCATTTATCCCAATGAGGACACACAGGGCCAAGAAAAAGTATCTCCCCCTTTATAGATATGCTGAAGAAAAAGGAATACTATAGCAACAATGATACTACAGAGTATGACAACATCAACAAGAAGCATAATGTAGAAAAATCTTATCGAGAATTATTAGAGTGTGATCCTTGGCAATCCCTCTATCGTGGCCATGTCAGAGTGCCTAAATGCTCCTTAATGAGCAACCACAGTTTTTTTTTTGTGCTTTTTATACTTTCCCACAGCCCGTTTTACAGCCTCAAGAGGCTTGGTGTACTTTTCGTTGGATCAAACGGATGTCCATTCACCCTAATTAGCTTAGGCGCTATACACACGTGAAGAACGACCTCTTAGAGATATTTTTTCGAAAAAAGCATATGCTAGAAACTTTCTAGATGGAAGAGGTCCTAAAACCTATTTTCCATCACTGTCTCAAGACGAAAAAAATTTCAGATAATTTTTTTCCTGTTTCGCAGCACGTTCTTTTAGGGTGTTTCAAAAGGAATTTTGAAAAACTTTGTATAAGGGGGTTATAGTATTTTTGGAGTACTACAACTTTGTTTCCTTGAGTCGTCTGTGATTTTATCGTTTAGACCTTAAAAAAGTAGCCTGAATATGGCTCATCGTCGTTTTCGCGCTGTTTGTTTATAATTTTTCGTGGTTTTCGGCTATTTTTTGCCTCGATTTCTAGTTGAATTTTGAGGCTGTTGGTCGGAGGCCAAAATGGTCGATTTTGACCAGACAGTAGATCCAAAGTCGAACTGCTCGATGCCATCTTTCCGATGAGTCCTAGAGCGCCTTCATCGGATATACAGTTTAGGAGATACGGGCCTCCAAACAGGGGTGTTTTCTAGAGTTTTTGTTTTTTTTTGCCGGTGGACCCCTTTTCACGTCGATGGACTTCACGAGTTTTATAAATTTTAATTTTAATTTTTTTTTTTTTTTGGCGCGTGAACTTTAGTTCCATGAAATTGCAGAAAATGGTTCACGCCGTGAATCGGACTTCACGGAATATTAAATTTGATTTTCTTTTTTTTATATCTGACTTTTCATGGCCGAAACTTTCACGGTCGAAATTTTCACGGCTTGAACTTTCACAGTCAGACTTTTCACAGTCGAATTTTTTAAATTTTTAATTTTTTTGGAGTCTAGTGGTGGGAAATACAAATTTTCCTTTTTGGGGGGAACATTTTTTTAATTTAAAATAAAAGGGATATGGGCATTTTTCCAAAAAGGTAAGTGGGAATAAAAAAAGTCAACCTTTTAATGACACCCCTTACACCCTTCATAAATGACCCTCAAAATTGATAACTCATAAGCGTCTACTCATTGAATGCTCATTAGCCTTAATGAGTTATGTAAAAAAGTGATTAAAGATTAATCCTTTCACTAATATTTTCCTTTTTTACACTAATCAAAGACTCTAATTAACCACTAATCCCTAATTAATTCACACAATTGAGCACATCATTGGATAGAGCAAGAGAATGCTAATCTTTGTGCATCAACAATTGTGTAAATTAATCTAAAATAGGGGATTAATTAGACTCTTAATTATGATCTCCTCTTTTAAGGTAAAATTAAGCAGAGAGTCAAATTTCTCTAATTGATGTGATTAGGTGTTTCGATACATCTAGATGCTCTCAAAACACTCAAAAATACCAATTTTGACTACTCATATGATCAATTTAGACCCAAATTAACACATTTCCTAATTTTTTGGCCTCTTGAATAAGATTAATCACCCTTAATGTGACAAAAACTAGTCCATTAAGAGAAATTAATCAAATTCAAGGGTTTTTTGATGGTTTTAAGAAAATTTTTAGAATATTAAGCTAGTCCTAATGCTTGCTAACACTCCATTCTAAACAATTTCAACAACAAATACACAATTAAAGTAAAATTAATGATCTTAGTTCTATGTTTAACACTAAAGAGAGCTAGCATTCACTAAAAATTGCACTCTTGCATTGTTTGATGTAATGGATGCAAACTAAGCCTAATACAAACTATGTGCAAGCCCTAAGAACATGAAAAGGCATAAAAGCAACAATAAAAACAACAACTTAATCTAAAAATTAAGCAAAAAATATTCTTTTCAAAAACAAATAAGAGAGCTATTCTACACCAAATCTCACACAAATCACCATTAAATCCACATCTTTTTTATGGGGAACCATTAATCAAGATAATGGGCAATGGGTTATACGTAGAATAGAGGCAAAACAATGGAAAAAGCCAAGGGATGGCTCCTCAACAGAGCAGCCGCACCAAAAATGTTATAGCTCACCCTAACTCTCCTTGAAACACATCCAAAAAGAGATTACCTAGTGAACCGCAACGGACGTGAGGATATTTCCAATGGTCGAGCTTGTAACCCTTGAGGTCTCCAAGCTCTACAACTCCTTGAGAAGCAATTCCACTGTGTCTCCCACCACGAGCGTTGGCATGCATTGGGGAGAGAGATTGGCAAGAGGATTAGCAAGAGCAAGACTAAATTGCACAATGGGAGAGTATGTTGTATTATGAGAGAAATTCACTTCTATACATGGCCATAAGTGTTCACACTCACTTAAACTGTGGCCGGGGCCCCGAGCACTTTAGGCTCATAAGAGGCCTAATGCTATTACAATGACTACTCTCATAATATATCCATAAAGTACATCACTTAGGACTTTATCCTAACTTGCTACCACACTCTCTTAAAGTGGGAATTGACATAAATACTCCATCACACCATTACGAGCACCCGTCCAAGTTGTAGCTTTGAACACGATTGCTTCATATCCTGAATGTATAACCCTTTGGTGTATCTACCGTGACTCCTTGATGTAAGATAATGGCAGTGGATCTTGTTAATCCTAGAATTGGATTAACAATGCAAAAAAGATGTGTATGACGGTGTGACGCCACTTGCTCTTTTTTATATAATGCCCAAGGGGTCTCCTATACAAAAAGAGTGGCTTTGGGAAGGACATCATACCCATTCGACATCCAATGATGAGGGTGAAACTTGACAAGTGGGTCCATAGGGCTATGATCCCTTGTTTCATCCCCATTGGATGTTCGATGGGTGTGACAGTGTGTTGCCACCCACTCTTTTTTTCATATATCCCCCAAGGTTTCTCCTATGCAAAAAAGAGCAGGTATAGGTAGGACATCACACCAAGCATTGTCTGATGGTCGGTGAGACTTTGCAAGTGGACCCATGGTGCCCCTACTTGTAAATTTTCAACCCCATTATGTTGGATGGGTGTGATAATGTGTGATACTTGCTCTTTTTTGTATATATTGCCCAAGGGTTTGCATATGCAAAAAAAAAAAGTGGCTTTTGGTAGGACAGCACACCCTCCCATGTGTTTGATGGGCCTCAAACTTTGCAAGTTGGTCCATGGGACTTTTCTACCTCCACTTGGAAATTTTTTTCCCATTGGTGGATACTCAGGTGGGTGTGATGATATGTTGCTACTACCCGCTCTTTTTTGTATATGGTGTTACCATATTATAGTAGTGATGTGTGTGAACACACTTAGGACCGCCGGGGCACTTTTTCCCTCACTAGGAGGTTTTTTCCCCCGTGCATTGTATATACGCCCATTATCTTCTAGGGCTCGTTGTCTTTCATTTTTGGCACTCATAATACACTACTGTGTTGTGCTCAAGCTTCCTCATCTTCTTGAAGTTGTGTGTGCATTCCTGCAACCCTAATTCCAACAATTGGTATCAGAGCAGGCTTCCTCCTCCCGGGCAGCATCACCGGCACCTGCCGCTTCATCTCCTCCGATTGCGACGAGGTTTCACGAGCGTCTGCAGGTTAGTATATGCCGTGGGAAAGCCCGCAGGGCTTGTTCGTTTCAGAATTTTGATCTGAAGTCATTTCGCCCTCCGTTTTTGCATTCCAAGTACTGCGCAGGCAAAATCGTCCTACTGTGCAGATTTTCTGTCAAGATTAAAATCTGCAGGACAGGTGCCCATTCGTCTGTTTTGGGCTGTGCTACATAGCACAGGTCGATTTTATACAGGTTTACCTCTTACAGACAGCATTTACATCTAGTAGTACAGTCATTGGCCATGGCTGACAACAATGATGTATTCCGCATGTTGGCTGCTGAGGATAAGTTGGATGGCACCAACTATCCATTGTGGGCATATATGATGCGACATGTATTGGTAGCAAAGGGGTTATGGAACATTGTGCAGGGTATTGATGCACGTCCTATTGTGGCTGGGAATGCTGCAAACACATCAGAAACAGGTACTGTTGATGATGGTGCAGGCACAAGTGCTGTAGCAGCTGTTCGAGAACCACCACTTTCAGCAGAGCAGATTCGTTGGGATGGTAGAGATGCGCAGGCTCATGCCTTGATTGCACTGTCTGTCAAACGTACCATTATCCCACATATTCGCTCCTGCAGGACTTCTAAGGATGCTTGGGATGTACTTGCCACATTGTATCAGGCAAGAAATGAGGCTCGTGTTGCTTACCTCCGAAAACAGTTGGAGAGTGAGCATATGAACGAAGGTGATTCTATGGATAGTTTTTTGACAAAGATCAAGGATTTCAAAGAGCAGCTCATTTCTGCAGATGAAATCCTGTCAGACAGTTCACTTGTGCAGACTGTTTTGAATGGTCTACCAGATTCTTATCAGGGTTTTGCTTCCACTCTTCGCTTGATGATGAAAGGCAATCCCAATGCCTTATCATTTGAGGAGTTAGTTTCTGTTTTGCTGCAAGAAGACCAGTCAAGGCAAAACAGGAATATTATGCGTGTCGCAGATCAAGCTTTCGTTGCTAGTCAGAGAAGCGGGAAAGGTAAAGCTGGCTTTTCTTCTAGTAAGCAGAAATCTGCAAATGCTGCGCAACCACAGAAGGAAGACAAAGATGAGAAGAAGGGTGACAAACAGAAGACATTTTGCAAGTACTGTAAGGGAAATGATCATGTCATCAAAGCGTGTCCTAAGCTGGCTGCGAAAGAGGCTAAGAAGAAAGAGGCTGGTATGGCTGTTGCAGATGCCTCTCCTTCTAACAATGAATCTGCTAATGTTGTTCAAGATACAGAATGGGCATTCAATGCGCAGTGCAGTTATGACCCATCTTTGCATGACACATGTATGTCTGCAGTAGATTCAGATGTATGGTACTTTGACAGTGGTGCCACTAAGCATATCACCTCGCAGCGCAGTTTATTCACTTTCCTTGAGTCTGCTCCCACAGGGAATACTGTCACTTGTGCCAATAACTCCTCTTATCCCGTTAAAGGAGTTGGACAGATTGTGCTGAATGTTGCAAATTGCAACACCTTTACACTTTTTGATGCATTGTATGTGCCAGGGATCAAAAAGAATCTGCTGTCAGTCTCCGCATTTGCCAAAACAGGTTTGGTTGTAAAATTTGTGGATGACAGATGTACTGTTCATGATCTCTCTTGTGGTGACATCATTGTAGCATCTGGTTCACTATGTCGAGGGCTGTATAAGCTCAATATGGATGGCAAATGTGTAGAGGATTCAGCATGTGCTATTATGGATACGCAGGCTATTTCAAATGCAAAACTGTGGCATGCACGTTTTGGTCATCTGAATTTTGCAAGTTTGCTGCGCCTGCAGAAATCTGAAATGGTGTCTTCTTTGCCTAAGCTTGAGGCACCTGTCAAGCATGTTTGTGAGGGCTGCATATTGGGTAAAATGCAGTATGCTTCCTTTCCCAAAGATGGATCAGTGAGAGCTGAACGCAGATTGCAGCTTGTTCACAGTGATGTTTGTGGTCCCATGCAAACTCCATCATTTGGAAACTACCTTTACTTCGTGACTTTCATTGATGATTTTACCAGGCATGCATGGGTATATCCTTTGAAGGCAAAGTCCGAAGTGTTTTTGTGCTTCAAACAGTTTTTGGTTATGGCTGAAAATGTGTCAGAAAGTAAGATGGGCACCCTCCGTTCAGATCGAGGGGGGGAGTATATGTCTTCAGAATTTAATGCATTTCTGGCTAAGCGTGGGATAAAACACCAATGTACAGTGCCGTATACACCACAGCAAAATGGTGTGGCTGAGAGAAAAAACAGGTCTCTCATGGAAATGGCAAGATGTATGGTTAAGAGTCAAAGTCTACCACATGGTTTTTGGCTTGAGGCTGTCATGTGTGCCACTTATGTACTAAACAGGTGTCCCACCAAAGCATTACAGGTTGTCACTCCATATGAGGCTTGGCATAGCCGCAAGCCATCTGTTGGCCATTTACGTGTTTTTGGTTGCCTGGCATATGCATTAGTGCCTGTGCAACATCGCAGAAAATTGGATGACAAAGCTGTCAAATGTATTTTTGTTGGATATAGTGCTGAGAGCAAAGGCTATCGTTTGTATCATCCACAGACAAAGCGCATTTTGGTTAGCCGTGATGTTGTATTTGTGGAAGATGCAGTTCAGCCCTTGGTTTCATGTACTAAGGAGACAGATATCAGCTCACGTGATGTCTATGATACATTGTTGCCTCTTTTCAGTGGTGCACAGTCAAGTGCAATACCTCATGAGGCAGTTTTTCAGCCTATGCAGGTTTTAAATGATGGCACAGATCAGCCTATATCTGATGCAGATGTGCATGATGCACTTGAGGATGAGAGACAAAAGATTGAGGGCTCTAGGAACATGCCTAGATGGCTGGTGCAGACTTTGCGTGACAGCAAGTTGGATGCCCCTTTGTCTAGTCGCACTCGTTCTGGCTCTCATGGTGCCTCTTATGCGTCAGATTGTTATGCATTGGCTGTTTCTAGTATGTGCGATGAAAGTGAGCCTGTTTCATTTGATGAGGCACAAAGTTCAGAAAATTGGATGGCTGCTATGCAAGCAGAATACGATGCTATTATGAAGAATAGTACATGGTCTTTATGTGACTTGCCCCCTGGCAAGAAGGCCATTGGCACTAAGTGGGTATACAAATTGAAGCGTAAGCCTGATGGCACAGTGGATCGCCATAAGGCTAGGCTTGTTGCAAAAGGTTATGCTCAAGAGAAGGGCATTGATTTTGATGAGACTTTTGCTCCCACATGTCGTATGACCACTGTTCGTAGCATCTGTGCATTAGCAGCTCATAATGGTTGGAATGTACATCAGCTGGACATAAAGACTGCGTTCTTAAATGGAGATTTGCATGAGGAGGTGTATGTATCGCAGCCTCGTGGTTTTGTTCAAAGAGGGCAGGAAAACAAAGTGTGCAGATTAAAAAAGGCTTTATATGGTTTAAAGCAAGCTCCACGAGCTTGGTATGAAAAAATACATGCATATTTGACTGCACATGGATTTCAGAATAGTCCAACAGAAAGCACTTTGTATGTTAAACGTGTGGATGGTGTACATCTAATCATTGCTCTCTATGTCGATGACATGCTGCTCACAGGACCAAATGAGAGTCATATTGCTGATTTTAAGGCTGATTTGAATGCCTCTTTTGAGATGTCAGATTTGGGGCATTTGCATCATTATTTGGGGATACAATTTAAGCAGTGTGATGGAGGTATTGCTTTGTGTCAGACAAAGTATATTGAAACATTGTTGCGGAGATTTGGCCTTGAAGACTGCAAGCCTATTGCTACTCCAATGGAGACAGGTTTGAAGTTGAGTCTTCATGATGCTGGAGATCACTTTGATGTCACACTCTATCAGACAGCTATTGGTTGCCTCATTTATGTATGCATTACGAGGCCAGACATTCAGTTTGCAGTCTCACAGGTGAGCAGATTTATGCATAGCCCAGGCATTAAGCATTGGCAGGCAGTGAAGCGTATCTTTCGCTATTTGAGTGGTACTCGGCATCTTGGGTTGTTTTATCCCAAGGGGGGATCATTGCCGCCAGATTTACATGTTTTTTGAGATTCTGACTGGGCTGGTTGTTATGACACACGCGTGTCCACGAGTGGTTTTTGCTTCATGCTTGGAAGCTCATGCATATCATGGTTGAGCAAGAAGCAGCCTACTGTGGCCACTTCTAGTTGTGAAGCTGAGTACAGGGCAGCTTTCACAGCTACGGTTGAGTGTGTGTGGCTCAGACGCCTTATGGCTGATTTGGGTGTTGGGCAGCCATCTGCCACCACCATCTTCACTGACAGTCAGAGCGCATTGGCAGTTGCGCGGAACCCAGTGTTCCATGCTCGTACGAAGCACATTGAGGTGCACTACCATTACGTCAGGGAGAGACTCTCTGCAGGAGAGATCAGTTTGGCTTATGTGCCAACACACGATAACCTTGCAGACCTTTTCACAAAGGCTCTGCCTCGTGAGAAGTTCGAAGCTTTTCGCAAAGCTTTGGGCTTACTCCCTTTTGTGGATTCGTCCACATAGCTAGACACTTCCCTATACATGAGTGCTAGCTCTTGTTCACCGCATCACTCCAGGGGGGATTTGTTACCATATTATAGTAGTGATGTGTGTGAACACACTTAGGACCGCCGGGGCACTTTTTCCCTCACTAGGAGGTTTTTTCCCCCGTGCATTGTATATACGCCCATTATCTTCTAGGGCTTGTTATCTTTCATTTTTGGCACTCATAATACACTACTGTGTTGTGCTCAAGCTTCCTCATCTTCTTGAAGTTGTGTGTGCATTCCTGCAACCCTAATTCCAACATATGGCCCAAGGGATCTCATCATATGCCAAAAAGAGCGGGTTTGGGTAAGACTTCACACCCATTCTGGTGTCCAAAATGGTGCAATGTTGCACATGGGTCTTTGCGGATGCACTAGACGGATGTGACGTTGTGTTGACCCACTATTTTTTGCATAGTGCCCAAGCAGTCCCTGATGCAAAAAAGAGCAGGTTTGGTTAGAACATCACACCCATCTGGCATTTGATGGTGGGGATGAAACTTTTCAAGTGGGTTCATCGAGATACTCTCCCCCCACTTGTAAAGTTTCATTCCCATCAAATTCTGGATGGGTGTGATAGTCTTTTGCTATTTGCCATGCTCTTTTTTTTTCCAGAAAGGAGACTTCTATTAAGTATGAAAATTTTTTACAAAATGGAGATTTCACACCAAGAAAGGTGGAGATCTCAACCAATCAGAAGCCCTGTGCTGCCAATAGGGTCTCGAGTGAGAGGACGTGAAAAAGATACCAATGTACTGGCCGCGCTTCCTCTCTGCAACCCTCGAAGATCCCTGGATTCTGGCCTAGGTAGCCATGATGGTGTGAATAATATTACTCCAAATCCTGCAAAGACACTGAGAAACAAGAACGGGAGTACCCTCAATGGCCTTGGTGCATCTAGCCTTCCAGATATTCCAGACTGAGATGCTAGCCATAATCTCCTAAGAGCTGTCTAACCTCTGTGCCGGAGGGACAAAGTGTGAACGTGACAAATTGTGAAGACAACACTGCCGAGCAACTCCTTGCCTAACCATAATGGCCAAGCTCCTGTCAGTCCCCTCGAATCTCAGATGAGGCCCAGACTGTGTCAACCAAATGATAGAACCAAAAGAAATGATAGCTGTTAAAATTACAGCAATGTGATGAGCTATGGTGGATCAAATGCTAGAATCAACATCATTAACAAAGTGATTAGATAATAATTAAGACGTAAATAGTGAGCAATTAACTAATAGCTTAATATAGGCATGGATAATAAAAAACTAGCAAATTCTCATTAGGCCAATGCCTCAATTTATAGAGTTTACATCCAAGCATCAAATCCCATTGATTTCTCCTTGATTCACTCCACTTCTTTTTCTTAATTCTCTCCACCTCTCCCAGAATATCTCCACACTTCCTTCTCATGCTACCCTTTATTCTCTCCCAGTAGATTCTTCTCACCTTTTCACAAGTTCTCTCACATTTACATTCTCTTTTATAGCCTCTAGCCAAGGGCTTGTTCCCGCACACACCCTATTCACTTGTATATTTCAACATCTCCCCTCAAGTGTACTCTCCTAGCACACCTGGACCCTATACCAAGTTTCCCTCTTACTTGATAGTCCGCAACCAGTGCCTCAAGTCCCTAAACTCATAGTCCTTGACACACTCTCTCTCTCTATGTGTCCAAGGCTACTACAAGTGCCCGCGACCTTGACTAAAGTGCTCACACATACATCTACCACGTGGCCTACATCATCGGTGGCTCAGAGGTGGTTTTACTCTATTGGGGTAGGTTACATTGGGTTGTGGGGTTTCTCTCTCTCTCTCTCTCTCTCTCTCTCTCTCTCTCTCTCTCTCTCTCTCTCTCTCTCTCTCTCTCTCTCTCTCAGAAAAGATGATATGACTCCTCTTTCTTATTAGGAGCCTCCATGAAGTTTACCGATGTCGTTCCTTCTCCACTGGGTTTCCTGTATAGCAGTCTCTTGCCATGCGTCCTGGCTTTCCATAGTTGTGGCAAGTGAAGGTCCTTCCTCCTACTCTGCCTCTTCCTCGTCCTCGTCCTTGAGAGAATCCTCCTCGGGTGAAGAATGCTTTTTCTTCTCCTACTATTGAGTCGAGCCATTTCTTCTCTTTGCCTCTGCTCTCTTGCTCTAGTAGAGCTCCTTCTATCTCGTGTAGCTTCAATTCAGGTACATTCTTTAGTGTTGCTACAATGTTTTCATATTCACCTTTGTCCACACTCTTCACAAGCACTGCTAGTGCCTCATCATCTTCTACCTTTTTGCTGCCAGTTTTGCTTAATGCTTTTATATCTGTTCAAGTGTGTGATTAAAGGTTCACTTTCCTTCACACCAATTTGTAGAATTTCATTAATAGATTTATCTTTGAATTTTTAGCTTGTGTGCCAAATAATTTATTGAGTTCATCCCATGCATCTTTTGCCCATTGTATACCTGTGATGTGATGAATGATTTCATCATTTAAACTGAGTGCAATAAGTCCCAATGCTTTTTCATTTATGCTCTTCCACTCATTTTTCCCTCTCACCTCTGGGCATTCATCTCTTCCCTCAACTAGTCCCCACAAATTTTTCCTCATGAGAAAATACATGGTTTTTGTCTGCCATGTGTAAATCTGCTCCCCATTAAATTTGGCTATTTCTTGTGCTGTACTCATGATGATGTGAAGTGGGTCTTACCTCTTGATCCAATTTCAAGATTCAAGGGCAGTGTCTACCCTTTTACAACTCAATCTGGTGTTTAAGAGATGATTACAACAGATTTATTAGCATAAAATCACTAGAAATTACATTAAATCAAGGGTAACCAATTTGTACGGAATGGTTGGAGTATCAAACCATCTCCGAATTACAATCTGCAGATTTGATGAAGAGCTTGGATCTCACTACTGTAGACTTGATCAAATCAATTTCTGACTTCACCAGCTTGTAGAGCATGCTTGAAAACCCCTGGGGCTAAGAGGAATTAGACCGGCGCTTGCAAATCGTACTGCCGCCGATGTTCTGTGTTGAGTTGCTTCAATTCCTTTGGGCTGTGTGTAGGCCCTTGAGTCTAGAATGAGTACCTAAAAGGGCTTGGGCAATGGTTGAGCCTACAAGGAGAGGGAGCTCCTCCACTAGCTGGGGGTACAAAAAGCTTCTTGAAAATAACTAAAAATTTGATTATTTTCTAATTATCTACTAATCCTAATTAACTAGATAATGGGCTCATAAACTTGATGGATTTTAGGCTTGGCTCTGATACCATGTTAAAATTACAGTAATGTGATGAGCTATGGTGGATCAAATGCTAGAATCAACATCATTAACAAAGTGATTAGATAATTAAGATGTAATTAGTGAGCAATTAATCAATAGCTTAATGTAGGCATGGATAATCAAAAACTAGCAAATTCTCATTAGGCCAATGCCTCAATTTATAGAGTTTACATCCAAGCATCAAATCCCACTGATTTCTCCTTGATTCACTCCACCTCTCTTGATTCTCTCCACCTCTCCCAGAATATCTCCACACTTCCTAAATCTTATCATGCTACCCTTTATTCTCTCCTAGTAGATTCTTCTCACCTTTTCACAGGTTCTCTCACATTTACACATTCTCTTATACAGCCTCTAGCCAAGGGCTTGTTCCTGCACACACCCTATTCACTTGTATATTTCAACAATAGCATCCCTCTTAATCCTACCAAAGAGGTGTGCAATCACAGACCAAATCCTCTGTGCTTCCCTGCTCTTTTTTACATAGTGCACCCAAGGGTTTCCTTATGCAAAAAACAGTGGGTTTGGATAGGACATCACACCCATCCTGATGGGGGTGAAACTTTGCAAATCGGTCCATGGAGTTGCTCTTCTCCCCCACTCATAAATTTTCATCCCCATTGAGGGATGCCAAATGGTTTCGACATTGTGTTGCTAACTGCTCTTTTTTGCATACGGCCCAAGGGCTCACGTATACAAAAAAGAGGGGGTTTTGGTAGGACATCACACCCTTCTGGCATCTGATGGGATGAAACTTTGCAAGTTGGTCCATGTGACTACTCTACCCCTACTTACAAAGTTTTTCCATGGGACTCTTCTATCCCCACTTGCAAATTTTTATTCCCATTAAGTGTAATGGTGTATTTCTACCTGCTCTTTTTTGCATATGGCCCAAGTCATCCCATATTAAAAAAAAGAGAGGGTTTGGGTTAGGACATCACACCCATCCCACATGTCTGATGGGGGTAAGACTTTGTAAGTGGTTCCATGGAGTTGCCTTCCTCCCACTCACTATTTTTCATCCCCGTTGGGGTTTGACAATGTGTTGCTACCCACTCTTTTTTGCATATGGCCCAAGGGGTCTCATATGCAAAAAAGAGCAGGTTCTAGTAGGATATCACACCCATCCAACATCTGGTGGGGTTGAAACTTTGTAGTTGTTCTATGGGATTGATTTAGCCCCTTACAAAGTTGGTCCAGAGATTTTCCCTACCCCCACCCGCTCCCCTATGCCAAAAAGAGCGGGTTTAGGTAGGGCATCATACCCATTGAACATCCGATGGGGATGAAACTTTTCAAGTGGGTCCATGGGGCTGATCTCCCAAAGACTCATAAAGTTTCATCCTCATTAGTGTGATGTTAAATTTTTTTCGAAGCCTCGAGAGCATTTTATTGTGTGAGCATAATACAAGATGGAGATGAATGCAAGTTTTTTCATGTAGACAAACTCTGGATAGAATGTCACCCGACAAGAGACAGCCCATCAAGAAGAGGAACATTTTGTGATGGTATCATATATAAAGAGATGTAGTAATGTTATTGTGTTCAGAAAGAGTGAAACAAAATCTGACAGTGTTTTGAGACGAGAGAGACCATAAAGTAATAGTGTGATGGGCAAATACTTTCAGGAACAAATATGCCAAGTCTGGTATCAATATTTCCGAGCACTTGATCAAGGGATGGATAATTGAGAAGGAGATGAGAGAGGACTGCTAGTTGCACACAATAAAGGGGATGAGGAGAATTAGTCATGTGAAAGGGGGGGTTAATAAAAAAACAAGGGTGACCATCCTTTAAAACCAAGAAATGAGTAATGGGGGGCAAGCTTCTAAAAGAATTAGGTGACAATGTGAATGGGCACACCTACAAGAAGGAATGGCACACAAGCGGTATGGGAAGAAGATAGGGCTGTCAAGGCCTCTCGAGCATAAGAGGGGAGAGTAGAGAGAAGCTAGGGGGTGACAACATCACACGAGAAGAAGAGCACACACATAGAACAAGAGTGCAGCCAATGAAAGAAACAAGAGAGGGGGCTGCCCTTTGATGTTGAGGGGCGCATCACTAGCTTCGCTCAAGAAAGGGAGAAGCCAAGAAGGGAGAGAGAGAGAGAGAGAGAGAGAGAGAGAGAGAGAGAGAGAGAGAGAGAGAGAGAGAGAGAGAGAGAGAGAGAGAGAGAGAGAGAGATTTCAAGCACTGAGGGTAGTGAGAGAGACTAAAAAGATCAACGAGTAGAAGGAGCTTGCGAATCTTTAGCCTGACCAAGAAAGCTAGAGATAAGATATTTTTGTATAATACCATTGTTTATCAATTGTAAAACTCTTATATTCTAATAATAAAAACACATTCAAACAAGATGATTCATTGTCAAAGTGTGTGATGAAAATAATTTTATATCTAGTGGCATAAATTTGTCTTGATTTTGTCTTGTGAAGATGATTATCTCTATTAATACACCTGTATTTTGTGAAAAGAAAATGTTTTGCTACATAAACACATCCATAGCATCACATTTTGTTGGGAGAGAGGGGTGTTTCATGGTTATTGCATAGTGCACATTGCTGATAGAGAATTTAGTCATGCTCCAACCATTTACTAGGTATACATTTTCTTGTGTAGTATTGATAGCATCTCTCTTGCTAGGTGTCATTCCTTGGTTTGTCTTGCTCCATAGATTGGCTTGCTCGATGGGACCATTTCCTTTGCATTGTGGTACAGTGACGCGAACCTACATTTGTTTTCATGGAGCTCATAGTAAATTCTTATTTTTGTTTTAGGTTGCTAGATTTTCTTTTAGACTTGTGATATAGCTGGATTGCTAGTACCCAAAAGCATAAGAGTTTTAGATATTGTGCAACCCAAATTGTTGAAAAAGTTGATAAAGAACATAAAAATTTCTCAAAGGATGGTTAGTGTCCTAATAATATGGGATGAGTTTCTTGATAAGCTTGTTGATGACCAAGATTTAGAGGCCAAAGGGATTCTTGTGAGAAAAGGAAAAAAAGAGTGTAAAGGAGATAATGATATAATCAAGACTCCTCTTAAACCTAGAAGGGTTTATATAAAGCCTTATAATGGGGTTGGGAGTGAGGAAGCTAACACTCATGTTAGAGATTTCATTCTTCAGTGTATGGTAGCTAGATACATGAATCCCAATGAGTGGAAAACATGGTTCCCAATAACTTTGAGTGAAAGCCAAAAATTGATTCTATGACATGGAGGAGCATGAATCCATAGGATTGCTACTTGGGAGGGGTTAATAGCAGCCTTTCTTGAGCATTTTCCACCTACCTTGAGCCCATTAAATGTCCTAATTATGCTGGGAGGTTTCTTTCAAGAGAAAAATGAGCTAGTAAAGAGTTATGTGACAAGGTTTGTCAAGTTTAAAACTAAACATTGTGATCCCCATAATTTTTACAAGAGGATGATAGAAGAGAGCTTCATTCAAGACTTACAACCAGCATTGCAAATCCATGTGAGGTTAGCTAAGACTCTTGCACTTGAAGATGTATTTGCTAAAGCTTTATGAAGTAGAAAAGGCCATTTTGAGTACAAATCTCGCACTCCAACTTAGAGCTAAGCAAGAGCCAGAGAAAGTTGAAATTTCACATGACCTATAAATTCCTAGAAACATGCCAAAATTTAGCCTTGGGGAGAGAAACCAAAAGAGGCCATGCAAACACACCATATACCATCTCAAGGTGATGCTCTAGGGAGCCCACAAGAGGGACAATGAGATATCACAAAAGGCTAGAGCGCCAAAGAAGAAGATGATTTGCATTTGGAGAAGAAAAGAAATGGGATAGCAAAAACATCTGAGAAATGGGATAGCCAAAACACCTGAGAAATGTCTAATGTATAAGGCACATGTCTAACCAAAGATCTGGGTTCACACTAGCAGGCTAGTCTCCCCCCACAGGACATCACTACTCCATTTTTTCAGAGCCTCAAGAGCATGTTATTGTAACATTGCATGCATGCATGTGTTTTGTTGTTTCTGCACGTGTCCATTTACTACTATTATGAGCATCTTGTATAATATTTATCTCACACAGATGCTCTCACTTGGTCGGCCTTGAGGAGCTATTTTGACAGGATGGATTGACTTCAATGCAAAAGAGAGAACAAGATGGAGATGAACGCAACTTTTTTCATGTGGAAAAACTTTGGACAAAATGTCACCCACAAGGGATGTAAGCCCATCAACAAGAGGAACATATGCTAAGTAGGGTATCGACATTGCCAAGCTCTTGATCAAGGAATGGACAATTGAGAAGGAGCCAAGGAAGAGCCAAGAGATGGCTGCAAGAGCTACACACAATAGGGGGATGAGGAGCATTAGTCATATGAAACGGGGAATAAGGTGACCATGTGAATGGGTGCACTTGGAAGAAGAAACGGTGCACAAGGGGTACAAGAAGAAGATAGGGCTACTAGGGACTCTAGAGCATAAGAAGGGAGCAAAGGGAGAAACCGAGGGGGTGACAACATCACACAAGAGAAGAAGAGCTCACACATAGAACAAGAGTGCAGTCAATGAAAGAAACAAGAGAGAGAAATGCCCTTTGATGACACTCACAAGCCGAAGGGCACATCACCATCTTAGGCTCAAAAGAAAGAGAGAAGTTCGGAAGGGATAGAGAGATATTTTTCAAGCATTGAGGGTAGTGAGGGAGATTAAAAAGATCAATGAGGAGAAGGAGCTTTCGAATCTTCAAGCTAACCAAGAAAGTTAGAAATAAGATATTTTTTATTTCTCATATGCTAATAAAAACACATTTAAACAAGATCATTCAATATCAAAGTGTGTGGTGAAAATAATTTTATATGTGGTGACATAAATTTGTCTTGATTGTGTCTTGTAAATATTATTATCTCTATTTAATACACACACATCTTTTGTGAAAAGAAAATGTTTTGCTACGTAAACACATCCATAACATCACATTTGGCTGAGAGAGCAGGCTGTTTCATGGTTATTACATATAGTGCAAATTGCTGATAGAGAATTTAGTCGTGCTCTAGCCATTTACTATGGATATAAATTTTCTTTTGTGTCTCAGTCTTGGGCTTTGAGATATTGAGAATATTGATAACATCTCTCTTATTAGATATCATTCCTTGGTTTGTCTTGCTCCATAGGTTGGATGTCAGAATATTTCCTAACATACAATATAGCACCTATAAACATACTAAAAATCAAACTAACCAATTTTTTTAAAAAAAGATGATGAGAAAGAGCACATGTAAATATAAGAGAATGAAGTACGACTTTACTGTGTGACTACAGGCCATGAGCATGGACTTTCTGTGAATTGAAACGAGTGACCCTATCCTGGACTCAGATTGCCTAGAATGGTACTTTAAAGGGAAACTAAGTATTTCTTCTTTCCAAACCCACTCTGGCTATTTTTATGCACCACTAGGGGAGCGATGTTGTGGAGCTGCCTTTATGTCCCCTTGCACCATGTTTTACTTGTGTGAGCGTCGCATGTTGTACGCATCGTCCTAATTATGCTGGTACTATAGAACCTATTTTAAGCGCTATGGGATATGACTATTTTGCAGTCCATGTGGTAGGAGAGACACCACAATGGCATAATTATGCTGGTACTATAGAACCTATTTTAAGCGCTATGGGATATGACTATTTTGCAGTCCATGTGGTAGGAGATACACCACAACCGCATAATGACGTGAGTGTACTTTACCTAGTGGGAGGACCCTATCAAGTAAGAAATGCATAGGAAGAGCTTGTAGAGCAAGGGAGAAGGACAATAACTTATGGACTTACACCGTCATTCTATGAAATAATATTACTGACTCCTTATTCCTTCGGGAGCAGGGTGATTTCCTAAACAACTTAACTTGAGGTAGCTACTTAGCTCACTTACCTATAGCACCCATGCCATATCACAATAAGGATGCACTTAGGCTGTTACCTCGACTACTAGAGGAGACATATATATTAGAAGCAAAAACCGTGAGGATAATGAGCTTAGTGACACGAGTCTGACCCAGCATATGAGTTACAACTATTTGACGATGATCTCTATTGCACTGATTTTTAAGATTTTTTAATGTTCATAGAAAGCACAAGGGAACTTCTCAACATTATAAGTACAATTCGCAAGGCCGACTTCCTAACCAAACAACAAACCAAGTGTATTCTAAACCCATCCTCAACTAATGCTATTCTTTTCAATTTCAATCTTTTTTATTATTCTTCATTTAATGTTGGTTTGAGTGCCTGCTTGCATTATTATGTGATTGGTCTATCACTTTTCTAGTTATTACTTGGATAACCATTCAGAATTTGGTCCTAGTTCAAGCCTTTATGAGATCGACTTTAAAGTATACTAAAGGAGCATGCCAAGTACTCCACCTTCCTTAGTGTACCCTCTTTAGTTAGAATAGAGCCATCTAGGAGAATTGTGAAAGTGAAACTAGTTTAAACAAAAAACCAAGTGTATTCTAAACCCATCCTCAACTAATGCTGTTCTTTTCAATTTCAATCTTTTTTATTATTCTTCATTTAATGTTGGTTTGAGTGCTTGCTTGCATTATTATGTGATTGGTCTATCACTTTTCTAGTTATTACTTGGATAACCATTCAGGATTTGATCCTAGTTTTGGTCCTAGTTTAATCCTATATGAGATCGACTTTAAAGTATACCAAAGGAGCATGCCAAATACTCCACCTTCCTTAGTGTACCCTCTTTAGTTAGAATAGAGCCATCTAGGTGAATTGTGAAAGTGAAACTAGTTTAAACAAAAAATAAACAACAAACCGAAAATTGGAAAAAAAAACACACAAGAAGATAACCATTGCCATGGACTTTTGGCTCTTAGTGATAGAGCCTTGGGATCATAGCCTTGATCTCCATAGGATGGGACCTTGTTGCTAAAAACCTACTAGTAAAGGGCTTATAAATTTAAAAAAAACATCTTACTTTTATATTTTTATATTTTTATTAAATAATAATTTAAAAAAGATGAAGCATGTAATAATTAAGTAACAATTTTATTTATGAGGCTAGATAATAGTTAGAGATGGTTTCACCAAAGTGATAGTGTGTAGAGACTAGGGTCATTATCTAAGGCATGCTTTTTGCTCCATCTTAGTTTAGATCGAATTTGGACCAACCTTAATATCATCCTTGTCTTAACTAGAAAAATTTGACCAGTCCTAGAAATCTTTCCTCACTACTTGATTAGGTGTTTTCATTATGCTTAAATTTTAATTATTTTCCACTAAAGCACCCTACTCCTTGTACCATGTTGCCTTCTAAGACCTTCGACATTTCCAATGCCAACATGCATCCAACATCAGTCTCGTGCATCTTTATCGACGTAGTCCGAGGACGGAATGTACATCAGGAAGGAAAGGTATGTTAACCCTTATCGGAGACCTCTATGGCGTTGATGTTAGCCACCACATCATTTTCACCACCTTTGGGTCACAGGTACTGGAATGTGTGGAATTCACTTGAAAACCATGTTTTGTATATTTTATGTGTGTGCTCACCGCTGCACCAAGAGATTTTAGATAGAGAGTGCTAGCTTTAGAATAGATGTTTACACTAGCTAGAGTAGCCAAATGAGCCCAAGGACCAGACTTTTAACTTTTATCGTCCAAGAGTGTGAAACCTATAAGTCACCTACAAAACCTAGACTTGACTGAAAATTTGAAAGTACACTACTCACACACACAGGCTGAGATTTGAACCCATCACACCTTGGGACTCTCAAACTCCTTCCTCTCACATTTGAACCGGGACTCTTCCTCACGATTGACTATAAATAAAACTTTATATCTCCACGGTTATCTCAAATGCGCAACTACTGAAGCTCAATAAGTGGCTATGGCTGCTGCCGCTGCAGGGTTGTGTGTCCATTTTCGAGGAATCTCAGCCAACCAAGTGTTCGCCAGCAGGAGAGTACAGGTCTTTTCAGCATTTGGTGTGAAAGGTGAAACCGTCGGCGGCGGTGGCCGCAGCAGGAGGAGGAGAGGCCATGCATGGGCGGCGGGGGCGGATTTTGGAGCCCGCGACCCATTTCCGGAGGAGATCGCGAGCAACTTCGGAGACAAGGTGTTGGGCCATGGAGACACGGAGCACGTCATCCTGATCCCAACCGCCCCCGCCCTCAGCCTCGCCCAACGCTCCTGTCTCCTCCCCCTTCCGCCGGGCCTCAGCCCCTTCCCACTAGACCAGGCCAAGGCCCTCCTTCGTAAGGTGAGACACGTGTGTGTGTGTGTGAGAGAGAGAGAGATAAGAGCTTACAATGGGAGGAGGAGACAAGTCGATAATGTATGTGCTTATCATGTGTGCACATATACATATGTAAGGACGAGCTTACAATGGGAGAGGGAGATGGCACTGGCATATATGTACTAATCACATGCGTAGTTGGATGCTTGGTCAGGAATAAAGTTAGACGGGCTTTTTTTTTCTTGACTAGACCCTGACCTCCAGGTCAAGAGGCACAAGCACATGCCACTGGGCTACAAGCCTGTAGGCAGAGTAATACCAGCTTATTGGAGACTGATGAAAGAATGTGCGTATGTACACATACATATCCATATGACAGCCCTTACATTCAATAGTCTGTTCCTGTGTGTGTGTGTGTGTGTGTGAGAGAGAGAGAGAGAGAGAGAGAGAGAGAGAGTGTATTACACATGCATGTACATATGCAGGCATGGGTGAAATGATGTACATGTGTGCAAACAGAGCGTCTGCTTCAAGACTGCCTTTCCAGTGCTCGCCGATAGTTTCACAACATACTCTTGCTTTTCTTCTTTCATGAACAATGCCTGCAGCTAAGGATAAAGCGAAGCTTTAGGGATGAAACTGCCTTTAAGATAATGTTGTGGAAACCACAGTACTGTGCTCTCCCTGCATGAGGAAGACCTTGGTACTCTAGTCAAGTGATATCGTGATTTAGTTTTCTTTATTTTTTTAAATCAAAGCTAAATTTTAGACGCTGATGTGAGCAGGTTGTCGGGTGGAGGCTTGCTGAGGAACAATCAGGCTTGAAGCTCCAATGTGAATGGAGGCTAAAGGACCATGCAGCAGGGCTTGAGCTGTTAGGCCGACTGTCTCCCATTGCCGAAGCCGAGGGGAAACCCATGGAGCTTCACCTGGATGACCAGACTCATGTGCTTAGAGTGGAGATATGGACTGAATCAATAGGTATGTGTCACCCTGTTTTGCTTACACTGACCTTGTGTCTCAGTCATCATACAAAAGCTAGTTTGGAAGGATTGAATGAGAAAAGCTAAGTTTTGTTATGAAGTACTTTGTTTACTGTGCATTATAAGCAAACATAGGTATAAGCGTACATACCCACATACATAATGCACATGCATGCATGTGTACATACCTTTGTTGTTAATTGAGATTTAGAACAATTGTAAAACATATTGAAGTCTGTGTTGCAGGTGGTCTATGTGAGAATGATTTTATTTTGGCGTCCAAGATAGATCAAGTCAAAACTTCTGATCTAGTAAAGAGGAATACATTTTGGGCTTGAAGCCTTTGTGTAGTCTGGTGTTATGTTTATCGCCCCCTCGAGCACTGCAAAATCTGGACTCTAATATCACACCTCTTCATGTGGTCAGCTCTTGTAATGTTCTTACGCCTAGCTACCATCCTGATTTTATGTCTCACCTCCGGCTGTCAAAGCTACCATTGTGATATGATGTCCAATGGCTCCTGGTTGTAGTGAACAGTGGCCCGCTTGCGGCCTCTGAAGCATAGGTTGAGAGCACACATGAACAAAGTGCTTCAAGGAAGAGGTGGTGGTTTTATAATTAATAACAGGCAACTTGCCAAAATGTTTGTTGTCAAATGCATATTGAATGTTTTGAGTATATTAGACAGATGCTTGCATGAAGGGATCTGTGGGCAACCCTGATGTGGTGGTTTCGGGAGTGGCTATTGTTCCATCTTTTCATGGTGTACTTTATGCAGGGACTTCCATGGGGGTACCCAAAAACGTAGATATTTGCCAATGTTTTAGGGAGTCTTGTGATATGGTAATGTGAATATGGTTTGGGGTATTCTTCTTAATGTGGCTCACTCTTATCCATTTTGCCCTTATCCCTTATCTATTTTTTAATCATCCTACAGCTTCTCTCTCTCTCTCTCTCTCTCTCTCTCTCCAGGGCATCAAATGCTTTCCTACAGTATGAGAACACCTGTGCTGACAATCTGGGGTTTGCAAGAGCATTTTTCTGCACACAGTTTCAAGATTTTAGTGTCCATACCAGGGTTTCCTCCTTAAAGCTGACTGCTTTTGGAGGAGAGTAAAAATATATGTGAGTGGCATGATGAATGCACCTACATTCTTTGCTTGACCACCAGGTCAGTAGTGGTACATTATAGATGGATACTTTGCATTTCACAGTATATGTACATTTTGTAAAGCCTTCGGGTTTTCTGAACGCATGCACTCTCATGTTCAATTTGATAAAATCCTTCTGAGGTGTTGTTCTCATCACAATGCATTTATACCTCTACTGTGGTTTCACATATGACACATAAAGGACAGCCATTACATGCATTTGAGATATGTGACTAAAGTAAATGTATTAAATGTGCGTAATCTAACTATTGATTGATGAAGCGGACAATGGGTTGATGCATTGAGAGTTAAGTTAGAGAAGATGTGCTTTTATAGATGCAGGGTACAAACAATCGACACACGATCTAGCCCCTCTTTGATGCCTTGCATGCTTTCTAAGGCAACTTCTGGCATCCAAGTGTTGATGCAATGGACCTCATTTGGATGTGTGATGCTGAATGTAAGCCTTAAGTTTTTGATTTAAGTCATGCTAAGCTTGGGAGAGTTTTGTTAGGTCCTCATGAAAGCAGTCCCTTAAAGGATGACCTTGGTTACTTGGGATTTGTCAAAACTTTTGCTGCTTGATATAGAGCCTTCTCTTTTCACTATTAAGCTCCGAAACGGCCATTTGGATCTACCAATGGGCATGCTAAATGATGAGATTGATATAGCAACACGATTAGACATTGCTGCTGATACTTGTGAAGGAAATAAATATGCAAACAATCATGTAAGGAGAACAGAGAAAAAAAAATGACAATTTCTTGACATTACTCATGATGGAGATGGACAAGTAAACAATGATATCAAGAGAGCTCATGTTTCGTAAATGTGTTGATACAACACTAGTATCTCATCAAAGGGATGAGCACGGTGGCTTGTATGGAGACATGCAAAATATTTAACGCCTTGACATAGTACTATCCTTGGGAATACCACGATGACTTTTCTCGTGTGGACTTGAATACCTTGATCAATGTCCCATATATGTTGGTGCTTGTGTTTGATTGCTGTTAGCCACTCTATAGGTTAACATGGTTTTTTCCACCCGACTTATTGTAAGGTGCGTTGCCATCGTATTTGTTCGAATGGACACTTTGCTTTTGTTAGACGACGTTGGAACATATAAAGTGGTCTTACCTTGTGCTTAATGTCAAAGAGAAAAAGTTACCGAACTTAGTGTACATACTTGCTTAAGACTAGTAATAGAGGTCAGATCATTTTTAACTTTGGTCGGTCTAGTGTGAAAACTAGTCATTTGTAAATGAGTCAATTTTGACAATAAGTAATACACAATCATTTCATTGCAATAGTTTACTTATGAGCTCTCCTCTTCTCTCTTCTTTCTTGCATGTAGAGTGTAGGTTTTTTTCTTGTAATAGCTTCTTCGTCTTTTGTGAGAGAGACTCATTCAAAAGGGCTATCTCTTCTCACCTCCATCTAGGCATTAAGAGCTATCCCTTAACTCCTTTTTGATAAAAGAGCATTCTTGTGTGATGAGGGAGTGAGGACACAACGGACAAGCTAGTACACCCACAATGGGAAGTTGTATTTTGTGGCTTGAAAGCAAGACCCAACGACATGCTTCAATAAGTCTAATATAAGCTCTTGACTTGAATATATTTGGTGTCGCCACTGGGGACTAGCCTACGGCTTAGCTCGGTTTATCCGCTCATTCCAAGCTATTGGGTTCACCCAATATTGCTCGGTGTTGATTAGAATGCCACAATTCAAACATACAATTTTGCAGCCTTAGATGTGTTAATTTTGTTGCTTTTTATTTTTATTTATATTAGGGCATTCTATTTTTATATCTTGGAAGGCAAAAAAAACCCTAGTTTCTTGGTAATTTACATGATTTTGGAGTCCATAAGGCATAGATTTCATTGTATTAAGCCAAGGAATATTGTGATTATAGGAGTGGAATACACTTTGAAAATATGAATATTAAGTTTCATTAGATGTGAATTAGAGTGGGATAATCAATTTTGTTCATGTATTTTATAAATTTTTCATAATTTGTTCATGCACATTATTTGAATTAGTAGCTTAGAAGCATTCAAAACCACCAAAAACAATAAAAAACCACTTAATTACTTACATAAAAATTACTAACTAGGATTAGGATCCTTAGATCTCAAAAAACTCTAATAATCAGACTAATCAATCCAAAAGAGCTCTCGGGTTGGGAGATGTGAGCTTACAGTCCCGAAAAGAGACATGAGTCAAGTGTGGAGATATTGAGCTCAACTAGTGCTGTCGTCTGGGTGATAGCTTCCGCACTTATGCCACTTATACGATTAGTGATATTATGGTTGATATACCGCCAGTTGATAGGTTGTGCTGGCGGATGATAGGCTATGTGTATTATGAGGAGTAAATTCATGTAATTTAATATTACCACATTTCTCATTATTTATAAATTCTCTTAGATGAGTTTAGATTGAGACGTCTTTCTAAATCCGGGCAATAGTAGCTTACTTTATACATACTTTCTAAATCCGGGCAATAGTAGCTTACTTTCTAAATCTGGGCAATAGTAGCTTACTTTATACATACGCAAGTGATTTCGTATATGCGTAAGAGTAAAGATTACATTATCTTTATTTATTAAGTTTCGTATGGTTATTTGAATTTTTAATTAATTGATTGATTGGCATAGTTGATGTAAGTGCAGGTCCTTGGGTTGGATATAATGAAGGTGACCTAGTGGTGGTCAGGAAGATTTTGAGATACCAACTTTGGGTATTGGTAGATTGTTACTTGATTTTATGCAATGCGTGTGCTATTTTTTCATTTTGGACGATGTTCATATTTATTAGAAAGTAGATTTTTTTGGATATATGAACGCTTTCTTATGGACATTTGATTTTATTACAAGTGTTGTATATATTTATATGGTTAAAGATTCACACTTATTTTGAGTAGTTAGACTTGCACATTCAATGAAGCACACTATTTTGTTTGAAATTGACATATTTGTTTAAAAAAACTATTTTGAGCCCCACAAGCTATTTCAAGTTAATATGAGTAAAATACACTAAGAGAGGAAGCGTGGGCTCACTCTTATGTAGGGGTAAATTGGACCCAATCTTATGTTATGTATAATTTTTGTACTATGTCATGTTAATCATGTTAATTCTTTTTATAAATTTTGTATAAATTTTTTACTATGTCATATTAATCATGTTAATTCTTTTTATAATTTTTGTACAAAAATTGTAATATGACATAGTATAATTTTTGTACTATGTCATATTAATCATGTTAATTCTTATTTTATAATTTATTTACGGGTCATTGTCCTCCAACAATGGTATCAGAACCAAAGATAATTGCAAATCTTGAAGCCTGTGAAGAACCAGTGGTGGGAAAAGAAGTGATCAAAGCCATGGGTAAGGTAAATCTTCATTTAAATTTGAGCAACTAAGACGAAGGTTAAAAGGAAGCCTTGCCATAGGCCATTGGATAACAAATTTCCATGTTTTTATTGTCCAAAAGGCAAAACCAAGGTGGAAAACCTTTTGTGGGTTTTCAAAACTAGTTCAAAATCTAAAATCACTCTTCTCATACCCTCTTTATAATCACACTTCATAGATGAAAAAAGCAAGCATAGAAGGCTTCAAAACCACTTCAAGAGCTTCAATTTAATGATCTTCACCTCCTACTCTCAACCAAGGGCTCACGATAGCTGAAAAAATCTCCCTCCCACAAGCGATTTCATTTCTTGAAGAAAGGGCGGTTTCAGGTATTAAAAAGCTAAGCTTACAAAGCTTAAAACCTTTAAAAAGCTTATAAAAATCAAAATTTTGGGAGTTTTCTTGACCAAATCAAGTGCTATCTATTTTTGTGAGTTCTTCCAAGGTCAGCTAGCTTTTCAAGAATTTTTATTAATTTTTGAGCTAAAAATAGCAAAAAGTCTTAAAAATTATTGAAAAAATCTCCCAAAAAAGGTAAAAATTTTCTTGAGGTTTTCAAAGAAGTTTGGCAAATTTCTTAGCCACTTATGAGTGCTAAACCAAGGTTCTTCAATCCAACTCAATGGATTTGTATCTTGCTTTTAATAATGCCGCCATCCAATGACGACACCAAGAATGAAGCTGCTAATGTTTGAGATCATGGATTCTCTAATTCTTCACTTCCACAACCCACCTTTGAAAATCTAATTCAACTCCTCAAACAATTACTTCAAGATGAGCACGCATCGTCAAGACCATCAAGGCTACTTTCGATGTTCAATAACTAAAAAGGACATTAAGCTTAGCCGTCATACTTTTTCTTTAATTTGATGACAAAAAAGGATGCTTGTCTTGCGCTTTCATGGTTAAGTCAATTATATGATTACGTTTGTGAAAATAATTTTTTAGAATAAGATAAGATTAAATGTGCTACCAATGATATAGTTGATCGTGCATCACTATGATGGAATTCTCTCTACAATAGCCTTGACAAGCCTACTACTTGGGAAGAATTCCAAAGCAAGGTGAAGGCTAGCATCTTACCACTATAGTTTGCCCTCAAAGCTCGTCTCATGCATGGGACACTTTGTCTATGTCTAATCATAAGACGATTCTTCAATACACTGAGAAGTTTTGGCAAACTCTACTCCAACTTTGCATGCTTAAAGACATACCTAAAGATACTATTCAATGTTGTTATGAATTTGGTCTTAAAGAAACTATTCAAGCAAAGGTAAATATGTTCAAGCCTACTTCACTGGATGAACTATTGCCATAACACATGATGCATAATGTAAAAGAGGTTTAAACAAGCTCACTCGACACTTCAATGGCTCTTTTCTAAATAATCAACAAACTTTAGGCTTTAACAACAATCGGCAATCTTTTCCTCGTTACACCGCTGCAGTGATCCTATTGGATCATGTCCTTTTAATGGTTTTAATGCAAATAGAAAGCCTTGGGTAGCACCAAGTATTACACGCACTACTCCTATTCAAAATGTAAAATCTAACGACCATGTAATTTAACCCAAGACTATTAGTCACAACACTAATACTGCTAAAAAGCCTCGCCCCACATGCTACAAGTGCAATCAATCAGGTCACTTTGTTGCATGATGTTGGAAGACCTTTAAACACTTAATTGCTCAACTTCACAACATCGAGAAGGTACCTAAAAAATATGGTGAATAGTTCAAAGATATGCTACACAATGATATCAAGCACACATAGTGCAAGCAAGAGTCACACTTTCCCCTAGAGCTTGTTACATAAGCATCTTCACCACAGGAAACCCAAGTTCTAGTTCTTCTCCTCTCGAACAAGGAACACGGAGAAGGGTAAAACTTGAGATTCACATCTAGAGTTGATTAGGGTGTGTAGAAATGAATTAGACTCATCATCTTAGCATTCTAGAAAGTAAGAAAGAGATTAACACTAATGATAAAAATGAAGCATAATGTGACAAGGTAAGAGGTGCAGCTCAAAAGCTCATATATTTGATCCATAAGTTAGAATGCCTTTTTATAGGCTTGAGTACATCTCCATTAGCCATTAATCATGGCCTACAAGCTTGGTTAAGTATCCCCTAATCTTTTTTAGATTTGAGCACCATCTCCCTTGAAGTAACCATTTGGCATCCTTTTCCACTTCTTCCAAGCACCTACTTTTAGCCTCCACACATGGGCTGGCCATTCCACATTTCCTTCATCTTTTGCTTTGAACCATAGTCTATGACTTATGTAACTCCTACAAATGTTTGAGAGTCACATACCACTCTGCCTTGCTCCAAACATTTATGCCAAATCACTTGAACCATAGTCTATGACTTATGTAACTCCTACAAATGTTTGAGAGTCACATACCACTCTGCCTTGCTCCCAACATTTATGCCAAATCACTTGCTATTTCAACACTCCCCCTCAAGTGATAAACTACTACTACTACCATACACACTAGACCTACACTCTTAGTCATTTGCTAGAGTGGTCTCATAGCTATAATGTTAGCTTAGAGCGTATAGTTTTACACAAGTGTAGGAATACAATAAGTGGGTATAAACACAAGGTGCAAGAGAGGGGTACCCTCTTACATCAAATAAAAGAGTCTTTTCGATGATTACCCTCCTTCTTGGGATTCCCCTTCATTTGGATCTTCTTTCTTCATGATGTTTGCTTGAGTATTGTTTGGAGTCTTCTTCTTGCTCTTACAATCTCTCTCTATATGGCTTGGATTACTACAAAACTTGCACTTCATTCTCACTCTTGGTCCTTTAGTGAAGAATGCCTTCTTCTCATAGTTTGATGATCCATCTACTTTGACTTTGAGTCTCTTTTCTTCCTTGATCGAGGCTCCTTTAATATCGGTAAAGGTCAAGCCGGGTAGATTCTTCAAGGTAGCCACCAACGAGCTAAATGCTTCCAGAGGATTAACACACTCCGAGCGATCGAAACTGAGCAGGAAGCATCTTTGAGTGAGTGCAAAAAAACTTGGCAAACAAATTTGCCAATGATGATATCAAAACATACATTTTTCGTGCTAAATACAAGAAGCCGGGGTGGAGCTTAACTTTCCCATCAAGCAAGCATCCAAAAATATCATCTCTTTGGCTTCATTGTCACCCTTGACCTATGCAAGCTAGAAATATAAGTCGCATGTCAAAAATGGAACGCTACACCATCAAACAAACAAACCTACATCCAACACTACAATAGAACTCTCACTTACCTTCATATTCCTCCGAGTCCTCATAGAAGCAATTTTTTACAGCTCCATATTACCCAGAGATTCATTGCAATAAATAAAAAAATCCACTGATGTGGAAAAACTCAAAACAAGGTACATTCGACCTCAATACACTCTATGCATAAATAGTCTATGAGGATTTCAAAGGACCAAATCATCAAAAAATAGCCAAAACTCAAAATTTACTTCCGTTCAACACCACAAAGTTGGACTAATTTGTCCAAATTATCCTTCTCTAAATGGGATTATGAAACTAAATCCAGCATCAAGACATATTGTCAAGATGCAGTGTGAGATCTACATCCTGACAGGGCTTGGAATAGCTCCACCTTAGACAGAGCAGCCTGATGCATGAAGGAATGAGTCCGCGCATCTAAATTGAGCACATGCAAGAACACAAAGTACACGTGTTTACAAGGTACATAAGTAAGGTGTTTGTTCTCTTGCTTTTGAAAGTCCTCATAAGTGCAATGAGAAAGCTCCGAAATCATGACTGAATAGTTCACACCCTTGGTTTGTGACCCCTCCATGCTAACATAAAATATGTGTGATTCATTGCATAGGACAATTGCTTCCCGAACCACTTCAGTTGGAGAGATTTTTACCCTTTTCAATTTTTTCATTGAACTCCTTAGTCAACTTCTCCCTCCATCAAACTACCTTACTGTCTCTATATTTAGGACGACTCACCCTGGAGTGGTGTGGTGATCTATCTACTGATTGGAGGTTGAGCTTCCTCTCTCCAAAACAAAACCACTTTCATGAATATCTTCAATCTCAACAATTGGTAAGGCTTGTCTTGGTGGTAACTGGCCAAACACCAAGAGCTGAACCAAGTGGCCCCAAGACCTTGGACGTATCCACCACAGCCCATGAGTGTGTGTTGGTGGAGTTTCATAACCATATAAAAGTCTCAACTGCACCACCAGGGTATCGACAACGACCCCAAAAACCAGGTGTAGGAATACCCTCATCTGCAAACTTCCCAGAAGGATTGATCAATTTCCCACAACTCATTTTTCTCTCCTACAATAATACAAAACACATGACCATGCTATGCGATTCAATTCTTCAAATAGTCCACATGGTCTTGTTGACATTTGACATTTGTCTTTGTGGCACATGTGGATCCACTTGTCTCACTGATTCACTGTTATGGTCATGTACTCTGGCCTGTGACTATCATTCTCAAGAATAAAAATTGGAGTATTTAACACTGGCCGCTTATGTTGCACACTACATTGTTACCTATGAACGCGTTGCATCTCAAGTGAGTTAATGCCCACCTCTTCCATTGTTGAATTAGCCAAATCAGCAAGCTTTTTACCAAAGGATGTGACAACCTCCTCATTGTAGAACTTGTCTCATATGTCCTCCAGTTTGTAGACTAGTTGCCAAGTGCTTTCTTGTAAGAAATGCCAAGGACAAGTCTGCACCAGCAGCTTCATACAAGGAAATGTGATTTTTGAATCCCACACTTACTCTCATGCTAGAGTGCTTTGCCTTGTCCCCAAACTTGTTGTCAGCACAAAAAAGCCGTAATCATTTTGTATAAGAAACCATGACCCCCAATGGAAGGCCCTAACATCCCACCATGCTAACCAAGTTTTCAAGCAAGGAATCTCTCCCTTCACGGCATGATTATTTCACCAAAACGTTTGCAATTCTTGCTTGCATTGTTTGGTGGCAACCTTTGTGGGGGCTTCTTTCCATTTTCTGCACAAAAATCTTGTGGTCCTCCTAAGAGGATGCACATATATATTTCTTTGTATGATTGAGCATGCTTTGATCCCAGTGAAAAACACAAGATCTCTCCTTGCTCTATATGATCTTTTTAGCATGGCCATCATACACAGACCGCACAGCTAACCAATTAGCACTAGCCTCGTCGGCCCATGAAGCCTTGAAACTCTGGAGTTCCAAAGCCACACTTCTTAACCACAACGTTCATCATTTTCCAAAACTCAATTTGGGCATTTCTATCCTCCACCTTGAAATCACATGTGGCTACTGTCAATAACTCACGGATGAAAGGGTCATACACATGGGCACCCATTGTAGACTAGCCTTGAACTCGATGCACATGGTCAAAGTGAATCCACATCTCTTAGAGATTTCCACTAGGATGTAATCCATTCACAAGGTCCAAGCTACTCCCTAGTCCAATAGTGGACATTTTAAGTACATGCAGTTGGTGTGAGGTCTCTAGTTGATTAGAAAACAGAATGCTGCAAATAAATGGATATCTACATAGATTTTTTAGATCCAACACTGCATCCAATCCCTTTGAACTAACCAAACTTGCTCTCTTTTCATCCTCTACACGCTTTTGAATACTCCTCTTATGAGAAAGTGGAGTCACTACATCCAGAAGCTCTTTAAGGTCTCTGTCTCCAAACTCAACAGTATTTGTAACCCCATCACCTAGCAACATTTCCATAACAATGTCTCGGAACATGTTTGCGATAGGTAGTTGACCTAGACTACTTGGAAAGATTCCCCTCCAAATATTGAAAATATATATCTTTTTTAGTATTGGATAGAAATTTACAATTTGATTCTTAAAAAAGACTAAAATTTACTTCAATTTTAAATAACGCAAAGTAAATGAAAGCACTACCTTTATTATTATTATTTTATACTTGAATCATCTTTAAATGTTTATACAATGCTTTATTTTTTGATTATTACACAAATTGCAGCCTTTAAAGAAACAAAACTTTGTAAGATTTAAAATACTTGAACGTATATACGAGGCAAGCTAGAAAAAGAATTTATTAGTTTATTTGGGAAAAAATCAAGCGATATAGTTAGCAAATTTTAAGTTAATAAAATTGTAAAGCTTGTGTAATATTACATTCTTTTATACGGTAAAGCTTAATCTTTTGAGAAATAATGTCAAGAAAATTGTAACGTTTGTGTAATGTTGCAATCATTATGATTTCTCATTAATGATATATCAAAATCTGTAATTGAATAAACAAATTACAACACATCATCATTTGAAGAAAATAAATAGTGCTCTAACACTTTTCATCAACAATAATTTCAAATCACAAGTATACTAGAACCAAATAAATTTTAAAAAAGAATGTAATGTTAAAAATATTACTAAAAAACATATTAAGTAAAGTCTAATTGACATACAAAGTGTCTAGTTTGCTAAGGCGAAACCTAGCATGACTAAAAGCTATCAAAATCATAATATAACATCCTATTATTAGTGCATATACACCTTCTTCAATTACAAAGTATCAATTCTCAAATATAAAGTCCTCCCAATCCTACTAGCTGTGCAATAGAACTTTATTTTAGTGCCAAAAAATTAACTAGAGATCAAGTATTTGTTCTGGGGTTATGGACCTTTCTCGCCTATCATTATTATTTTAATCTCCCTCCACTATTGCTTCTTCTATGTTTGAAAGCATTAAGACATCACCTTTGCCCTCCATCTCAACTAAGGAAAGAGGATGCATGACATCACCTTGTAGATGCCTAATGGATTTTTGACATGATATTAGAGCGGGATGTAGCAACTCTTGGCATAGCTTAGCATAGCTCTCTTGGTGTAGGCGACGTAGGCAATGGGTGTGGTAGCTCTACTTGGTTAGGCAGCGTAGGGCAGTGTAGGCAGGATGTAGCTATAGACGATAGCTCCTGGCTTGGTGTAGGCGGCATAGGCAATGGCAACAGATGGCGTAGACTCGAGCGTTGGCAACAGCAAAAAAAGAAAACAATAGCACGACAATGGAGCTAAGCCACAAGGCAACCTTTATTTTTGGAAAAATCATGTGGTATTTTTGGAAGATAGGAAGCTGAGTTTATCTTTTTTGGAGAGAGGTGAACTTTTATAGAGCAATTTGGATGTTCAACATTCAAATTACCACAAAACTCAACCTACAGTGAGATAATTGTCTTATCTTTTTTTTCTCTAACTTTTGTGAATGTGCAGCACACACATTCACTCTCTACCCTCCACACACACGCGCTAATTCCTAGTAAAGTCGGCGATGGCATCCTCGAAGGTGGATGTAGTGTATCTTGAGCCGATGTGGATGATCTCTTGGATGAGGACACAACTGTTGAGACATTGAGCTTAACTAGCGCTACGGCGAACATTGAAGACCCAATGGGATGACAGGCTGTGTGACAGCCATTTTGGATTACTAGAGACTAGCATAGTTATAGCGCCATTTTGTATTACTAGAGACTGGCATAGTTATAGTGCCAGCTCATTTTGTCGGGTTCACATTATGGACCGACCCTTGTATGTTGTAGTAGTTGAGTACTAACCCATATAGTGTGTACTCTTATCTTTATGTTATGTTGGTTGTGTAGAGAAGAAGATAGAAGAAAATTCAGCTATCCATCTCTCTCTTGTGTCTTGATCTCTCGTGTGTGTGTGTGTTTGCTTCCTAGGCCCTCTCCCCCACATTCTCTTTATGGTATCAGAGCCTGGTTTGTGTGAGAGCTAAGGAGGCAAGCAAGAGGCAAGAACAAGCAAGGAAGAAAGTAGTACTACATGGGTAAGAGCACCATCATCTCTTTCTCCTTCTTGGTTTAGGTACAACACCCCCTCTATAGCTCTGGGAGCTGCACATCTCTAATTGAGGAGTTGTCTTTGTGGAAGTGGAGCTACAAGGCAGGTATATTATCTTATTAGACATAATTTTTTCGGCCAGATTCGCGTTTTGGGCGCGTTTTTACTGGCCCTGTTTCATCATTGTATGGTATTTTCGGTAGTTTTTGGAAGTTCTGGTAGTAGAGACCTGTTTCTGCTTGAAATCTGGTTATTGTAGTGGAGCAGTGCATTTTGGAAGTGCAGACAGGGTTTGCACATGTATTGTTGATTCTCGGTGTATGTACATGTACTCTCATCACATTTGGTGACACACAGGTTGTGTTGAAGTACCGTTTTGTTGTGCTAGCAGCAGTTACAAGAGATATTGCTGTATTATAGGTTGCATATAGAAGTCTTTTTTTGCAGGTAATTTGATTTTGCTGTTGTTGCAAGAAAATATATCTGACGGAATTAATCATATTGTTAGTGAGAAGCTGGATAAGAATAACTTCCATGCTTGGAAGTTCAGAATGATGAATTTCCTAATGGGTAAAGGATTTTGGGATTATGTAGAAGGAGACAATGAGGGGCCTCCAGAGTTATCTGAGGAGAATGCCACTCCTACAGATATAAAGGCATTCAAGGATTGGAATCAGGGTGCAAGAAAAGTCCTGTACTGGCTTTCAATTAGTGTCACAGACACTATGATAGGACACATACAGAATGCAAACACTCCAACAGTTACATGGCAAAATCTGGTTCAAATGTTCCAGAATAACACAAAGGCAAGGAAGTTGCAGTTAAAGTAAGAGTTACATACTGTGGAAAATAAAAGCATGTCCATCAATGAATATGCCTTAAATATCAAGGGCATTGTTGAATCCCTTAGGTCTATCAATGTATTAGGTGGAGGATGATGATTTGGTGAGTGTCTATTTGAATGGGCTTGGTAAAGAGTACAAGCCATTTAAGACCTCCATTGCAGTTAGGGAGAATATTCCCAACCTTTGGTACTTGATATCTATGCTGATCATAGAAGAAAAGGCTTTAGGTGAGGAATCTTCTTCATAAAGCAAGAACACATCGGAACAAGCCTTCTACTCTAATTCAGGTAGAGGCAGAGGTAGAGGTCGTGGTCGAGGCCAAGGTGGTGTGGCCAACAAGGAAATCAGAATTTTGGACAATAACAGTCCAATGATTCACAACAGCAATCATACACAGGTGGAAGAGGCCTGTCTAGAGGCAAGGGGAGCCAAAGAGGCCAAGATGGTTGGTAAAAGAAATCAAAATACAAATAGCATAGAGTGCTATTACTGTGCAAACTAGGACACATGGCAAAGGACTGCTTCATAAAGCAAGAATACATCGGAACAAGCCTTCTACTCTAATTCACGTAGAGGTAGAGGCCGTGGTTGAGGCCAAGGTGGTGGCCAACAACGAAATCAAAATTTTGGACAATAACAGTCCAATGATTCACAACAGCAGCAACCATACATAGGTGGAAGAGGCCTGTCTAGAGGCAAGTGGAGCCAAAGAGGCCAAGATGGTTGGCAAAAGAAATCAAAATATAAATAGCATAGAGTGCTATTACTGTGCAAACTAGGACACATGGAAAAGGACTGCTACAAAAAGCAAAATGACATTAAAAGTAGGAAGTTGTAGCAAGGCAACTATGCATCATCTAGCAAACATAGAGGTGATTTGACAGAAGTGAGCAGCTGTTTGTGATGCAGCACATGCTTAGTTCCATAACAGGGGATATGTCAGGATCTCAAGATATATGGTATGTGAATTCTGGCGCCTCTAAACATATGACCAATCATGCTGAGTGGTTTAGAGATATACAAAAAATGAAAAAACTAGGTTATGTAGAAACACGTGATGATACTGCGCATCCCATTGCGCATGTTGGTAAAGTGCCATTGTCTATGCAGGATGGCAAAATGAAGTACTTGGTTATTGTACTTCATGTTCTGAATATTATAAAGAACAAGGTTTCTGTTGGATAGATGGTTGAGCAGGGTCTGCAAGTGAGGTTTAATCCTCAACGATGTTTTATGGAAGACTTCAAAAATAAGTGTTGCTTGGTTGTAAAGGGTAACAGAAATGGCAAGATGTTTACTTTGGATGTGAACATGCCTGAGATAAAGGCAGCCATGTTTGTGCATCATGGAACATGTGTCATTGCAAATATTGAGATATGGCACAAGCACATTGGTCATGTGAATGTACAGTATTGAAGTTTATGCAGGCCCAAAATATTGTTTGCAAGTTTGCCAAAGTTTAAGGTTGATGGTATGTATAAGGTATGTGAAGCATGCCAACTTGGTAATAAGCATGCCAAACATGCTTTCCCACATGAAAAACATGTCAATGCAAGTCCATTGGATGTCATACATTTAAATGTATGAGGACTAACCAAGACTGCAACGATTGCAGGTGTTGTAGGTACTATGTTACATTCATTGATGACCACACTAGGAAAGTGTGGGTTTATTTCACATGAAGGAGAAAAGTGAGGTATTTTCTCACTTTCAGAGATTTAAATCCTTGGGCGAGAAGGAAAAAGGCATGCAAATAAAATTCCTAAGATTAGATGGTGGGGGAGAATATTTCTCCAATGAGTTCAGGGATTTCCTGAGAAAGCAGGGAATCAAAAGGCAATTTACATGCAAGTATACTCCACAACAAAATGGTGTTGCTGCTGAAGAAAGGAAAAACAAGAACATTGTAGAAGTGGCACGTGCCTTGATGGTGGTTGAAAAGAATATGCCACATTACTTTTAGGCAGAAGCAATAGCAACTGCTGTGTACATTATGAACAGGATACCCACTGTAGCTGTTCATGGTATGACTCCTGAACAGAAGTTTACAGGCATAAGACCAGATGTGTCTCACTTGAAAGTGTTTGGGTGTATTGCATATGTACATGTTCTTGATGAAGTGAGAACAAAGTTAGATCCAAAGGCAGAGAAATGCATCTTCATTGGTTATGCTATGGAGCAAAAAGGTTATAGATGATATAACCCTACCACTCGTGAGATGCGAGTAAATAGAGATGTCTTCGATGAGATGAGGAACCCTCAAACCATCAAGCCAAAGGAAAGCTCCAAGAAATTATGTAAGTAGAGATCTTGTAATTTTCTTATTGATTTTTATGCTTTCCTAATTTTTATGATTGTTTGAAGTGATAAATGGACGCTATGCCTTGATCGAAAGGCTTTTCCCCTCTCTCTTCTTACAATCAACCCTTCTTTATCCTAGTTAAGTGATAATTGTTGGAATTAAACTTTTTATAATGTTTTCTCTTTTATAAGTGAATTTTGATTAGTCTAGATTACTTTAAATCAATTAGAGTTAATTTTTAAGACAAATTAAGTAGGAAAAATTGAAAAATGGTCAGCCATACAAAGGAGGTTATAGCGAATTTTTTTGGAAATAAGTATTATCTTTTATTATGCTAAAAGAGTATTCCCTATCATTTCTATACTCTAAAAGTGTCATTTTCATGCATAGAAGATGCATATTGATTATTATAAATTAGAGTTAATTTTTAAGACAAAATTAAGTAGGAAAATTTGAGAAATGGTCAGGTTATGGCGAAATTTTTGGAAATAGGTATTATCTTTTATGCTAAAAGAGTAATTCCTATCAATTCTATACTTTAAAAGTGTCATTTTCATGCATAGAAGATGCATATTGATTATTATTATTTTCTTTTATTATGAAAGTGTTACTTTCATCAAAATGGATTTTTGTGTATAAAAGAAATTTTTTATATTATAAAAGTGTTACTTTTATCATTATTGATTTTTATGCATAAAAGTATGCATGAAAGAATATTTTTTTTAAATGAAAGTGTTACTTTCATCAAAATGGATTTTTATGAATAAAAGATTATTATTTTTATTATAAAAGTGTTACTTTTATCATAATTGATTTTCATGCATAAAAGATTATTTTTTAATTATAAAAGTGTTACTTTTATCATAAATAATTTTCATGCATAAAAGTATGCATAAAAGATTATTATTTTTATATAAAAGTGTTACTTTTATCATAATTGATTTTCATGCATAAAAGTATGTATAAAAGATTTTTTTATATAAAAGTGTTACTTTTATCATTATTGATTTCTATGCATAAAAGTATGCATAAAAGAATAATTTTTTTTATATTAAAAGTATGATTTTCATCATAAATGATTTTTATGCATAAAAGATATTTTTTTAATATCAAAAGTGTGAATTTCATTATAAATGATTTTTATGCATAAACATATGCATAAAAGAAATTCTTTTATATTAAAAGAGTGATTTTCATCATAAATGATTTATATGCATAAACATATGCATAAAAGAAACTCTTTCATGATAAAAGAGCGATTTTCAACATAAATGATTTTTATGATGATAAAAGTGTGACTTTCATCAAAAATAGATTTTATGCATAAATAGATGCATATAGAATCTTTATAATAAAATAAGGGTTCTCCTTAATCCTCTGTTTAATTTCCACAAAAATTGGAAAAATGAATAAGTAGATAATCTGTGAGAAGAAATGCTACCGTTTCATATTCACTAAGATGGTAATGAGAAAGTTCAATTGAACTATCGAAGTCGGAGATCGAGATAAATGATTATTTTATTCCTCTCATAAGAAATTCATGTTTTAGAAATCTGTAAGTAAATATTCGTCGAACGAAATTTAGAAAAAGAGAAATTGAAATAGTACCTTTCGAGAAAGATAACTTAGGAGGAACCTTTCCAGACCCAAACTCTGATTTAGACTATTGACCAAGACCTAATTCCTTCGTCAATTTCAATCAATGACAATGTGCCCAGTTCAGGAAAAATGTACTCAAATCCCCCTCTGAATTTGAAACTAAGTTAAGACTTTTGATTTTAATCTGAGGACCAAGTTAACAGAATTCGAGGAATTCTATTTGGAATTCAGACCTGGATCTAGAAGTATTGGGATACGAATTTAAGATTATTCATGGTTTTCAAACAAAATCTAAACAGAAAACTTGCATAGAAACCTTGTTTTCTTAAAAGACTGTCTTACGCCAGAATGCTAGAGGGAGCATTGGTATATATGTTTATCTAAGGGAAGTTCGGTTGCAACAGCTGGCGGGGAGTGTTCGAGGGATAGCTCACACGGCAAAAACCTGCCCAGGTCTTGACCAACCTAGGTATGGTGAAAAATGGTGCGCTTTCGGTACGATGGGCGAGGGCCGACAAAGTGGTCCCTGAGTGAAGTGCCAGGACACCTAAGGAGGATCCTGGAGGGTTCTGACCAGGCGATGCACGGGCTCGCAGTGCTTAGGACACCCATACGTAAGTCGAGGAAGATATATATGTATGTTGACGAAGTGATTATTATAATCTGTTACTGGATTTTGTTTTGCTGACCAGCTGGTCCCAACGAAGAATCCAGAGTGGTACTAATTTTGTGAACAAGGGATTGAATGGAAATTTTGAATTATGAAATCTGTGTCCATATTTGTTTTGTCAATGGATTATTTTTATATGAAAGTTTTAAAGAGGAGTGTGTGCGTATCTGTTTTCTAAAGCTAAAGTTAAGAAAGGCATTTCAATTATGGGTAGGTTAGTACTTGTTTGGTTCCACCGATTCCAGTGGTAGGGTGGTGGCTAACCCATGGGCCGGATGGGGTTAGGCTGGAATCAGTGGAGTTTTGATAATCAAACTGAAAAATCTTAGGATTACGCTAGGATTCGAGGAGTGTGTGCGTATCTGTTTTCTAAAGCTAAAGTTAAGAAAGGCATTTCAATTATGGGTAGGTGAGTACTTGTTTGGTTCCACCGATTCCAGTGGTAGGGTGGTGGCTAACCCATGGGCCGAATGGGGTTAGGCTGGAATCAGTGGAGTTGTAATAATCAAACTGAAAAATCTTACGATTACGCTAGGATTCGAGTAGATAGTTGATTCCCTGATAAATTTCTCGATTGAGTGGATCAACGGCTGTGCCTAATCTTGATTAGGAAAAAAGCATTGAATTGCTCAGATGATCAAATTATATCAATGATAGTTTCCTTCTATCTGGTTTATTCAGGTGGAGGATAGTTTAGATTTTGATCTCGTTAGAAACTCGTTAAGAAAAATTCAAAAAGGTGGAATCGTCCCCGCTTTCCGGGCATGGGAAATTTTTCCGATTTCGGTTTTCGGAGTGACCACCAGCCTAGTCTCGTGTCCGGACATTCGTGGGGCGAGGCCGTGAGTGAGAAACCCTGCCCCGCGCATGAGGGGGCTGCTTCCGCTATCAGCTATCGGGAATCCGGTGCGCGGAGGGGGCAAAGGGATCTCACAGTGCATCAGCTATTCATCTCGTCAAAAACATCTCTGCTTACTCACATCTCACGAGTGGTAGGGTTATAACATCTATAACCTTTCTGCTCCATAGCATAACCAATAAAGATGAGTTTCTCTACCTTTAGATCCCCAACTTTCTTCTCACTTCATTAGAAACATGCACATATGCAATACACCCAAACACTTTCAAGTGAGACACATCCGGTCTTATGCTTGTAAACTTCTGTTCAGGCATCATACCATGAACAGCTGCAGTGGGTGTCCTATTCATAATGTACACAGTAGTTGCTACTGCTTCTGCCCAAAAATAATGTGGCATATTTTTTTCAACCATCAAGGCATGTGCCACTTCTTCAATGTGCCTACTTTTTCTTTCTGTAATACCATTCTGTTTACGAAGTGTACCTGCATGTAAACATTCTCTTGATTCCCTACTTCCTCAAGAAATCACTGAACTCATTGGAGAAATATTCTCCCCCACCATCTGATCTCATGCATTTTATTTGCATGTCTTTTTTCTTCTCGACCAAGGCTTTAAATCTCTAAAAATGACCAAACACGTCACTTTTATCCGTCATGAAGTAAACCCACACTTTCCTAGTGTGGTCATTAATGAATGTAACATAGTACCTGCAACTTGCAATTGTTGTAGTCTTGGTCAGTCCCCGTACATGTGAATGTATGACATCTAATGGCCTTGTATTGACATGCTTTTCATGTGGGAAAACATGTTTGGTCTGCTTACAAGCTAGCATGCTTCACATACTTTGTGCATATACTTTGTGCATACCATTAACCTTGAACTTTGGCAAACCTGCGAGACAATATTTTGGGTATGCATAGACTTCATTGTTGTACATTCACATGACCAATGCACTTGTGCCATATGTCAATATCTGCACAATGACACCTGTTCTATGCGCAAACATGGGTGCCTTTACTTAAGGAATGTTCACATTCAAAGTAAACATCCTGCCATTTCTGTTACCCTTTGTAACCAAGCAACACTGATTTTTGAAGTCTTTCGCAAAACATCCTTGAGGATTAAACCTCACTTGTAGACCCTACTCAACCATCTGTCCCCAACAGAAACTAGTTTGTAATATTTGGAACATGAAGTACATCTCCCAGGTACTTTATTTTGCCATCTTGCATAGACAATGGCACTTTACTAACATGCGAAATGGGATGCGCAGTATCATCACCTGTTTCTACATAACCTGGTTTTTTCATTTTTTACATGTCTCTAAACCACTCAGCATGACTGGTCATGTGGTTAGAGGCACCATAATCCACATACCGTGTATCTTGGGATCTTGACACATCTCCTACTATGGAGCTGAGAATGTGCTGCATCACAAACAGCTGCTCACTTCTGTTATCACCTCCCTGTTTACTATAGATGATGCATAGTTGCCTTGCTGCAACTTTCCACTTTTAATGTCATTTTGCTTTTTATAGTAGTCCTTTGCCATGTGCCCTAGTTTGTCACAATAATAGCACTCTATGCTATTTGCATTTTGATTTCTTTGCCAACCACCTCAGCCTCTTTGGCTTCCCTTGCCTCTAGACTGGACTCTTCCACCTATGTATGATTGCTGCGAATCATTGGACTGTTGTTGTCCAGAATTCTGATTTCCTTGTGTTGACCACCACCTTGGCCTCAACCACGACCTCTATCTCTGCCTCTACCTGAATTGGAGTAGAAGGCATGTTCTAATGTGTTCTTGCTTTGTGAAGAAGAGTCCTCACCTAAAGCCTTTTCTTCTATGATCAACATAGACACCAAGTCTCAAAAGTTGGGAATATTCTCCCTAATTGCAATGGATCTCTTGAATGGCTTGTACTCTTTGCCAAGCCCATTCAAACAGACACTCACCAAAGCATCATATTCCACCGATACATTGATGGAACCAAGGGATTCAGCAATGCCCTTGATCTTTAAAGCATACTCATTGATTGCCATGCTTTTCTTTACCACAATATGCAGCTCTTGCAACTTCCTTGCCTTTGTGTGTTGGTCTGGAATATTTACACTAGATTCTCCCACGCAACTGCTGGAGTGTTGGCATCATGTATGTGTCTTATCATCGTGTATGTGACACTAATGGAAAGCCAATACTACATGACTTTCCTTGCACCCTGGTTCCAATCCTTGAATGCCTTTATGTCTACTGGAGTGGCATTCTCTTCAGACAACTCTAGAGGCTCCTCATTGTCTCCTTCAAAATAGTCCCAAAATCCTTTACCCATAAGGAAATTGGTCATTCTGAACTTCCAAGCGTGGAAGTTGTTCTTGTCCATCTTCTTACTAACAATCTGATTGATTCCGTCTCACCAGACATGTAATCGATAATTTTTGTATGCAACCTGTAACACAACAATATCTTTTATGACTACTGCAGTAGCGGTACTTCAACACAACATGTAGGTCATTAGATCTGACCAAAGTACATGTACATACACCCAATGTCAACAATACATGTGTAAACACTGTATGTACTCCCAAAATGCACTGCTGCACTGCAATAACCAAATTTCAACCAAAGACATTTCTCAACCATAACTTCCCGAAACTTTCGAAAATACCTTGCAGTGTGACAAAACAAAGATTGAGGTGCCCGAAACGCGATTTCGGCCAAAAAATTTCAATACAAAGAACTATGTAACATAGAGGCACCTCTAAGCCTATAAAGACAGCTCCTTAATTGGAGATGTGTAGCTCCCGAAGCTACCGACGGGGTGTTGTACCTAAACCAAGAAGGGAAAGAGATAATGATGCTCTTACTCGTGTATCGCTTCCTTGCTTGCTTACTTAGCTCTGACATGAATCGGAGCACTGATACCATAAAGAGAAGAGATGGATGGATGAATTTTTCTACTATCTTCTTCTCTTCTCTACAACCACATAACTAAAAGATAAGAGTGGTTGGTCTATAGTGTGAACCCAACTATATGAGATGGTGCTATAACTATGCCATAACTGTAGTACTCTAAAGTGGCTGTCACATAGCCTGTCATCCACTGGAGGCATTTCGACCATAATCTCACCAACCATGCCAGTGACATAAGTGTGGAAGCTATCACCCAGGCGGGTCATCAATGTCCGCCGTAGCACTAGTTGAGCTTGATATCTCAACAACTTCTTATGCCTGTGGCTCACCATTGTTACAAAGACACAATTGCTTAGAACCTACAACAAGTCGTACTTATGAGTGTAAGAGAATAGCATGTAGAGTCCACACATGTTGATGGTTGGAGGAGGGTCACGCTTTAGCTTGATTGAAACACCTCTCTTGTTCGTGTGTGGACACTTGGATAGCGGCACATTTGTCAGCTTTTCTTGGGAGATAGCCATTCTATTTGATACTACTAATAGAAGTTTAAAACCTAGCCATCTAACCTAATTGAATTTACGTTTTTCCATATACATTTAGGTGTCCTATTAATTAATTAAATGATGTTTAGGGTGCTAATTTATTGCACATAAAACAAAAAAACTTATTTAAAATTGTGATTATTGAGGTTTGAGTCAAAGGTTTCATTTATGTCATAAAATCCAAGGTAATATCTCTTAAAAAATAAAATTAAAAAAATCAGACAAATGTCTCGATGCATGTTATGTTTATGTATCTCCTCTCTCCCTCTACTTTTTTAGAAGTTATTCAATCTCAATGAATGATAGGTTTTCTCTCTCCTCTCTCACTTTCTTCTGTGGAATGTCAATGGTGGAGGGGGGTCTGGTCCTCTATGTCTTTGAGGATAGCCAATGGAGTCTCTCTTCCCATATGGTGAGAAAGCTCTCTATGTGAAGACCTCGGGGATGTGTGTGTGTGGAATGTCGATGGAGGGGGGTTCGGTCCTCTATGTCCTTGACGATAGCCAATGGAGTCTCCCTTCCCCCCATACGGTGAGAAAGCTCTCCATGTGAAGACCTCGGGTGTGTGTGTGTGTGTGTGTGTGTGTCTCTCTCTCTCTCTCTCTAGCTTGGGCATGGGACTACTCTAGCTCTCCCTTTCTAGCTCTTTCATGAGACTACTCCTTCACAAAGGAGGAGTATGCTCTCATCATGGTGGTGGAGTTAGCAAGGTGTAGGCGCTACCACATTTTGTTGGAGGAGTCATTCTTGCAGTAAAGTTTAGACCTTAATGGGAATCTTTGGGTTTGCTTTAATTTAAGTGTCACATTGTGAAACTTTTCCTACAGAAAATCTTAAAGCTTAAAAATCCTGTTAGATGGTGATAGAACAAATGTGGAGCCAATTTTTAGTAGAGGCATGGTAGCTCTTAGAGAGATGAGAGAGAGTTGAGCTGAAACAGAGAAAGAGGTGGGATGCATAAAAGAGGAGAGGGTTGAGAGAGAGAGAGAGAGAGAGAGAGAGAGAGAGGTGAGAGATTTTGGTTAGCGTTGGGCAGAGTTGGTTGCGAGAGAGAGGAAGTAGGCTACGAGAAAAAGGGTTGTACTTGAAGCACACGTGTGATAAATTTGGTTGTGACTTGGAGCTCAAGCTTTGGTTGTGACTTGGAGCTCAAGCTAGTTGTGCTTTGTATGGTGGTCACTTCTGTTGAGATGTCCTAATTTTTGATGGGAATATTCTCTCTTTAAACGATTTTTTATACAACTCAACACACCCCACTCCGTGTTGGCATTATTTACTCGGCCACTTTCATTATAAGAAAGCACATAACAAACGTCCCCGACATAAAATTGTATTGACCACGCAACCTTATAAGCAGGACCAACAAAGGAAAGAACCAACCAGTAGAGAGAGAAGAAATGGCATCTGTGGCCCAAGAAGAAACGGCCTCTGTTGATCAAGAAACTGCAGCAGAGTCTGTGCATATACAGTGGGAGTGGTGTGCAGATAGCCTCTTGTGGAGCCCTTACTCACCGTCCACCTCTGCTGCCATCGAGGCTGCCTTCCAATCTGGCAAGCCTAGCGTCGACTTCCGCGTGGCCGATTCCATCTACACCGTCCATTTCCAACCCGTTGAACCTCGCCAGGTGACTCTCTCTCTCTTTCTCTCTATCTCTCTCTGGTAGCACTAGCACCAGACTTGGATCGGCCAGGTGGGCCACTTGCAACATCAGGCTTTTGTGATCTCCAACCTGGTAGAAGTTCAATGAAGCACTAATGGCTTCTGGGAATGTCCTCCACTGTGTGTCATAGAAATAAGATTACAAATCCAGAGAAGATCCCATAAGACCTGATAAGACTTCAAGCATGCAGCCAGCCAGGGTAGTTACAGCTAGTGGATGGGTGTGTATCAGGTTGAACTCACGTGTCACGGATGTAGACGTGCCAAAGGTCATCTCGAATAACGTTGTTTTGCTCTTGTTGTGTTGATATGGCTGTGAATGATTGTGTATTGGAAAGGTCCATGGAAAGTACATGAGATGTCATCTAATGTGCGTTATGTGCATACCAACACTCAATGCTACATTGAGCAGGCAATTACATAAAAGAAAATAAGGCCGTCCGGTCTTTGTCTACTCATCAACAGGAGCATGACTCGGGAGGTCCTCACCACGGGGGCGGGGGGATTGTGGTTCTCCTTGTTACAACTTTGTGATAACTTGCTGCCTTTAAGCACTCCTGATCCAAAACCTCAAACCAATGTTCTCCTTGACCACATTCTACTTGGAGGAGATTGCCAAGGACCTAAGGAGGAATGAGAGACACGTTCCTTGGATCAACACACAGCCCCTTATTAGAGGAGATTCTCATGCACCTCTGTAACCCCATTGCCTTGACAAAGAGTGAGCTCACAGCCCTCCAAGATGCGCATTTGGAGAAAAATTATCGAGGTCGTGTGTGATAGAGGGTTTGCTTCCAAGTAAGGCATGGGAGCATCACGACCTACAATCATTGTATTGAGCTCCAATCTGGTGATGTGAGGTCAACTCTACAAGGCCAAGATCAGCAACACCTCTCATCTCTCTGTTCATCTCTGCACTTTGCACGGTTCTTAATATAGGCAGTTCTTCCGCATGTGACAAAAGATTCAGCCCAAAAACAGGCAGAAAAGTCGCCTTTTCCAGAAGTAGCATAATGCACATAGGAAGGAGTCCAGATCCCAATCTAAATCTGAGTTTGATCATTGAGAATATTCTTATTTTGCAATGTACAATAGATTAGGTCAATCTTGCCTCATCTTTTTGTGTTTGCAACACTAATGGATTGCCTTTAATTAGCATTAATCAGCGTTAACTTGCTTCGTTGATTCATGAGCAGGTCATAGTCGTGCATGCATACAACAAGGTCTATCGCAGCTGATTGGAGTGAAACAGGGCTGCCCCCTCTCTCTTCCACAATATTTGGGTAGTATTGTCCCACGACTGGAAATTCAGCATTAAATGCTGAAAAATCCCATTAAATGTTGGAAAAATTCCCATAAATTTTGTGCATCTCTTCATGGCTGGCTGAACATCAGGCACCTGCTTTTGATTGGTTGGACACAACTTTTGCCCACAATCCAAGGGCTGAGCAGCCTGTATGGGCTGCCCCAGACTTGCCCTTCAGCCATATAAAGGCTGTAAGCTCTTGGAAATAGCCTTATCTTTGCCCTAGGGTTGTCCTACAGCCCCTCCATGGCTGGTGGGTTCAACCTGGGCCTTCCTGGACCTCATGGGGGTGGTTCTACACCATTCCCATGCCCACACTCAGATCCGGGGTAGCCCTACGGGCTAGCCCCTTGTCCTAACCACTATCTACTCAGTGATCTGGCATCCGGTACCATACCAGATACACAGAACCACTGACATCATTCTAGAGGGAGACTCGCAGCGCGGACTGGCACTGTTTCATGTGCAGGACAGTGTACACTTGACTTTGGACTCATGTGCAGGACAATGCACACTTGACCTCGGATGACTGAGATGGATCCTTGGCTGACTCGTCCCGGACTGGGCTCACATGGGACCAGTTCACCATCCCAGGTCCTGCACCTTCTGTACAGAAATGTCTATGTGGCATCCAAGTGTGGGATGCACGTGACACTCCCCACATTCCCGATGGATTGACAGTTGGATGGGACCAACTACGGCATCTGGAAGGTAATGATGGAGTCTGTCTTGGAGTCTTATGACTTGGTTGATTTCATTGTGGTTGGTGTTTCATGGCCAGAGTTGGAGGACAGGGAGCTTTTACCCTCTACTTGGAGATGAGGTAGAAGGCGGCTATCACCGTTGGACAACCACCTTGCATATTATTTGCAGCCTCTGCTTCATTTTTTTCCCACCCACTCTCCCTGCACAAGACCTTGTGAACCCTTGAGATGGAAGATTTGTTTGAGATGGCTGAGAAGTACGTGAAGATCCCTACTCTCCTCACATTCCCGATGGATTGACAGTTGGTTGGGATCAACTACGGCATCTGGAAGGTAATGATGGAGGCTCAGGCATAGTTGTGGGATCGTGTCAATGCCCGTGTGTGTTCTTTCATCTTCTTTAATTGCACACCACAAGTGATTAATCATATCAAACATACAACGCTGGCTAGAGGGATTTGGTAGCATTTGGCTTCTTTGTATAACAAGGTATCACCTATGAAGCGGATCTCCTTGGAAGTGTAGATGTGGGTGATATGCGGGAGCACATCAACAAGTTGCAAGCTCTTCAGCAGGAGGTTCTTCAGGCTGGGGAGGAGAGATCTTCAGAGGACATGGCCATCACTTTGCTGTCTCCTTTGACCTCTCATTATTCAGCTTTTACTCCTCTTTGATCACCAGTGGGAGGCTTAGCACTATCACATAGGAGGAGCTTGTGCCTATGGTCTTGGACCAGGAAGCACGTTTTACGAACCCTCCACAAGGTGGAGGTTCTGAGGCCTTGACTGGCTAGCGATCAAAAGGCCGTAACAACAACAATAAGGGCAAAGGGAAGTCTTCATTGGAGAAGTCTTATGAGAAGAAGCCTGATTCAGAGCGTGATTCTTTGAAGGCCGAGTGGACCTGTAACAATTGTGGCGAGAAAGGCCACTATTGGCAGATTCATGTGTATATAGCAGAGTTTATACAGCTTCTCTCTCTCTCTACACTTTTGCGTTTTGTTTTCCACAGCACTTGTCTCATTTTCCATCTATGCATTCCGATAGATACTATTCTTTGGCATGGCCACTATGGGCATCATCCCTTCTCTTCAGTGGGGCTTCATTGTAGTCAATAGAGCATATGTAGGGCCAGGGGATTATCGCTTGTGGCATACAAGAGGGTGGTCTTTACAAGATCACCAATTTTCAGGAGGAACCCAATCTTGATCACTCTCATCTGTTTCAACTTCTAGCCTCTCATCAGGCTCTTCTCACAGAGGAGAATACTACTCTTTGGCATGCCCGTTATGGGCATCATTCTTCTCTTCAGCAGTGGAGCTTCTTGTCTCCCGCCAAATGGTGGAAGGCTTGCCTCGACTATCTCAGATGTCTGGCATCTGCTCAGCTTGTCTTTAAGGCAAGCAACGTTGGGATTCATATTTACAAGAGGCCTCTTTTAGGGCTTTCATTACTCTTCAGCTTGTCCACATGGATTTGAGCGGACCTATTGTTAGCACATTCATCCCCAGATTTTGCTGTTTTATGGTGCCCATTTGGTCCCTTTTGCATGGCCCTTGCTTGTGGGCTGGCCACCCCTTTTTCTAGTATTTTTCTGGGATTTTTCCCAGCTTTTTTGGCATTTTCTAGTCGGCGTGTTTTGCAGTTCCAGTCGGCCAGCTTACATCTACTATAAATAGTGGGTGCTGGCCTCTTATCATTCATTCAGTCTTGTAAATATTTTGCTCTCTCACTTATGAGACTTGTAGTGTCTCTTGCTTGGGACTGTTTTGCTTCAGTATATTCAGCATAGTTTTCTCCATCTCTCTCTCTCTCTCTCTCTCTCTCACTCTCTGTTCAGCACATTCTAGTGCCACTTTGCTTCCGCTCTGTGCACTCTTTCATGGTATCATCGCTCCCGGTTTAGCAACCTCTTTGCTTGCCCAGATTCAGCCCTGTTTTCAGCACCTTCTCCTCTGCGTTTTCTCTCAGATCTGCAGCCCTTTACTGCTGCGTTTTCTGGACTGAACCTGCTGGTCACTTCGCCTTCAGATTGGCTTCATCAACTCAGCCATCAGCGTTTTCTTTTCCACGTGGAGATTGGACATAGGCAGCCTGTTTTTTCAAGACAGAAGCCTTATGTGTGCTGCGTTTTCCTCTCCAGTGGGCTTTCCCCTTTGCAGAGGGGGTCTTTGGTGTTGCAGGCTTTGGTGGCACTCTTGGTACCTGTGGAGGACACTTCTACTTCAGAGTTTGTGCGTTTTTTTTGAGGAGAGCCCAAGCTACTGTCCTTGTTGATGCCTTTCCCTCTTACACCCTCTTACAACTTATATTCCCAGGCCCTGTGTGGCTGCCTTTCCTCTCTATATCAAATCTGCACTTTTTGCTTCCCACTGGTGTGGAGATGAGCCTTCTGTGTGCTGCGTTTTCCTCTCTAGTGGGCTTTCCCCTTTGCACTTTGGTGTTGCAGGCTTTGGTGGCACTCTTGGTACCTGTGGAGGACACTTCTACTTCAGAGTTTGTGCGGTTTTTTTGAGGAGAGCCCAAGCTACTGTCCTTGTTGATGCCTTTCCCTCTTACACTCTCTTACAGCTTATTCCCAGGCCTTGTGTGGCTGCCTTTCCTCGCTATATCAAATCTGCACTTTTTGCTTCCCTCTTCTGGTGACCTCAAGGTTGGAGGTACAATCGACAGAAGTTTTTGCGTTTTTTGCTACAAGAGGATTTTCGGGTGCTGTCCAGCCTCTTAGGGCTGCGTTTTGGTAGGAGGAAGGGCCCTATATCAGCGTTATCTGATTTGGACAGTTTTATCTTATGAGGGTTGGTCCTATTGATTGGATCGATGATGACAGCTTCAGATTTGGCTCCCGTACCACTCTCTTGTTATTTCCTAGATGAGGCAGACAAGTTGGATGGTGGTAACTTTCAGTCATGGAAGTTGCAGGTTACTTCTATTCTCAAGGAGTATGGTTTGATGGCGTTTCTCTCGTACAAGAATCGGTGCTTGCCGGACCTTGCCTCTGCGGAGGATGTGTGTCGGTGGAGGAAGATTGACGGACAGATCTATGGCTTTCTCCTCCTGAATTGTCAAGATTCGGTTCTTCGACACTTCATCTATGCTCCTGATGATGCTTCTACTTTCTATGTGTGGTAGTTGCTTTGTGACCTGTATGGTGATGCCAGTGATCGACAGATGGTTTCTACTTCTGGGTGCTATGCAGCCAGTGATCTTGTGAATACTTCTTTTGGAGATGTTCCTGCAGCGAAGGAAAGTGGGCCAGTTTTGCTCCCTGCATCTGAGGAGTTTGTTTCTCTTGCCTTGCCTTCAGTTTCTGTGCATACTTCTCCTTGCGAGGATGATATCTCTGGTAATGTTTTTGAGGAAAATAGTGGGCTATCTTTGCTCACAGCTTCTGAGGGAGATTTTTCTCCTATTGCTTCGCCTCCGATTCTTTATTCGTCTACCAATGACCAGGATGTGTTGCTGGTCCCTTTGCCTTCTATGGAGGAGCTTGCTTCTACGATGTGTGATGCTATTGAGGAGGCTACTACTACTTCAGTTACCACTACAGTGGATGTTCCTCTTCCTCTTACTTTGTGTGAGGATTCTGGATTGTGGTCAGGTGTGTCCGTGAGTGCCTGGGACATAGTGGTACTTCCAGGGATTGAAGGATTGGGATTTGGATTTGGTTGGGCTTGTGGAGTCCCGACTTCAGTTTTCAGAGGGGGAAGTTGAGTTCTTACATCTGGCGATGCTGACCTTCGAGGAGGGTGCTATTATACAGCATTTGGCTACTCTTGGTACACAGAGTTGGAGCAGATGGACTGTATTTCTTTTGAGGGTATTATCTTCTTGGAGCTACAGGCTTCTAGGGATTCCCGTGACACTGTGTTTACATTTGGGTTTGGCACCGATATTTGGAGCGGCACGACGCAACCTACATGGTTGTTTTCTTCTAGAGGAACAGTGTACCTGGCAGCTTATTAAATTGCTTTTGTAGCTGAGCTGCTGTGGAGATTGCTTGTGGAGCTTTCCTAGTACTGTTGTTGCTGCTTTCTTTTGTCTTTGACAGAGGACGACTTCTTCGACTTTTTGGAGTATGTTCATTTTCTGGTACTGAGAGGGGGTGTTAGCACATTCATCCCCAGATTCTGCTCTTTTATGGTGCCCATTTGGTCCCTTTTGCATGGCCCTTGCTTGTGGGCTGGCCACTCCTTTTTCTAGTATTTTTCTGGGATTTTTCCTAGCTTTTCTGGCATTTTCCAATCGGCCTGTCCAGTAGCTCCAGTCGGCCTGTTTTGCAGCTCCAGTCAGCCAGCTTACATCTACTATAAATAGTGGGTGCTGGCCTCTTATCATTCATTCAGTCTTGTACATATTTTGCTCCCTCACTTATGAGACTTGTAGTGTCTCTTGCTTGGGATTGTTTTGCTTCAGTATATTCAGCATAGTTTTCTCCCTCTCTCTCTCTCTCTCTCTCTCTCTCTCTCTCTCTCTCTCGCACTCTCTCTTCAGCACATTCTAGTGCCACTCTGCTTCCGCTCTGTGCACTCTTTCACCTATGACTACGGTCACACTTGGAGGAGCAAGATATTTTTTCTTATTGGTGGATGATTTTTCCAAGAAGGTCTGGGTCTTTTTCGTATCCCAGAAATCTTAGACATTTACGAAGTTAAAAGTATGGGTTGTTATGGTGGAGGTTGACACTAGCCTCGAAGTCGTCAAAGTGCGCTCCAACAATGGTGGTGAGTTTACTTCTAGAGCATTCACTGACTTTTGTATGTCCCACGGCATACAATGACATTTTTCTACTCCCCACACTCCTCAGTAGAACGGGGTAGTAGAACAGAAGGACATGATTGTGGTTGGGATGGCTTGATCTCTTCAAAAGTTTTGGGTTGAAGCAGTCAACACTGCTATGTACATCATCAACCATTCTCCCACAAAGGCGGTCGATGGGAAGACTCCATAGGAGGCATATTCTGGGAGAAAGCCATCAGTTTCTCCTTTCCATGTCTTTGGATGTGATGCTCATGTTCATGTTTCCGATTCTCATCGGATGAAGTTTGACCCCAAATCCACTAAAATGAACTTCGTTGGCTACAGTTAACATTCTGTTGGCAATCACAAGTTCAACCATGGAGCTATGGAGGATAAAATGTCTCCATGGTTGAGGAGGAAGAAGAAGAGAGAGCAAGTTGGGCACAACACAAGGTGATTGTATTATGAATGAATGAGAATGAGAGGAATGAACCACCAAGTACAATATCGTTTTATAGACATTAGACTCTATCTTTTGACTCTAACTAAGCAGTTGTTCACACCGAGAGTGTTCACACCAAGTTGGCTATAAACCTAATGATTGGATGCTTGTATCCTCAATGTCACTTGATATTTTGGTGTATTTCTAACTCCCTTCCTCAACAAAATATCCCTGGCTACTCGATGCTAGCTCTAGTTATTGTTTACAATGCTGGTTATGATGACCATGTTGGTGCCCGTAGTTCTTACTCCAATTAGGTTTACAATGCCATTTATGATGACAGATGCTAGACATCTAGTTATGATTACATTATTTCACTTAGGATAGAGGGGTGACCACAAGTAGGCTGGCCTTATGCCTTTTATAACATCAAGGCTATATAACAAACCCAAAAAGTGCAAAAGATTCAGATTTTGGGGACGACCTAGGCAGGGAATTAGAAATAAGGGGAGAGTTTTCCCTTGATTATCAATATGCTGATGAAGATCTTCTTGATGTAGCTCGTAATGTCGATGTTGCGCTTGATCTTCTTCATGTCGATGTAGATCTTGATGTTGATGTAGTCCTTGGTCTTCTTCATCCTTGATTTCATTGTGTAATGAAATCCATGTAGGCAAAGATGGATCATATTCTTAATGTGTTCATGAAGCTTGACATGATGATGATGCATGTCACTTCTACATGATAATGCATTGAATCTGCTTAAGGGAGTCTAAGTCTTATTAATGGCTAGTGTCTTGCCCTTGTACAATTGATTTAAGAGCATGATAGATGAGGTACATGAAGCTTATAAGCTTAGAAATCCTATTGTCCCAAACAATGCTAATATAGATTTATACTCGATTTGGATTAACAAATTGACCAATCAAATCAAGGGGCAAATATGATTTGATGCTTTACAAAGGTTTAGCAACACTTGAATGTGAGATTTGATGGCCCTAAAAACCTTAGATGATTAGCTATTAATGAATGCGATTTTCTATTAATTGACCAGAAAATACTCTGATTTGGAGAGCATTGTCAGAGGGGAAAATCAAGGGGCTTTCTCAATATGAAGCTTTGGAAAGCAATAGCAAGTCCCTAATGGTATGATTAAACCCTTGATGACACTAATTGACGAGTAAAATTAGCACTAACTATTTGCTTAATGACACAAATCTGAAAAAGATGATTTGCTTGAATCTCCTCCTCTTTGATCATTTTGCTTTAAGATTTGGGTTGTGCATAGTTTGTTGCCTTAATGATCGATCACCAAGAGCAATTAGAAGAAAATAATTTGTAGGCGTCGAATTCTGATGATAAACTTGCGTTTGTGTTTTTTTTGATATGCTCCTCTCGGTTGTGCGCCTATGGACCAAATAGGTCGAAAGTTTGTGAGCTTGTAGCTCTTAGCATATAGTTGCGGCCAGTTGATATTGTGCCTATTCTTTCTATCTTTATGTCATGTGCACAGTGGGTATCTACGGTGTGCTATACGCATGCAAGACTAGTTTCGAGGCTTGGGGAAGCTTGGAACTAGGCAGGCTGGTTGACGAGCTGAGTTAGGGATATACTAACGGGCGGGCACCCAAGTATGGACGGGCGGGCGGCCAAGTGTGGACGCCCGATGACCGGCCAAGAGCCTATAAAAGGGTGGCCAAGGTTAGTTATTGTGCATAGAGAGTCTCGCGAGTTTGTGAGAGCTCTATGGTCTTGGAGCTTGGATCTAGTGCAGACGTGCACTTGCTTTATGCAGCCGAGGCCGGCAGCAATCTCGAGGCCCGCGAGGGAAGCTTTGCGGCGGTATGGGACGTCGTGAGGAGGAGATTGGTCGGTACGTCATCCTAGTTAGCTCAGCTCGCGGCTCGGTGGGGACAGCCAAGATTGTGGGCTTGCCCACGGCTGTCATGGTTGGGAGGTGAGTCAGGCCTGCACCCCCTTTGTTGTTTGTTGTTCGTTTGTTTGCAGGATTCGAGTTTCGAACCAAGATCGATCACGAGGGAAGATCCGTGGGGATTTGACAGTGGTATTAGAGCATACCTCGTGAACGAGCAAGTTGGTAGGTAGAGAAGAAGAGGTCGAAGTACGGTATGTGTTTAAAAACTTGCTGTTTTTTCTGTGCATACTGCAATTTTCAGATTTTGTATGTGTTTTTCCTTCATCAAAGAACCCCATGTTGATGGGAGATGGTAGTTTTAATAGGGTTGATTGCTTTTGCAAAGAAGAGGCCTTGTGTGCAGTCGCATGACCTGCAGCGAGAGAAACTGGAAAAAGAGAGAGAAAAAGCACGTTTCTTTCGTTGAACGCATGAGAGAGAGAGAGAGCGAACGAAGTGCTGGCGAGTGGGTTGCTGGCCGATTTGTGTTGACATGACAGTCGAACTGCTACTACGTTGCAGGCGAGCTAGGCTTGTAGGCAGCCGGGGGGGCCAAGCCTGCCAAGCCAGGCGGCTTGTGCAGCCACCCCAGGCCGGCCAGGCAGCGCCCAGAGGCAGCGTAGCCCGCCAGGCCAGGCTGCGTAGCCACCAGCTCAGGCCCACATGGCCTCATGACAAGGCCTACGCGAGGCTGGCGCAGGTCGCACAGGCGCCGGCAGCAATTGGCGACGGCGATGGATGACATCAGCAACTCGCCGACGGCAGCTAATCCAGGCGCCAGGAGGGAAGTGAAGGAAAAAAAAAAACACACGTAAGGAAAGCAACGTTTTTATGCTTTCGTTTTTGTTTTTTTTAGGGGAGGTTAAAATTTTTAAATTTTAAAAGAACCCCCCCTCTCAAAGGTTTCAAGATGTTTATTTTTTTTAAAAGAAAAGCGAATATATATATCCATATATATATATATTAAAATATATATATATATATATATTTATTCAAGAAAAAAAAAGAAAAAAAAACACAAAAGCTAAAGTAAAAGCTAAGCATAGCTTTTCGAGATTTTTTTTGGCTTTTGGGAAACCTTTATAAAACCCTCTAGTGGGCTTCTTGCCACACATCACTCGAGTTCTCGAGTTCTCAAGTTCTCAAGTTTTCAAGCTCTCAAGCTCTCGAGTTCGCTCGCACTTTTGTTGTGCAAAGACCAAATTTTCTCTCCACGTACCCTCTTCACGATGTCGACCCAAGAATCAGAGTTGAAGCCCCTTGTGGAACGCGAAGGCTTGCCGGCTACGGAAGGCACTGATGCCGATCTTTTTGACGAGTTTGTGTCAAAATCAGATTTCCAAGAGTTCAAAGTAGCTCTCGAAGCTTCTTCGGCGGAACGTCAAGCACAAATCGCAGCCCAGATGCAGGCTTTGCAGAACTTCATCGCTCTATTGACCACTACCCTCTCTACTTTCTCGAGAATGGATATCTTGGCTTCTGCTTTAGGCCCCAATATTACTCCGGAACCGTTCGGGGGCGAGCAAAAGCAGAGAACCAAGGAGATCGTGGACACTTGGCTACATAAGTGGCAAGTTCACTTTCAGTTTCATCCATATGATGATGGAAAGAAGATACAGTTAGCAGCAGGTTTCCTGTCCGGCAAAGCTTTGCTTTGGTGGAAGGAACTGAACCCAAAGCCAACGACTTGGGCACAATTCGAAGACATTTTCAAGAAAGAATTCCTCAAGAAAGAGGATGACTACGATGTTGTTGCCCGGTTTTCAGCTTTGACCATGACCTCGCAGCACCTCACTTATGAGGTCTATCTCCAGAAATTTCGTGACTTGCAGATGAAGGCTACAAAGATGGATCCCACTACTCTTTTGGGGTTTTTCGTAGCTGGTTTACCAGACTCGTACCGATTACAGGTTAAAAATAACAAATGTAAAACATTGGACGAGGCCATTCATTCAGCTCGTATCTATGATGATACGATGGTCTCTTCCAAGTCAAAACCCGTTACCGAGCAGGGGAACAAGCATAAAAGAAAGTTCTCCGCACCTATGGCTAACACGAATGAAGGCAAGTCTTCGGACCAACCTTCGAAGAATTCCAGTTCGACACCAGCGAAGAAGAAACGACTCCTTAGGGCTTTAAAGCTCAAGAAGGAAGGACGTTGTTTTATCTGCGAAGAAAAAGGACACATGCGTAATGAGTGCCCGAAGCAAAAGGGTACCAAGTCAAATGCAGGACCCAAGCCAAAGGCAGCTAACCAGTTGTCTTTGACAGGTACGTCAATTACTGTACTTTCTCGCCCTAGTACTTGTTCTGATTGTCTGTTCAATTCTAGAGTATTTGGCATGCACGATCTTCTCCGAGTTTATGGAGAAGTGAATGGCCATAAAATTCACATTCTTTTAGACCCTGGCAGTTCGCATAACTTTGTTAACTACAAACTTGTGCAGAAATTGAGTCTTGACACGACACTCAGCGACCATACCTATGAGGTACGTCTACCTGCGGGCAGACAAGTTTGGGATCGCAAGGTCGAGATGCTTCCAATCCAGATTCAGGACTACAAAGATACTCTGGAATGCTATGTCATGCATCTGGAAAATGTAGACTTGTTATTAGGGATTGAGTGGTTTAAGACTCTTGATGTCCAGATAGATTGGTCTAGTCATATTTTTTCTTTTCAGCATAGGGACACCAAGTATAGTATTTTAGGTGATTGTATCCATCCCTCTCAGGGACCTCTTGTAAATACAATTGATTTTGGAAATATAATGAATTCTTCTTTGTACACTGCTTTCCATTGTGTCTTGATTCCACTTTCTTCTTTTCTCATCCCTTCCATGGATGTGAATGAATTAAGTGTGTTTGAAAGCAAAGAATTACAGAAGATACTTGATTCGTTTCAAGATGTATTTCCTAAGGAATTGCCATCGGGTTTACCACCTGAACGGGCAGTAGATCATCGTATTGACTTGATCCTTGGTGCTCATCCTGTGAGTATTCCACCTTATAGGATGAGCCAAGCTGAGGAAGATGAGTTGGCTAAACAACTCGCAGATTATTTGAGGATGGGCCAGATCCGTCCGAGTAAATCACCTTGGGGTGCACCTGTGTTGCTTAGGAGAAAGAAGGACAATACTTGGAGAATGTGTATAGATTACAAAAGATTGAACAAATTGACTATTAAGAACCGTTATCCTCTCCCTAGATCAGATGACCTAATTGACCGGTTAGCAGGAGCGAAATATTTCACGAAGATAGATTTACGTACTGGCTATCACCAGATACGTATTCATGAAAGGCATGTCGAAAGAACCGCCTTTCGGACTAGGTATGGCCATTACGAGTTTCTCGTATTACCTTTTGGGTTAACTAATGCTCCAGCCACTTTCCAGCAAATGATGAACGATCTTTTTCGTGAACATTTGGGGAAATTTGTGGTGGTGTTCCTGGATGATATTTTGATATATAGTCGTACTCTTGAGGATCATGTCAGACACCTCACGATTGTCTTATCTATTTTAAGACAGAATCGACTATATGCTAAATTCAGTAAATGTGAGTTCTTTATGACCGACATCATTTACTTGGGACACAAGATCACTAGAGATGGATTGAGCATTGACTATGACCGAGTTCAGAAGGTTTTGGACTGGCCTATACCGCGAACAGTGAAACAACTTCGTTCTTTTCTCGGTTTTGTAGTTTTTCTTAGGAAATCTGTACGGGAGTACTCTCAGCTCACACTACCGATGACCGACTTATTGAAAGGTCGTGGACGTAAGTCCAATCAGCCTATCACTTGGAATAACGATTTGGATATGGCCTTCAGACTTTTGAAAGATAAAGTCAAGGAAGCACCTATCTTAGCATTGCCTGATCCTAGTCGGCCTTATGTTCTTGAAACTGATGCTAGTGACTATGCTATCGGGGCTGCTTTATTTCAAGATGGTAGACCGGTTGCTTTTGAAAGTAAAAAGCTAGACGACACTCAATCTCGTTGGCCAACCCTTGAGAAGGAGCTTTATGCTGTGATTCATGCTCTCAAGGTTTGGAGACATTATTTATATGGCTCCAAGTTTGTGGTATTGACTGATCATCAGTCAATCAAGTATGTGTGTGATGCGGACGATTTGAGAGGCAGGAAAGCTCGTTGGGCAGAATTAATGCAAGATTTTGATTTTGAGATCCGTTATCGGAAAGGGTCCATGAATAATATTGCAGATGCGCTTAGTCGGATTAGAGAGGTGAATACTTTGTCGTTCACCGAGATTTCTACTGACTTATTTCAGTCATTGAGAGGGCTTTGCAGGACTGATAGTTATTTTGGTCCATTTTGGCAGAAGATCCAGGACGGGAGCTCATTGATTGACCAAGACTCGGTGACTGCGCAGTCTACTATTCAGGCTGCAGGAGGTCAGTGGATGATTCGGAATGGTTTACTATTCCGTAATGACAAAATTTGTGTACCACAGATCCCGGACATTAGGTCCAAGATTCTGAGGGAGTGTCACGACGCCCCTTCTGCTGGACACCCTGGGGTACACAGGACACTATCATTAGTGAAACACACTTTTTATTGGCCGAAGATGAAAGGGTATGTAGAAGATTATGTTCTCAAGTGTCAGATTTGTCAGGCAAATAAAGCTGAACGCTTTAGACAGGCTGGGTTGTTGCATCCTTTGCAAATCCCAGGTAATAAATGGGAAAGTATTTCCATGGATTTTATTACCGGATTGCCAAGAACACATCAAGGCCACGATTCTATTTGGGTTGTGGTAGATCGCTTGACAAAGATGGCTAGATTTTTACCGACCCGGAAGACTATTACAGCTACGCAATTAGCTCGGCAGTTTATTGAGCAATTGTTTAGACTGTACGGGTTACCGCAGGACATAGTCAGTGATAGGGACTCTAAGTTTACGAGTGACTTTTGGAAACTTGTTTTCGAGAAGTTGGAAACAACTTTGAATTTGAGTTCCTCTGATCATCCTCAATCTGATGGCCAGACTGAAAGAGTGAATCAGATTTTGGAGGATATGCTTCGAGCATATGTATCCAAAAGACAAAGTTCATGGGAGGATTATCTTCCTATGTTAGAATTTGCATATAACAGTACTAAGCATACGAGTACAGGGTTTAGTCCTTTCATGCTTATGTACGGTTTTCAACCAAGATCACCTGTTACAGTAGGATTCTCAGGACTTCAGCATGATGCAGCACGTAATTTTTTGCAAGATATGCAGGAAATGTTACAAGTTGCAAAGGAATCTATTAGAAGTGCTCAAGATCGAGACAGGTTTTATTCTAATAGACATCGTTCACCTAGAGAGTTCTCTGAAGGAACGATGGTGTATTTGTGAGTTCCGAAAGATTCCGAGACTTTACGGACAGGTAGATCTCCGAAATTATCCCATAGATATTGCGGACCATTTCGTGTTTCACGACGGATTGGTTCAGTTGCATATGAATTGGATTTGCCTTCTCATGTGAAAGTTCATCCTGTATTTCATGTCAGTAGACTTAAGGAAGTAGTGGGTGGAGCAGATCAGTTAGTTACTCCTCAAGAAATTATAGATGTCCAGGACATGGCATTTGTTCCGCACGAACCTGAAAAGATTCTTGGATTTCATGAACGAAGATTGCGTCATACGCTTATCACGGAATACAAGATCAAGTGGAAGGATCGTGTTGAGGAGGACGCTACATGGGAGACATTGACTTCTCTTCAGAGAGATTACCCTGGCTTTTTAGTGAGCTTAGGAGTGAGCTCTTAGAGGAAGGGGAGTATGTCATGTGCACAGTGGGTATCTACCGTGTGCTATACGCATGCAAGACTAGTTTCGAGGCTTGGGGAAGCTTGGAACTAGGCAGGCTGGTTGACGAGCTGAGTTAGGGATATACTAACGGGCGGGCACCCAAGTATGGACGGGCGGGCGGCCAAGTGTGGACGCCCGATGACCGGCCAAGAGCCTATAAAAGGGTGGCCAAGGTTAGTTATTGTGCATAGAGAGTCTCGCGAGTTTGTGAGAGCTCTATGGTCTTGGAGCCTGGATCTAGTGCAGACGTGCACCTGCTTTATGCAGCCGAGGCCGGCAGCAATCTCGAGGCCCGCGAGGGCAGCTTCACGGCGGTATGGGACGTCGTGAGGAGGAGATTGGTCGGTACGTCATCCTAGTTAGCTCAGCTCGCGGCTCGGTGGGGACAGCCAAGATTGTGGGCTTGCCCACGGCTGTCATGGTTGGGAGGTGAGTCAGGCCTGCACCCCCTTTGTTGTTTGTTGTTCGTTTGTTTGCAGGATTCGAGTTTCGAACCAAGATCGATCACGAGGGAAGATCCGTGGGGATTTGACACTTTAGCGGTGCATTTGCCCTATCAACTACTTATTTGCTGTACTAATTCTTTCTATTTGCTACTTCCCTTAGTGGTAGGCTTCATTATGGTTGAGTCTGTCTGGCATCTCTGGAGGTTTGACAGAAACTCAGTACGAAGGGCTGTGTGTGAATATATGCTCTTATGTGTGTGTGTGTGTGTGTGGAGTGCGTGTGTGAGAACATATCGTGATACAGTGTTCTACACCCACTATTGGGCACTGATGACGTTAGTGGGGATGTTGTAGTATCTAGTCCATACTATGCATAATGGAGTTGATAGTTATATGGTCTTGTGGGTTGACTACCATGAGTATATAACAGGCACGTTCCTAAAAGGTGAATTTGGGCATGTTCTTGGATTCATCTAGGTATATATATAGTTGCTACAGCTAAGAGGAATCGAGTCAATTCAAAGCAATGAAGGCGAATTGGCGATTTTACTCTAGATTTGTTGCATTGATCGGCGATGTTAAAATTGTGTGATCTAGGTAAAATTGGAGCAAGTGCTTGGGGTTGTGGCTTACCAATGATGTTGGCTTTGAGGTCCTAAGAGGGTTTGGCAAGATGTTGTGTGTGGAGGGAGAACCAATCAAAAGACCATCAGGGGGTAGAGCTGCATTTTTGTAAGGAAGATGAAAAATGGTAAAAAAGTGATTAGCTACTAATCATGATGAGTTCAAATGATAATATGAAGCAGTAACATGCAGCGGAATTATGTGTAGATGTAGAATCTTGTCACACACAGTCTCATACTGCCTTCTTTATCCTGAGTTTCGTGAGTCTTTAGCAATTCACTTTATCACTTTACACTTCAAGAGATGAGAGAGTGAGAGAGAGAGATTTGTACACCTTGTTGGGTCCGAAATTACCCATTGAAAGGCCCCCTCCTATTGCTAGGAGTATTTTCTTTATTACATTGAAGAGAATGACTGACTTGGGACTGTTGAGAAGCCAAACGCAAGACCTTCGGAAGACCAAGGGTCGGGCTGACTGCACACTGCTATAGAAGCACGAATGATGTCCAATCTCATGGCCAATGTACTCTTCCAAGGGGCTGTAGGAAGGCTGCAAACTGTGGCTGAGAGATGGGCTGAATTGGGACTGTTCTAGGCTATGAATATGCAAGGGGAATGAATGAATATGCTGCGTTTACCTTCACCCGGGAGGATGGAGCAAACGATGGAGTGTATGGATGTTGAAATCTGTTGTAGGGTTGAGAAATGCAAGGGGGCTGAATCGCTTCTTCCTTTTCATTGGCGACGTTAAAATTGTGTGATCTAGGAAAAATTGGAGCAAGTGCTTGGGGTTGTGGCTTAGCAATGATGTTGGTTTTGAGGTCAAAGGAAGAGGAAAAATGGTAAAACAATGATTAGCTACTAATCATGATTAGTTCAAATGATAAGATGAAGCAGTAACATGCAGCGAAATTATGCGTAGATGTAGAATCTTGTCACACAAAGTCTCACACTGCCTTCTTTATCTTGAGTTTCGCGAGTCTTTAGCAATCCACTTTATCACTTCACACTTTAAGAGATGAGAGAGAGAGATATAGAGAGATTTGTACACCTTATTGGGTCTTACATTACCCACTGAAGGGCCCCCTCCTATTGCTAGGAGTATTTGCTTTATTACTTTGAAGAGAATGACTGACTTGGGACTGTTGATAAGCCAAACGCAAGACCTTCGGAAGACCAAGAGTCGGGCTGACTGTACACTGCTGTAGAAGCAATGATGTCCAATGTCAGGGCCAATGTACTCTTCCAAGGGGCTGTAGGAAGGCTGCAAACTCTGGCTGAGAGATGGGCTGAATTGGGACTGTTCTAGGCTATGAATATGCAAGGGGAATGAATGAATATGCTGCGTTTACCTTCACCCGGGAGGATGGAGCAAACGATGGAGTGTATGAATGCTGAAATTTGCTGTAGGGCTGAGAAAGGCAAGGGGGCTGAATCGCTTCTTCCTTGGGCTGATGCTGATGATGCGTTTTTTGCTGGCTGAATGTGTGAAGGCTTCAAGCGATGATGATCCAACTACCGAACACTGAATCGATGATGGAACTAAACGCTTGCTATTTATGTGGGCATATAGGGCTGGTTGGCTGGCTACAAAGCTGGCCAACTGCTGAATAAAAGCTACATGACTTGTATAAGATAATAACGATGATTTTAATGCTAAATAAGCTTGCTGACTTGGCATTAAATGCTACCAAATATATGATCATAATGGATAAATGGTGGAATAATACTCTAAAGCTTTATGCAAGGGTTTACATGCACATGGGATGAATGCTATGCAATGCAAAATGCTTTCTAATGCAAACCCTAAAGCTTCTATTGACTTCTACATTCATGAATGATTCTCTTCAAGTGGGTTAAGGGATTTCACTATGTCCCCCAAGGCCTATAAAAGGGCAATATTGCTCATAGTTTTCTTCATTCAGCCCCTTGTTGGCTGAGTCATAGAATTAGGCATAGTTTTAGGTATTCTACCTTTTCTAGAAGGCAGCCATGGCCATGGCTGCAAGGATTCATTTACTTTTTTGTACCATATGATATGCTGAATTTCCAGCTATCTCTGTACTCTCTATTTTTTTTGTGTTTTTGCATCAGCATGTTCTAGATGGTGTTTAGGGCTGAAAGAAGGCTCTCGGAGCTTCCGCATATAACATTGGTATCAGAGCATCAGGCTCAGCAAGGCTAAACATTGATTCAGTCCCGTATGAAGGTGTACAGGTTCAAGGTACAAGAAAGTGCACAAGTACGAGGCCCAAGGCAAGGAACATAAGACAAGGAAGAACTCCCAGGAGGGAGGTTGGTGGTATTCCACAAAGCCCAAAGGGAATGGTAGTCCTGTGAGTCAGGAAAGGCTTTCAAGCAACGGCGGTTCCAAGGGAGGATGTAACTGCTCCCTACAATGGGTCTACAAATCAGAAGATAAAATACACATATTTTATATCACTTAACTAATTCAAACAATGGACAATACTCGCAACATTAAAACTGAAAAAGATAAAGAACACTTGACACCATCATTGGGGCCGGAAAGAGCCGGCTCCCCTCTCATTACAGTTGTATTTCTTGGAGTATTTATATGTACAAGTGTTCACGGGTCCAAGGCCAAATTTCTCCATAACAAGGAGTGAGTATAAATGGTAAACAATAAGATTTTGTCAATGAAGAATCAGTTGTCGGAGTAGACCAAGTCACAGGAAGTCTCCCACCTTCATTGGGTGAACACCTACCCTCACTGGTCTTCCGGGACCGTGCACTAACAAGCACGCCCGTACTAATGCCTGGCAAGGTTAAACTCTCTTGAGGGAGTAATACCTGGTGCTCCCGAGTCAGCTTTGCTCCCAGTTTTTCTCATACCCAAATGACCTTTACTGGCTCCTCAAAATGTGAGGGTGCGGTCAGGGTAATCATGGGAAAAGTCACTGTACCGGTGGCCTTACTTAATGAAGGTAACGGGGTGTGATATTTTGCCTGACAAGACTTGTGCAAACAACATTTAATTTTAATAATAACTGAATCCGAAAATACAGAAATAAATACCTGACAAAGATCCAAATTCAGTTCTCAGGAGAGAAGCTTGTTCCCCTTTCTAATGCACTCCAATACTGTAGGCGGATACAAGGACTACAGCAGATGTTGGGTAGCAGGCGGACGGGTTTAGTAGCAAGTACAATTAGGTAAAGTACTTGCAGGTACAATCGGGTGCATGTTGCAAGTACAGTCGGGTACAAGCTACAGGTACAGTCGGGTACAGGCTGCAAAACAGTCGGATACAAGTTGCAAGACAGAGGCGGGTACAAGCTGTAGGTATAGAGGCGGGTACAAGCTGCAGGTATAGAGGCGGGTACAAGCTGCAAGTACAGAGGCAGGTATAAGGCTGCATACGGGTACTTTCCATCAACCACCCTCCAACCAACCATCCAACTGGCGCGACAAAAATGTGAAGTCATGGTTTTCCTTTGGAGTGACAGTCCCAAAGGCAAAACACAAGTCTTGGCATGGGTCTTCCTATGGAGTGACAATCCCATAGACAAGGTCGGCACAAATATCAGTCCTATCATGGAGTGACAGTCCCATGGATAAGACGCAATCTTGGTCATACACTGGTGGCAGTAAATAGGCTCCCGTCCATATGGCACAATGTTGGTGACACACGGGTGACACAAAACTGGTTCTCGTCCATGTGACACCCGAAGATTGACCCTTTCACATGGGGCACTTGCCTGGCCATATGTGAACATGGTACAAGTCTGGCCGCTCTATGGAGTGACAATCCCATAGAAGTGGCTCTAGAAATGGAGATGGACCAAATGGTGATAGAGGATGATTCTTCAAGGGGTGGAGTGAGAGTGCCAGACTCGTTTCTTAGGAATGAAGACCAAGACAATGTTTAGCGACAGGGCAGGAACGGAATGGAGACTCGATGGAACATAGGCATATATCTTCTTCAGAGTGAGTGGATTTGGAGTCGGGCCAAGTATTCAGTGAAAAGGTTACTAGAGTAGGAAGGATGACAAGGGGACTCTGGGAATATATCTTCTTCAGAGTGAGTGGATTTGGAGCCGGGCTAAGTATTCAGTGAAAAGATTACCAGAGTAGGAAGGATGACAAGGGGACTCCGGGAATAGAATGGGATGATGATAGTCATCCAAGAAAGATAGATTGGAATCCCGTCATCAAGTTTAGCAGAGGGGGATGTCATGTACATACACATGTACATGCTAATCTCAAGACTAATCCTAGAGTGCAACCAGGTAAAGAAGGATTAAGAAATATATAGAACCAGAGATTTGGAGCATTATTTGCTAGATTTGGCAAGTACTGGACTGGTGGAGGAGGAATCTTCTGTCGGCTGGTTGGATAGCAGTTGGTTGCAACGCGACTTGGGTTTCTTGTCCAGGAGCTGGCCAACTGTTGGTCGGCCAGTTCACTATGTTTCCCAAGGTCTATAAAAGGGCAATATTGCTCATCGTTTTCTTCATTCAGCCCCTTGTTGGCCGAGTCATAGAATTAGGCATAGTTTTAGGTATTCTACCTTTTCCAGAAGGCAGCCCATGGCTGCAAGGATTCATGTACCTTTTTGTACCATATGATATATTGAATTTCTAGCTCTCTCTCTCTCTCTCTCTCTCTCTCTCTCTCTCTCTCTCTCTATTTTGTTTGCATTTTTGCATCAGCATGTTCTGGATGGTGTTTAGGACTGAAAGAAGGCTCTTAGAGCTTCCGCATGTAACAACAGAGTGCATGTGACATTCCCTTCTACTTAGCTTGGCTGCAGGTTCATGGCCTCCAAGTAGTCCACTAATAATTGGGGGTACTCTTGAAACAATTCTTCATCTAGTCAAACTGCTTCGTGGGTACCTCAATCTTGGAACTTCGTGTAGAACTGACGGAGTTGCTGATCGGAACCATGCTTCCAACGATAGAGAAGGATCTGCTCAGGCTCAATGACTTCTAATTCGTCAACCACGTCTAGTTGCTGTTCATCTGAAACATCAAAAACTTTTGGTCCAACATATGGTTTTAGCCAAGAAACATGGAAAACATCATGCATCGTCCAACTGTCAGGCAACGTCAACTTCATAGAGACATCATTTAGCTTCTTAACTATAGGAAAAGGTCCAAAACTACGGAAAGAAAGCTTGGGACAGCGTTTGCCCGCTTGTTTCAATCTTTGTTTCATCATGCGCAAATAGACTCAATCCCCTCCCTTGAAGTGAACATCTCATCTAGACTTATTTGCATGTCTGCTATAAGCTTCTTGGGCTTTGGTCAAGCGGTCTTCAATTGACTCAATAATTTTGGAGAATGCGTCCGTCGTCTTGTTAGCCTTAAGAAATGGAGATACCATTCTCGTCAAAAGAGAAGAGAAACGACAACTAAAGGCTACCTCATATGGAGTACGCCTGACATTGGATGAATGAGTATCGTTTAAGATGGCTTGGACGAATGGAAGAAAATGTTCCCATTTGGACTGTTGGTCATGATAGTAAGACTTGAGAACATCAAAGGCCAACTGGTTATAAATTTCTGTGTGGTTGTCTGTTTGTGGGTGGAATGCACTAGACAACTGTAACTTGGTCCCGAAGTTCTCGAATAATGTCCTCCAAAAATGCGAGGTGAACTTGGAATCCTTGTGTGATGTAATGGTGCCAAGCAAACCACAAATGGGGTACCAATGTTTGAGAAAAAATGCGGGCTACGTCCTCAGCTGTGGTTGTATGCTTGCATCGGATGAGCATTTAGAACTTACTAAAGCGATCCACAATGGTAAAACACTGAGTGGTATGAGATCCGATGGATGCTAGTAGGGGACCTACAAAGTCCATAGAAATGTCGATGAAAGGTCCATCAGGGATAGGCAAAGGTTGAAGTAAACTAGCCTCTTTTGTATGTGGAACCTTTACTTTTTGACAAATCTTACAGGCTTGAACATGTGAATAAACATCACGCCTCATTTTTGGCCAATAAAAGGACCGTTCCAATTTCTCGAGGGTACTATTGATACCTCTATGGCCTCCAACTAAGGAGTCATAGGCATCATGGAGAAGAGTTGCTCGCTTTTCTTGAATGGCACAGAGGCGGTTCTTGTAGAACAACCAAGCGTTCTGCACTGAGTAATGGCCAGGCGTAGAGTTGAGGGCCAAACTATATTGAGTACCTATTGAGTACCAAACTTTGCGGAATCGACATATTGATCTTTCATGCTATCCAAGTCTTTTCCAGTGATTTTGAGAATGGTAGACTCCTGCACGGTCTGGATGCTGGTCTTTCGACTAAGCATCTGGTACTGGGTTATGCTTACTAGGGATGTACTTATCATTGCTCCAAACTGTTGGAAGATTTGACTCCATCTGGCTTGCCGATCACTCCACTGGGCACTTGGCATGGTTTGAAGCCACTTAAGTGCTTGGTGGTCTGTTTTGACTGAGAGAACTTATCCATAAAAGAAAGGCTTTCAATGTTTGAGCACCGCTAGGTATACCACCATTTGCACTGTTCTTGCCATTGCTGCCCACTTTTCTTGGCCCATCTTTCAGATGGATGTCAAGCCCGCTTTTCTCAACGGGGACCTTCAGGAGGAAATATATGTTGAACAACCCCTTGGCTTCACCCGCGATGGTTTGGAGGACCATGTTTATCTTCTGCGGAAAGCTCTATGGCCTTAAACAGGCTCCTAGGCTGTGGTACCAAAAGACAAGCTAAGCAAAGATGAGGTTAACACTAATCACATGGCTTAATCAAATAGATAGCATAATGACACAGTGAAATATAGGAGAAAGATATTGTACTTTTGCATTAGATCATTGCCTTTAAATAGGCTGGAGTACAATGATTAAGAGTGTGGTTAACCCTTAAGCAAAACCCTAAACTACCCTTGATTTGAGCACCTCCAAGATCTCCCTTTTTGCCTTGATTTGGGTGCAACCTAGATCTCCTTCCCTTTTGTAGGAGCTGCCTTCTTCTAGCGGAGGTGGGGGCCCCTTTGACCATACTATATCAAATGTTAGGTGGCTGTTAGACTTTTGAACAACTGTGCCCTTAGCCCCAATGTCACTTTGGCATGCAACCATGGCTATTAGACTTTTGAACAACTGTGCCCTTAGCCCCAATGTCACTTTGGCATGCAACCATGGCTGCCGGGCTGAGCATCTAGGGGCTTCAGACCCCATGATACCCAAAAACAGTCACCTTTGTACTCATGTTTTCCAAATCTGCACCAATTCAGCACCTCTAGGACTTCCACCAGGTTCTGATACCAATGTAACATGTGGAAGAACTGCTTGTCTTAAGAACTATGCAAAAATGCAAAGATGAACAGAGAGAAGAGAGATGCTGCTGAAAACAGTGTTTTCCATATATATATGTATCAAGATGTACATAGATCCTACCCAATCTTGGCCAAAAGGAATTCCTATGCCTATAACCTGTCCCACAAACCTAGGATCAGATGACTACACTATAAACTGCTCTAGCGTATTTTTAGGCTCATGGAATTGCCCCTACAACCGCCTGACTGCTGTCGGCCAGGCCCTTGGACAGTTAACACCCAAAAATCCCATAAATAGAATGGTTGATGCCTAAAAAGGCTCCTATAACCTAGCCAAAATAGAGGGTTAAGTAAGTAGTTGTATTTGCTGATATTAATTTTCTTTTGAATGGTTGTGGGGGCTTTGACTTTGCAGAAAAATCTGACCACAGGGCGGATGCGACCAGTGAAAAGGCAAGCATTAACAGAAGGGACAGGTGCATCGTGGCTTTGGTGGGAAAAGGAGTCGCAACGCTGGCATGCATATGACATGGAGTTGACAGCTCAAATTGAGGAAATGTGGAAAAAAAGGAGTCTCAGCAGGACTACTAGAAGGTGCAAGGCTCCTGGTGGTTTGGTTTTTGTGATTCAGGGACAGGCCTACAACATCGAGTTTGAGACAGAGGCAGTGCAATATAACCTGAAGACACGGTTTGTCCGAGGTGTCCGTAGAAATTCGTGTTCAGACAATACTGACTTGCTGTGTGAAGGTGGGGTGGCATCAAATGCCTTGGATGCGAGCTCTCGTGGCCGACGTAAGCGACACCATCATGGTCTGTGTGCATCGAATCCAACCCCTACAGAACCATTGGGGAATGCTGCATCCTATCATAGTGTACATCCAAGAGCCAGTTCCTCAGGATGTGGTGGAGGTGACATGATTGGAGGACCATCTTACAATTCTGCAGATGTTGTGGACCTTGCAAATCCATCACACACTGAGGATTGTTCTATATGCTTAAGTGGCCTGCAGGAAAAGAGGGCGGCCATACTAATGAAATGCAAACATTCTTTCCATAGAGAATGCATCGAATCTTGGTTCAAAAGTCGGCCTACATGCCCAGAGTGCCTGACAGTGTATGGCACTATCATCGGGACCCAGCCACATGGAGAGATGCATGTTCAATACATCACATATGGAAGCATGGATGCAAAATCTGGTTTGGCAGGATACCCAAACATGGACGTCATCAAGATCACATACAAGTTTCCAAGCGGTATTCAGGCATGGTTTTGATCTTTGTATGAATCAAACAAATGTCACCTAGAGGTGGGAACCCACGAATTAAGTTTGTAACATTATTGGCTTCTTTTTTTTTGATGTTGCTTCCATTTGCAGACTGCCGAGCACCCCAATCCGGGAAGGCCGTACACTGGTACTGTTAGGATTGCTTATCTTCCCAAAAATAAGGATGGAGAAGAAGTGCTAGAGCTTTTAAAGAAGGCTTGGAATCGCAGGCTCCTGTTTTGTGTCGGAACCTCTGTAACAACTGGCCAGAATAATGTGATTACGTAAGCTCAAGCTCTGATATCCCCATGCTCCCAGGGAAAGTTCTATATAGCGTTTTCTCAACTGGATCTTTTACTTTTCTCGTTTGTTACTAAATCCTGGCTCATGTAGCTGGTCAGGCATTCACATGAAAACTCGCATGAGTGGGGGCTCGAGCAACCATGGCTTTGTAAGTTTTCTCTGGTTATCTATTTAATTTTGATCGAGTGCATGTGCACACATGAGAACGGACAGGCATGCACATGTGTGCCCCCACAAATTTTTTAAGTACTAGTATTTTTTGCCATTTTGCAAGGCTTTTACTGTCATACAAGCTCAGACTGAACATTACTTATGAATGGATGCTGTGGATTTGCAGCCGGATGAAACTTACTTTTCACGTGTAAAAAAAGAGCTCAAAGAGGTTGGTGTCGAGTAAAATGGGAGAGTTTTCAAGTCATTTCACCAAACAGACTGACACCCAATGAGAACTTACAGAGATGTATTTGACTTAATGGCCTGTACATGAAGTAGTTTGTCAAACTAATATGATAAGGTTTTATTAGTCATTCAAAGACAAGGAACACACCACTGGCAAATGATGCTTTCTTTGTACAAAGTCAAGGTTTGAAGGAGGGGCATAGCCTTAAGTATATGCACTAAGTCTATATGCATTAGGTGTAAAGGGCGTGGCATTACTGAGATTTCACATCAATGAGATATGCTTAAAATTTAGGGACTAAGTTTTGCAGTATGAAATGACATGTTGGCAAAGTAGTATGGCTCGTAGCATGCTTACTTCCAAGTTCCAATCATTTTATTATTGAGGCCTCCTTGCTAACTGATGGGTGGTTAATGACCCATCTGTCTGGCACGTCAATTCTTGATCGGAAAATTTACAGGTTTTCAAAAATGAGTCAGAGATCTTTGATTTTCTTCTTTCGCTTGGTTGAGCATACATGAGATGCAAGCCAAAATTTATGAACAACTGTAAGAGATGCTGTGAATGAGAAGCACTCATGTGGCATAGGATAAGCTTAACCATGAGAGCTTTTTGTTTGAACAATGTGATAATTAAGTACGTATGTGCATTTCTTAAGATATCGCCTAATATATGGTTATGGAAAGTAACAAACAAAACTTGAAATCACATGTTTTTGATACGCCAAAAAGTATTGGGGTTAAAAATGATGTTTTGATTGATTTAGAGTATGATTTCCATGCCCAAATGATCCAAGTCCATATTCACAATTTTATTCCGTATGCATATTCATTAATGCCACTGACCTGGCATTAATGAGTAAATACCTATATTACACCCCCTTCTCCATGTACGCATCCCCCTCTGTCTCTCTCCTCCCGCAGGCATCCCCCCTCTCTCCCCTCCCGCACACCTCCCTCCCTCGGCCAAGACCTGCGCACGCCTCTCTCTCTATCCCCCTCTCCGCTTGGCACCCTCTCCCTCTCTCACGCTAGACGCCGCCCGATTACTGGACTCCCGAGGGCAGAGTACCAGCACTCGCTCCGAGTGGACGGGCAGGAGTGGATCGCTGGCTCTCAGCTGTTCCCTACGCAGAAGCTATACCCTGGCCAAATCCTAATTGCAGAAGAGAGAAAGCCAAACAAATCATTATCATGATAAATAGATAGATAGAGAGAGAGAGAGTCCGTGGGCAGAGAGCTTGAGAGAGAAGCATGCCATCCACAAAGAGAGAGACGAGACGACAGATAGCATCCAACTCCATGTTCGAGAGGAAGTTGAGAAGTTCCCTTCAATAGAAATGATATCGGATGCAAAAATAGAAATCGACCTTCAATAACTCGATACGAAACTGGAACCTTAGAAAAACACTTTTTCTCTTGAAAAAATATAGAATTTATTTAATAGAAATGCAAAAAAAAGATTTTGGTGCCATATTGAGGTTTTTGTGAACATGCCACTTTGTAAACTTGTCAACATGTTTCGTCTAAAATAGGTCAGGTTGTGCTTTTAGAGATGTAGAGAAGTTGGTCATGGTTTCAATCCTTGGAAGAGCACCTTTGCAATTAAGACAAAATGCAATATTACATGGAGATTGATTATATATGGTCTCTCTTACAAAAAATTATTTTAAGAATGTGTAAGTGTAGCATTTAGCATGCATGTGGAGACTTCTTAGCAAGAATCACCATGTGTGCTGAACCAGACGACAACCTTGATTGGTTGGCACATGCAACGGTATGATGACATGTTTAATTTCTTGGCTGTTTTAAATTTTCTAAACTAAAATTTAAGAGATATATAAAGAGGCTTATCTAATAGAAGCAATCCCTATCCCATTGTAGCTTAGTAACATTATTATATGGATGCAGATTAATATCTTAGGTGTGTAAGGTTGCATGAGTAGATAGCAATGTTTAGAGATATACATCAAGAGGTTGAGTAGTGGTCATTTTTAAAAACTTACCGAAGGATGTTACAAAGCAAAAAAATGAATGTGGTGTATGAAGCATGATTAAAGGTAGTAACCACAAAATTTAAGGGGTATTAAGGTTGGATTTGAGATCATTAAAAAAGTGTTCCTCATCATCAACATATTGTAAGAGTTAGGTGCACACATTGTCGCCCATCGTGTATGACTTTGTTCAAGTCAAGAGTTTACCATAGCTGTATTGAAGCATGTGTCGTTTGGTCTTGCTTTCGAGGCGCAAATGTAAGTTCTCTATGTAGGTGCGTTATCTTATTTGTTGCGTCCTCACTTTATTGTCACACCAGAATGCTCCTTGCCAACGACAAGAGGTATGAAGAAATAGTCCTTCACGATCGTTCTTTCTCATAAAAGGTGGGAAAAGAAGCAACTAATTTAAGAGGACACCTATTCAAATAAGCATTTATCAAGGAAGTAAGAATACAATAACATGCAAGCAAGCAAGAAGCGGGAAGTAGGAGAGCTCACAAGGAAACTTCCAAGGGAATGATTGTGTCTTGCTTATTGTAAAAAATGATTTATATACAAATGACGAGGTTTCAAACTAGACCGGTTAAACATAAAAATGGTTCGGCATTTGTTACTAGTCTTAAGCAACAATGTACACTAACTTCGTAGACTTTTCCTATTTAACATGGCATGACACTAGACATTGCGCCAGCAATTGCAATAGAGTTGGGTGGTCTCTGTGGCTTGAGAGATTTGGCGTTGTCGAGCACTTCAGATAGAGATAATGTGGGGCAAATGGGTGGTGTGGTCGAAAACAAGGTCACGAAAAGTTTTTACTAATTTGAGGAAGGACCAAGCGACTGGTCATACCGTATGGTGTCAGCGATGAAAAGAAGTAAAACATTATCAAGCTTGTGTGGCTTCAAGGTGAAATGTCAGCTTGTCGAACAATGCTGATCTTGGGTAGGCGGCATTGCGTTGACCTTTTGGGCATCTATACCTTGCTTGATTAGCATACATGTAGAAAAGTTTTGTGTCTTACAGGGAGATGCATGGCATACAATGTGGTTGATTGAATCACCTCTTTGTGTGAAGATCTCCATTTCGATACATGGATTTGATGGCTCCTTTGGGCATCTATACCTTTCTTGATTAGCATAGATGTAAAAAAATTTTGTGTCTTGGAGGGAGATGCATGGCATAGAACGTGGTTGATTGAATCATCACTTTTCGTGAAGATCTCCATTTCGGTACATAGATTTGATGGCCCCATGGATTGTAATTGGGATGCCCATTTGATTAGGCAAGATGGGGGATAGCATGACATGCACAGATGGAAGGCTTGTAGCCCTTGAGATTGTGCAGTCGCCCAAAATTGTGATTCATGGAGGGAAAGAGGTTCACGAAGTCCTAACGTGTCATGCAAAGATGGAAGGCTTGTAGCCCTTGTGAGTGTGTAGATGGCGTAATTTTGATTCATGGAGGGAAAGAGAGATGGATGGAGCAAGAAAGAAACTCAATGAAGAAGACAAGAAAAGGAAAGACAATTGGATCAAAGGAAAGCATGCAAAGTGTTGGATGGGCATGGAAGCTGCATACAAGAATGGGATCCAATGTCGGAGTGCTGTGATAAGGTGCAGTTTAGACCATTAGGTACGATTGATGGAAGGCATGGGTGCATGTATAGGTGTCAGATGGACCACAAGGTAGGAAGGATGTTTCGGTGCTATGTGTCTAAGTGACGTTGGCTAACGGATGTGAGTGAAGACGATTGACTGTACACTAGAAACTTGTAAGGGTTTGACTGTAAGTGGACGATGTGAGTGAAGGGTTTGACTCACGGTCTTCTTACTGGGGAGCTTATAGCTTTGTGATGAGTGTCTTTGAGGAAACTGGGTTGTTGGCGTGGAAGTTGCCAATGGGTATTGTTTGCCTTGGTAGGCCGATGCTGTGGCCGGTGGGACATGTGTTGGTGAAACTCTTGGGGGTTCCTATTATTGAAGAGGTTAGGGGACTGTTCTTGCTCTCTTACTGTTGTAATGAAGCAATTATATATGCACATGTATGGGTTTGTGCCTAGGCACATGGACTTTGAGTCCCTTGAGCATAGATTTGGGCCATGGGCATATTGTTAGCGAGTGTGAAATGGCAAGGCACTATATAAGTGACCTTGGTCTAGGCTATTGTACCCTTTTGATATCTCCTTTTATGATAGACATCTTGTCTTCTTAGAGCTTATGCCCAAGCTTTCATGGCTGATTCATGGCAGTCTTTCCATGTCTAGGTGCTATTCCCTAGGATGAGTGGGACGTGTGTACTCCATGCTAATGAGTGCAATTCCTTAGGTCCCTTCATTGCATCGATATTAGAGCTCTTGGCTTAGATCTTGATGTTTTGATTAGAGAGTGATTAGTACTTACTCCATTTTTGGATTAGTGCTTTTACATAGTTTTTAGATTTTCTTTTGAGTGGATTAGCAATGAGATTAATGGTAATCATTTTTAGATATATGCTTAGCACAAATTAAAAAAACCCTAATTCCTACATAGATTTGAGGGAATCTTAATTTTATTGATGCAATTCTTATTAAGAATTAGTGCACATTAAAGATTCTATGTGGATTACAATCCTATTATAGATTAGAGTAATTTAATATGCAGTTTGCAGTTCAGTTGCAGTTGCATATAAAGTTTACTGTGCAAAACCAAAATTAAAAAATCTTGATGCAAAATTATAAAGTTAACAAGGTTAAGTATTGAAATGAACAAATCTTGGAGCAAACTTGAGCAATGAATGTTTCTTGATTGAAACTTTCCTAATCCCGATCATTGCTTTGCAAGAATTATATTTCTTCTAAGAGAAAATTGTTAAAACTGCAAGAAAATCAAGAAATGTTACAAAGTTTGATGCAAGATAAACACAACTATGGTGTTCTTGCTTAATTTGATGCAAGTAAGCAAGATTATTGAATCTTGTTCGAAACAATGCAAGATCATTGCAACACTTGGTGGTTTGAAGTGATCATGACAATTCCTTGACCAAGCAAGTTTCCAGCAATGATCTATGCTAATCAATGTGATTATTGATCAGTTTTGGTGAAGTTTGACTCTTGTGCATCATTTTCCATGAGCAAACTGCAGTTGCTTGATAGTGTGATTGCTAGTTCATCCATCTTTGCAAAGAAATCATTCTGCTGTAAGAAATCTGTCAAGAAACACTCAACATAGAGGTACTGATTTGCAGAAAGCTAAACCCTAACAATTGTAGTTGCAAAATCACAACTCTATTGGGATTTGAATCAACCCTCTGGTGTGACACTAGCGCACAGCCAGTGCTCAGGGTTCCTACCTACATACAACGATTGATAACAACTTTGGAAAAGATAAACAGAACTGAAAAGTAATAAACTAATATTTACAAGGAGGCTAAGTACAACTCAAGACAATAGCATTTAAGTTTCATTTGAGGAAAGGTGGCTACAAAGATGTTCCAATAGAGCCGGTGTGGATCCCATCACTAATGAGCTTCTCAAAGTGCATGGAAGATTGATCAACAACAAAAGCTTACGTAAGGTTATCATGGATTCTAGCTCTGTGGTGGGCAACCCTGCCAGATTGTTATTGGACAAATCCAGCATAAAAAGACGGAGAGAGCAGGCTTCTACAGGGAACTCTCTTGGTTAGCTAGAAGTGAACGAGATAAAGCTTTGAGGAGCACTGTTTGCACTACCGCAGGGGGGGTGATCATATCAAAGCAGCTTGTTTTGTAGCTCTAGCCAAAACAAGAGCCATAGCAATGCTGATTGCAACATCAGCAAGAGCACTACCTGGTGTCATTGTAGCCGCTGCCTATGTTGATCTTGGAAGGGCGAGTGTCTGAACGGAGCTCCACCAATTGCCAGACAGCATCAAACGTCTACCGTCACCATTGTAGCCAAGGCCACATCCATCAATGGGGAAAGATGATGCATCACGCCAGACGACTCTACACAGAAGAAGACAGGAAAAACGCTCGGCTGACTGCAGCACAAGGCTTCATCGCCTTGTTTGTTCAAGGCTCAGCCAGCATAACACAGTATAGCAGTGTCACACCTTCTTTCCAGCCTATTTTTCTACTGTTGGCTCCGTCAACATTGTTCGCTCATCGTTTCTCTGGTTTTTCCTCTCCCCGTCAACGTTCGCTCATCGTTTTTCCTCTCCGTCAATGTTCTCTCTCTCTCTCTCTCTCGCTCTCTCTCTCGTGGGGCTTCGTGCCCGGTTGTGATGAGCCATGAGTGTTGGTTGACCTAACAAATCCCATAACTCAAGGATGATGAGATCGTGCTCTCGTTATGGATAAAGCTGTGCTTGGATTGTGGTGATTTTATTTGAAATTTTCAATCCAACCATAGTTCTTAGGATATTCTGAGTAAGATATGTTGGAAGTTCCAGCTTCTCCAAGGTCTCTTCCTTAACAATTTCACAATGCCTGCCTGCTGCAGGAGTGTTCAAGGTGACTGTTTGCATGGATTCGTCAATTGAATACCAGAGTCATGTACCCAAGTTCCACCTAGGATGACATCATACTCGAGGGGATCTGGGGTAATGTGGAATCTAAATTCCACATTTCCACCGATTGTTTAATTAGATAGCTAAAGCAACCTGGAACTTCAATGTTTTGTCCATTGGCACCTCTTGCAAGACCACTGTGTTTAGGGATGATTTTAGATTGTCCTAAAGACACCCAAATGTCTATTGTCATGATGTTATGACTAGCTCAAGGGCTAATCAATGCGCGTTTATGCTTAACATCATTGCCCATAGGGAAATCTAACTATACCATGATAGAATCTTCAAGAGGAATCATGGATGTTTCAATTTTTGTTTCAGCTTCAATCGTTTCATATTTCCATTCACTTTCATGGACTCTTTTTGGCTCTCAGCTTTTTCAAGAGTGCCCAATGTGTATAATGGTATACTCGGTCCTTTGACAACTTTCACTAAGGTCTGTTTGCAAACATGGGAATCCTTACAATCCTGTTCTATGTAGCTCTTGATGTCTTGGTATAACTCATGGTTAGCCTTTAAAGGTGCAAGGGTTGAAGCTATGCTAGGTTCACCATGAGAGAAGAGAACTCCCCCAAATGAGGATTTGAGAGACTGCTTTAATGTCATAAGGGATTCATCGAATTCCTCACATGCTTTTTTCAACCGCATCATTCGTGCAATCTTCCTTGGATGACTCTTTTTAGTTTGATGAGTTCATATCTATAGAGAGCACGTCTTTCTCTTTAAAGGGGAAGCGATACTCCTCCAGTTTTTATATTTTGGTTACTTTTTTAGGTTTGACATTATGAGGTTCAATCACAACCGGTGATCTTGTATCACACTCAACAATACTAGCATGCTCTCATGAGCTTGCTTTTTACGTTGCACATATGTTATGTGATCATAATTTTTAGTTTGGGGTGGTTGGGCGGGTTCTAGTTTCTTGATTGGTTTGTGAGGTGCACTGAGTGACAAATCAGAACTTGTTTCGTCCTCACTAAGTAGCGTACTCGTGTAAGCACATTCAAGGGTACCATGGATATTTTTTTGTTCTACACACTCAAGATGTTAAGAGTTGTATTCTACGGGACATGTTGCATTGAGGTAACTCGCTTTGGAAAATCTTGGAATATGTGATCGATGCCACATCGTTCACATATGGGTTGCAAAGTGTTAGTGAGTGTGGACATGGAAGTATTCCAAACTGTGTAGTCTGTCACTTTGTGCAGTCCGTGACAATAAAAATACTGAAGTGTTTGCTTAACTACTTTATGAGCAGTTTCTACCCTTTGGACTATTTTTGTTTGGGGCACAAGAGATGGAGGTTTTGAGTTAATTGTAGCTGAATCGGGACATTGGGGTGTGCCATGACCAAAGGTTTTGCAATATATGCAGTACAGAAAGATAGCCCTATTGTGTACGCACATTGGGGATTGGGATGGACGTAGTGGACGACATTGAACATAAGGCATTTTTTCCATCACTTTAAGAGGCATTAAGGATGTTTGGTTTTGAGGGAGTGCATCATCTCAGAGATGCCAGTTCAAAGCTTTTACGCAAGGCTGTGTAGAATTCAGGGAATGACAAATTACGAGATCAATTTTTCTTTATCCTTTGCTTCACTTGATTTAGATGAGGAACATCTCATATCGTTATCATTTTTCATCATGTTGTCATCTAAATGTATTGCTTCTTTACAACAATGATATCGAATGTTTCCGGAGTGGATACAATGGTCAAGTTATGTAAGTTGTTATTCTTTATGCCCATCATGAAACATCTCTTCAATTGAGCATCGTTTAGTTTTTCCCATGGCTCACATCGTGAGTCTATGATTTTTATATGAAGGAGGATAAAATCTCTAATGGTTTTATTTTTTTGTCGCTCAATCGAATAGAGTTCTCTTGTTGCACTCCACGGATCACCTTGTCATGTGAAAAGCCATGGATAAAGGCTATTTTCAAGATCCTGAAATTCACCTTAATCATAGGCATCAATGTGATGAACCATCGACTAGTCTTTCCCACTAAGCGAAGGTTCAACGCACGTACCTTGGTGGGGCATTTTGGATTTCCAAGGGCTTCACATCTCTGTTCAAACATTTGTATGAACTGAGCTAGATTAGTCCTTCCACCGTGAAATAGGTAGTTCATATATTTATTTATTTTTTTTGCATGGGGGCCTATTTCACAACGTGAACTAGTAGGTGTGGTTCATGGCGTGAAATAGGGGTCTCACGGATTTAAAAAATAATAATTTTGCAGTCTAATGGAAAATTTGAGTTTCCTTGTGTGGAGGAAATATTTTTTGAATTTAAATTGGAGAGATATGGGTAAGTGGAAATAAGAAAAGTAAGACTTTTATGACACCCCCTTACACCCTTCATAAATGACTCCCAAAATGGACAAATTGACAACTCATTCGCATCTTTTCATTCAATGCTCATTAGCCTTAATGAGTTATGAAAAAATGTGCTCTTCAAAGATTAATCCTTCCACTAAACTTTCTCCCTTTTGAACTAAAGGGATCTAATTAATCGCTGATCATCACTAATTAATTCACACCATTGGACATATCATTGGATAGGGCATGGAATTTCTAAGCTATATGCATCAACTAATGTGTTAATTAATCCATAATCAAAGATTAATTAAACTCTTAATTTTACTCTCTTCTTTTTATGCAAAAATAAGCAAAAGAGAAGGAATTCCTTTAATTAATGAAGAAATTGATGTAATCATGTGTTTTGATGCATCTAGACACTCTTAAAACACTCAAAAACACTAATTTAGACCTATTACATAATTGAATTTGACCCCAAAAAACACATTTTCTAGTTTTGTTGCCTCTTGAATTGGATTAATCACCCTTAATGACAAAAACCAGCCAATTAAGGAAGATTAGTCAATTTCAAGAGTTTTTGTGAAATTTTTCAAATAAATTAAGCTACTCCTAATACTTTGCTAACACTTTAATTTATACAAATCAAACAAAAAACACACATTTCAAACAAAAATTAATGATTTTATCTCTAAGTTTAACTCTAAAGAGAGCGAAAAATCACTAAAATTACATTTTTTGATGCAATGGAAGCAAACAAAGCCTAATACAATCTATGTGCAAGCCCTAGGAACATTAAAAAACATATTAACAGCAACAAAACAATGATTTAAGCTAAAAATTAATCAAAAAAGCATTCTTTACAAAATAAAAAAGAGAGCTATTCTTCACCAAATCACACACAAATCTCCATCAAAACTATATATTTTTCATGTGGGAACTCACTAATCAAGACAATAGGAATGGGTAACGTGTAGATTAGAGAAAACAATGGAAAAAGCCAAGGATTAACTCCCCGAAAGTAGGGCCAAAAATGTTATGGCTCACCCAAACCCCCGTCGAAACACATCCAACGAGAACATTACCTGACGAATGGCAACTATTGTGGGGATCTTTCTAATGGCTGAGCTTGTAACCCTTAAGGTCTCCAAGCTCCATAACTCCTTGAGAAGCAATTCCATCGTGCCTCCCATGAGCGTTGCCACACTGTATACAAAACTTGTTTTTTGCAAGGCAATATATTCTCAAGTAATAGTAGATTTATAAAAAGAGAGAACCAAAACTCTCAAGTAATAGTAGATTTATAAAAAGAGATAACCAAAACTTGTTTTTTGCAAGGTAATATATTCTCAAGTAATAGTAGATTTATAAAAAGAGATAACCAAAACTCTCTTTACTATAATAGTACTTGAGATCACATCACACTAAATTTTATGATTATCTTTTTACTACCATATGTATATTTTAAATGTCTTTATATGGATACTACTGACTCTAGATGGATATATAGGGCCTGGCACTAGTGCCATTAGGAACTCAATGGAGTCTTTTTGGGCCCTTTAATTTGCCATGAGGTTATGGAAACGTTTAACTTTTTGACAAATAGGAGCCCGCCATGTAAGCAAAAACCAATGGTTTGTAAGAGAGGTGTAAGAGTGGTCAAAGGGTGCACTTTTTTCCCCAAAAAGGGGAGGGGGTAATTTTACAATTTTCGGACCTCCATAACTTCTACATACAAGCTCCGATTTGAGCGGAGATTACAGATCCGTGATCTACGCATCACGAGCTTTCCATAGATATGTTACATGATATGGTTTTATCTGCTAGATTTTAAATTCCATTTTTCCCCCAAAATTCAAATTTGAATAAAGTAGCCGTTTTGAAGCTTCAAATTAGAAAACGTTTCTTCGTAAGAGAAAAGGTTTGACTCCCTTAAACTGCCAAATAAAAGGGCCCAAGAAGACTCCATTGAGTTCCTAATGCACACTCTGCACCAATGCCTATATAATCATAGTGCCAAGGGGATACTTGAAGCAACCCATACACTTAAGCCTTAGGACTTAGAGTCATGCATACATATATACATTATACATGTGCGTGTGCATGTGCGTGTGTGTATGTAAATACATACATATTATATATGAAATTCAAAAATCTTTAATACCTTTTCTTTCTTATTGGTCATCAACATATTATATACCCCTAAAATTTATAATTAATGGAAACCTTTGGTTTTTGTTTATCAAGCTCTATTTCTAAATTTTACTATTTACACGACATTGAATCTTAGATGTATATATGTATATATAATATATTTATATAAATACATACACACACACACACACACACATAACACACACACACACACACACACACACACACACACACACACACACACACACACACACATCATAGAATAAAAAAATATAAATATTATATATAAACCTCAAAAAGCATTATACATCCTTCAATACCAAATTTAAAAAATGTTTGTTTCTTTCTTGCCAATAAACAAATTTTATATCCCTAAATTTACATTTCATGAAAACCTTTTGTTTAATTTTGAAGGAAATTTCGCATTCGCTTGAGACAAAACATTGTTTTTTCATCAACACTGATATAGAGCAAGTTAAAAAATAAGACATCAGCAAAATAATATAAGTATAGATGGGTTGGTGAATGCTATTATATATAAACCCAAAAATTTAAAAAACTTGGGAAAATCTTTAAAACTTTCTATCTTATATGGTAGTATGTCGTGTATTTTTGGCAAATCTACCTCCAAAAAACACACTAAAAGCTAAAACAAATTGGGCGATTTTTCCTAAAAACATTTCTAGTAAAATAGCTTGACAATATCAAAGATCTCTCTAAAATAGTCCTTGGAATAAAAATAACCCCTAGTGTTTCCCTTGATACAAAGTCTGATGTTATTTTAAACAATCCATCTATCAATATGGCATATGTTCAGATCTAGTGATCTATTGATCTTCCTATAAAGTCATCTGATATATAGACATGGCACGTGTGCATCTTGGCAGATCATTTATCCAATTTAGTGTGACAGATGATCAAGAGGTTGTAATAGAAGATGATCTTCTTGATGCTTATTTATTTTTTATAGAAATGTAAGCTCCGTGTGGTATGCTGACATTACTAATTTCTTAATCATAGCTCAATATCCACCTATCGTAGATAAAAGGGAAAAGAGATTTTTTTATTTCAATCAAGGAATTATAGTTTGCTGGGTGGATACCTTTATAAATATTTTCCACATGAAGGAATTTATCATCGTTGTGTGTAAGAGAAGACGAGGTTCCTATTACAATAAAATATTTACATGGCTGACCATGTGGGGGAGATTTTTCTATTCCCTCTTTTTGTATACATTCTCGTCATATAGAGGTGAGAAATGTTGTGGGATTTCATTTATCAATTTATTCTTTCTTCAGTTTCAATCTATTGCCACATGATGTTGAGATTATGATTGCCATATATTACAAGAAGTGTCATGTTTATGTTGGCAATGTTGTTTGATATTTTGGTGATATGGGACAAGGCTTGTTAAAACCTTAGTCGAAGTCACCCCTCAGTGAGACACAATGAGCATAGTGCTTTTTATCCTGATAGGGAGTCATCCTAGTAGAGGTTACCTAATAGACGATGCAACCTGGTTTTTAAACTCGCCTTGCATGTAGGTTGGAAGCATCTAGAGGAAAAATAGAAAAAGCCAAAAAATAAAAAAGACTAAGACCCAACCTAAAGTTTAATTAAGCTAAGTTTCTAAGGTTCAAATGCCCAACTTCTAAGGTTCCCTCGAGACATTTGTTTGATGAGGTAGATGTATGTGCCATATGGTCTACACACAGGGATTTTATTGTTTCATTATTTGACTACCTTCACAAGGATTGTTCAGCATTATCCCATGGGAGGATTTTTTCTTGGGCATCTTACATGAGTGTCCTACACTCTTGAGTCGTTATGATTATGTCTCTGAGGACGTAGACTACACTGACACAGATTTAGATGATGATGATGATGTATCACACCCACATACCTATGACGATGTATCTCATACACAACACATGATGATGTATCGCACACACACATGATGATATTGATATACATGCATGTGATGATACACATGGACATGTTCATAGTGATACACATGAACATGATGCTATTGTCACATATGTACATGATGATGATGTATGTGATAGTGATGTGTGTGAGTTGGATCCTGTGGGTGTGATCTCGAGGGCAGAGATGGTAGCGAGCACACCGAGCATTGATACTTCTACTCTTATCTTTCTTCCTATGGATCATGTGGATACATTAGTTGATCATGGGAGCATTTTAGAGGATAGTGTGCATTCAATTAGTAATACATCCATTATCGCACACGTGTTTAGTGATACTTCACATGTGGGTTCTCAGGATACTTATGGGCATAGGCCTGAATTACTTGTGCTAGATAGGAGCCATTCTTCTAGAACTTTCACATGTGGAGACATTTAGGATTCGGCCACTCCCAATACTCCTAGTTCTCATAGCCTACTTGGCAACGTTCGCATGGGTGTAGTAAACATATTAGAGCAGTCAAGCATCGTGTATGAGAGTAGTGTGGACTTTGTTGAGGTGAGGTGAGGCCTTGTAGTAGTAAAGGCAAGTTGACACATATAGATCTAGAGAGTTTCCCATTTGACTCAGGTTTCTCCATAGATATAGTTATTAGAGAGATTGACCTCGCAGAGGGTATGTTGCATAGTCTGGATCATGTTTATACACACATAGATGTAGTGGATCATGTCATTAATTGTTCAAGTGCCACTACATAGAACGAGGGTATTGGTTCACATTTGATCTTGCATGATGCCAACCTCGAGTTGTGTTTGTTTGGTCTTCACAGATGTCGACATGATCCAATTTTCTTTGGAGCCATGCCATTTCTCTTTAGGTGCATTCCATGCCACTCGAGATGTATGGTGGTGGATGATTATGTGGGTTGACGTTTAGATACACCTAAGACATGTCATAGTCTTAGTCTACATGACATTGGTTCTTTTGTGCTAGGACTGTTGACGTTTCGACTCATTTGGTGGATCTCTTCAGTGCCAAATTCACACTTTGATTGTTACGAGGACGGGCTTAATAGATTTCTCTCATATTTGAGCTTTCTTTTGAGCCGAGGAGTTTCTTTTGACAAAGCTAGTCGCGTATCCTCCAAGATGTGTACCATACACATCCATTTGATCTTAGAGGATACGCGACTAGCTTTGTCATTAACGGTGGTTTCTTATCTCCTCTATTTGGTAGAGATCACCATAGAGACATTGTCTTGGATTTTGCATGCTTCGGATTTCCTTTTGATCCACGCAGAGGCATAGTGTTACGGTTTGTCCGTCTGTCCTTTTGTGGTTAATTGGGGACACTTAAGTACCACTTAAGTACCACTATGTTCATAGCAGAGGCATAGTGTTACGGTTTGTCCGGCTGTCCTTTTGTGGTTGATTGGGGACACTTAAGTACCACTATGTTCATAGCATGGCACTTGGGTGATTCCGAATATTCCATGTGTAAAACATATGAAATTAGGGATGGCTGGAACTAAGTGTTGGATTTAATGCTTATGTGTTGTTGAGTAACGTTAGCATGTGTTGCTAATGTGTAATGTGTTTGAATGGACAATCTGTAGGTTGGTGAGATTGATGGGCTTTGTGCTCGTAAGTTGGTATGGTTGGGACATGATGGCACTGATTTGGCATGAGTAATTATCGGGAAAGTTTTTCTCATTTTTGGTATTTTGGCCATAGTATCTACTACGCGATTTTGTATCATTATTGGCCGCCCACTTTTGTTATACTTGGGTTTGAACTTATTGATTTGTTGCACATGAATTAACCCTTGTGGTTCTTTATGTATTTTTTCCTTTAGTGGTTTAGATAGGAAGAATCTATCTTAGCTTTGGGTTAAAGCAACTCCTATTTTTGTAAAGGGAAAGCGGTTGTGTTGTGATTGGATTGTGGTTAAGGTTATGGTTATGGTTTGGACATGAAGTTTGGATTGGAATATCGGCCCGGTTTCAGGGTCTTTGTAAATATTTTTCACTGTAAGTATGTTCGTTGATTTCAATGTTGTGCTAAGGAAGATTTCTTTTAAGGAATTAAGTGTAATTAATTAACAAAGGAATTTGTTTTTAAGTGTTTCACAGTGTGGTAGGACTTAATTAGAAAACAATTGAACGGGTGAGTGTGTGGAAAGTGGGAGAATGGATGCCCTGATGGTACCATTCTAAGGATGGGTGGACCCGATCAGTCGGGTAGCTTTATACTAGTCGTAACTTACGATACTTAGGGAATAGTAGAGTCTCGAATAAGACTTGTTTTAGGGGACCGAGCCAGCGGCCGTGCCTCATGAAATACAGGGGGAAAAAGGCGTTGGCTTCCTTGAACCAAGTGTGGGTCTTGTTCCATCTCCACGCACATTCCGTGTTGGGGATTAGAATTTCCTTTAGGATGACTATGCTTCCCCTGCGAGATAGAGTTAGGTCCCTCCGTTTGCTCGTAACCTCGTATTTCTATAAGATCGAGGTGTCGTCAATCGAAAAATAACACGAGACTTAACCGCCTATCTAAAGGATTCCCCCCCCTACGGGTCGGGGGCCTCACATGATGCATGAAAAGGATAATAATGTGTTTATTGATACACATGATGAACATTATCACATACATGTGTTTACTCGAGCTTGCCTACTCTCATGTGTATGTACACATGTGTGTTTTACTCACACACACACACACAACAACAACAACTACACACTCACACACAAACATGCCCACGCACACACACACACACACACATAAATACATACATACATACATACATACATATATATATGTATATATATATATATATATATGTAATTACTATACACATAAATATAATACATAAATATAATGCATATATATGAGTGTATATATACATATATGAATGTGATAGTGATGTGTGTGAGTTGGATCCTGTGGGTGTGATCTCGAGGGCAGAGATGGTAGCGAGCACACCGAGCATTGATACTTCTACTCTTATCTTTCTTCCTATGGATCATGTGGATACATTAGTTGATCATGGGAGCATTTTAGAGGATAGTGTGCATTCAATTAGTAATACATCCATTATCGCACACGTGTTTAGTGATACTTCACATGTGGGTTCTCAGGATACTTATGGGCATAGGCTTGAATTACTTGTGCTAGATAGGAGCCATTCTTCTAGAACTTTCACATGTGGAGACATTTAGGATTCGGCCACTCCCAATACTCCTAGTTCTCATAGCCTACTTGGCAACGTTCGCATGGGTGTAGTAAACATATTAGAGCAGTCAAGCATCGTGTATGAGAGTAGTGTGGACTTTGTTGAGGTGAGGTGAGGCCTTGTAGTAGTAAAGGCAAGTTGACACATATAGATCTAGAGAGTTTCCCATTTGACTCAGGTTTCTCCATAGATATAGTTATTAGAGAGATTGACCTCGCAGAGGGTATGTTGCATAGTCTGGATCATGTTTATACACACATAGATGTAGTGGATCATGTCATTAATTGTTCAAGTGCCACTACATAGAACGAGGGTATTGGTTCACATTTGATCTTGCATGATGCCAACCTCGAGTTGTGTTTGTTTGGTCTTCACAGATGTCGACATGATCCAATTTTCTTTGGAGCCATGCCATTTCTCTTTAGGTGCATTCCATGCCACTCGAGATGTATGGTGGTGGATGATTATGTGGGTTGACGTTTAGATACACCTAAGACATGTCATAGTCTTAGTCTACATGACATTGGTTCTTTTGTGCTAGGACTGTTGACGTTTCGACTCATTTGGTGGATCTCTTCAGTGCCAAATTCACACTTTGATTGTTACGAGGACGGGCTTAATAGATTTCTCTCATATTTGAGCTTTCTTTTGAGCCGAGGAGTTTCTTTTGACAAAGCTAGTCGCGTATCCTCCAAGATGTGTACCATACACATCCATTTGATCTTAGAGGATACGCGACTAGCTTTGTCATTAACGGTGGTTTCTTATCTCCTCTATTTGGTAGAGATCACCATAGAGACATTGTCTTGGATTTTGCATGCTTCGGATTTCCTTTTGATCCACGCAGAGGCATAGTGTTACGGTTTGTCCGTCTGTCCTTTTGTGGTTAATTGGGGACACTTAAGTACCACTTAAGTACCACTATGTTCATAGCAGAGGCATAGTGTTACGGTTTGTCCGGCTGTCCTTTTGTGGTTGATTGGGGACACTTAAGTACCACTATGTTCATAGCATGGCACTTGGGTGATTCCGAATATTCCATGTGTAAAACATATGAAATTAGGGATGGCTGGAACTAAGTGTTGGATTTAATGCTTATGTGTTGTTGAGTAACGTTAGCATGTGTTGCTAATGTGTAATGTGTTTGAATGGACAATCTGTAGGTTGGTGAGATTGATGGGCTTTGTGCTCGTAAGTTGGTATGGTTGGGACATGATGGCACTGATTTGGCATGAGTAATTATCGGGAAAGTTTTTCTCATTTTTGGTATTTTGGCCATAGTATCTACTACACGATTTTGTATCATTGTTGGCCGCCCACTTTTGTTATACTTGGGTTTGAACTTATTGATTTGTTGCACATGAATTAACCCTTGTGGTTCTTTATGTATTTTTTCCTTTAGTGGTTTAGATAGGAAGAATCTATCTTAGCTTTGGGTTAAAGCAACTCCTATTTTTGTAAAGGGAAAGCCCATGCATAAACATGCAATTATTTTTGGCATGTGGGCTATTTTTATGAATAAAGCATAAATACCCAAGAAGTGGAAGGGGGCCGACACTTCTTGGGGGGGAAGATTGGACCCAATACTTTGTTCAAGGTGATGTATTTTTAATTTTTTGTTTTTATTTCAATTTATGCTCATCTTGTCAAATTCAATTCAATTCTATGGTTTAGTCTTGTTATATTTATGAGTTTTGTATTATTCTTTAAAAAAGTATTTCAAGATCCTGTGTTAGTGGTATCAGAGCTTAGGGGTAGTTGGATTTGAAGAATAGGGGGAAGCTCACTAAAAATCCAAAGGGTAAAGTAGACAAGACAAAAGAAGCTACGGACAAAAGCTTGAAGGGTTATGGGAATTTTAGCTTTTGTAGGGTTATGGGAATTTTGTGAGCTTCTCGATCAAGATTTAGATGAAGGGCTATGGTCTAATATTGACTTTGATTAGAAAACCACTCTTTTAAAGAGAAACCACCCTTCTTCTTTCCAAAACCACCTTCAAGAATCTTAATTCTCTCCCTAATCCAAATGTATGGATGGAATCAGCAAATTGAGGAGATCAAAGTCCTATTTTTAGAATTTCTAAGCATGGAGTTTGTACCGAATCTATAATGGAGGGCTCCTATATTTTCTCTCCCTTTCTTCAAAAACCTATGCTAATGGTTTCTTTTCTTGAAGAAGAAAGGAAAGAAATTCTTTCTTTTGTATTATGTTTTTCTTACTTACTAGTGTCGTGACCCGTCTCCGACGGGCAAGAAACATTTTGCGTTTAGGTACATGCAAAAGAAATATGTGTAAAATCACCCTTCCTTTCCTTTTAGGTACATGCAAAAGAAATATGTGTAAAATCACCCTTCCTTTCCTTTTAGAAGCTAGGCACATCGAGTTACACACAAACACGCATAAAGATGTACGTATGTATGTACATGTACGTATGAGTACGTGTACGTGAAATCCATTGAAACCATACATTCCACAACTAGAAGATACGTGTAAGTGTGTGTGCGCCTATGAATGCATGTGTGCATGTCACATATACACATGTAAATACGTGTGTGTATGTGCACACACACCCATAATATTCATAGATACTGGTCACACTCATACATATATGTATACATCACCCTCAACTTGCCAAACTAATATATAAAAACATTGTGATTGCCATATATATCCATATAGAAGCTTCTAGCATTACAAACCCATAAAATGATGAGTATCTTAACACACCTGAACATAACCTCAAAACAATCTTCGGACAACTGGATTATCTCTCCTTGGTAGACTATATCCCACGCCTCCATCTGGCAAAATGTATGCCATAAAAATATTAGCATTGAAAATATAACTCTCGTAGAAAAAAGTTGGATAAGGATAAAAGCTTACAAAACTCATTTGGTGGATCAATATTTGAGGCGAACGGCGTTTAAACAGGCTTGTAAACAGCAAATCGAAAAATTCTGTATTGTCCAACCACACACTCACACACAAACACACACACACAAATACATAAATATATATATGATTATTACACACAAATATATATATAAGATAATTATATATATATATATTATACACACACATAAGATAACTATATATATATATGTAATTACTATACACACAAATATAATTACATAAATATACATAAGATAACTATATAGTAATTATATATATATATATATGTAATTACTATACACACAAATATAATTACATTTGGTGGATCAATATTTGAGGCGAACGACGTTTGAATAGGCTTGTAAACAGCAAATCGAAAAATTCTGTATTGTCCAACCACACACACACACACACACACACACACACAAATACATAAATATATATATGATTATTACACACACACATATATAAGATAATTATATATATATATATATATATATCTATATTATACACACACATAAGATAACTATATATATATATGTAATTACTATACACACAAATATAATTACATAAATATAATGCATATATATGAGTGTATATATACATATATATACACATATATGTATATATAAGTATATATACATACATACAAATGTACATAAATACATATATATATATATATATATATATATATATATAAACATAAATATATATCAACACATACACATATATGTATTATACACACACATAAGATAACTCTATATATATTACTACACAAACGCACAATTATAAAAGATAAATATAATAACATAAATATAACACATATATGTGAGTGTATATATACATATATATACACATATATGTATATGTATAACTATATATACATATATACAAATGTATATAAATATAAATAAATAAATAAATATATATATATATATAAAGATAAATATAATGCAAGATTTAGAGAAGAAGACAATGGACCTTTGCTAAGCTGATGTGTAACATACCCATTGTAAATAACAATGTACTTGCTTCAGAGTTGAAAAAGATGTAACATACCCATTGTAAATAACAATGTACTTGCTTCAGAGTTGAAAAATATAACTTAGTTTGTCATTTTTACGATCAAAAAACTTCTATTTTTGGAAAATGAGCCATTTTTGCTTAGAAATTTATAATTTTGAATCCAAATTTGGAATCTACGCGTAATTTTATGCTTAAAATAGTTTTTTCTGAACCAAAAACGGGTACCCGAAATGGGTTTAATTAAGCTTTTAAGCCTTTAATCTGCGAACTTCCGACCTAAAATAGTAACTATCCAGGCGTCTAATCAACGAACGGAACACGCCCCCATGGTCACGGGACAAGGCCGGACATTTTCGTCAAAAAACATTTTTGACCCCTCGGGACGACGCGGCGGCGGGCGGCCGGCGTGGGCCCCACCACCACGGGCGCCGCCCGTGAAAAAAATCGACAATCCACCCGGGACACCCAAGCGTGTACACGACCTAGACGCACCCTCCAGCACACCCCTACACGTACCCCTGTTGAGATATCGAGCTCGTCTAGTGAGGCGGTGGCCACTGATGACCCGTCTGGGGGATAGGCCCAAAGCTTTATGAAACAAATACCAAGGCTCGTAAGATACAGTTGAAGAATGAACTTCATACTGTGGAGAAAAAGAGCATGTCTGTGAATGACTATGCGCTGAAGATAAAGGGTATTGTGGAATCCCTTGCATCTATTGGTGTGTCAGTAGATGATGATGACAAGGTGGAAGTCTGTCTACGTGGTCTCGGGCCACAATACAAGGCGTTCAAGACGTCTATCCAGACTCGGAAAAACATTCCCAACTTTACAGATTTGGTGTCTATGCTGATTATCGAAGAGAAGAACTTGGGTGAAGACCAACAGTCTTCACAAAGTAAAAACAGTTCAGAGCAACAGGCCTTCTACACGAGTTCAGGAAGAGGACGAGTCAAAGAGGCCGTGGAAATTGGCAAAGGCAGTATAATGATGCACGTGAATGTTATTATTGTGGTAAGCCTGGACATGTGCAGTCAGAATGTTATAAGAAGCAGGCTGACATGCAAAATGGGAAAGTGCAGCAAAACAACTATGCATCCTCAAGCAGAAATAATGAGGATAATGAAAGGTTGTTTGTTATGCAGCATGTTGTGAATGCCATGTCTGAAAATGTTGATACAGCACAAAAGGATAATGTATGGTATGTGGATTCAGGCACTTCGAACCACATGACGAGTCATGGGGAGTGGTTCAAGGAGATGAAAAACCCGGAAAGACCAGGTTTTGTGGAAACAGGGGATGACACTGCTCATCCAATTGCCCACATTGGAGATGTGCCATTGTCTATGCAGGATGGCAAAGACATAACAAAGAATCTGGTTTCAGTTGGCCAAATGATTGAGCAGGGTTTGCAGGTTCGGTTTAACCCTGATGGGTGTTATGTTGAAGATTTCAAAGACAAGTGCAGGTTGGTTGCAAAAGGCAACAGAGTGGGCAGAATGTTTACGTTGAATGTAGGCATGCCTGAAATGAGTGCTGCGATGTTTGCAAATGTTGTTGCAGACACAGACATATGGCATAAAAGAATTGGACATGTAAATGTGCAGAGATTGAAGTCTATGCAGACAAAAGGAATTGTGACAGGGCTGCCAAAATTTAAAGTGGAAGGTATGCAGAAAATATGTGAAGCATGCCAATTTGGGAAGCAAACAAAGCATGTGTTTCCACGTAACAGATATGTGAGCAGAAATGCACTAGATGTTGTGCATTCAGATGTATGGGGTCCTACGAAGACCATATCTATGGGAGGCTGCAGGTATTATGTGACTTTCATTGATGACCACACAAGGAAAGTGTGGGTATATTTCATGAAAGAGAAGAGTGAGGTGCACTTTCACAATTTCAGAGTTTTGGTTGAAAAGCAAACAGGGAAATATGTCAAGTGCCTAAGGTCAGATGGAGGGGGAGAATACTTCTCCAATGAGTTCTCTGAATTTTTGAAGAAGAATGGTATTCGGAGACAGTTTACATGCAGATACACTCCGCAGCAAAATGGAGTTGCTGAGCAGAAAAACAGGCACATTGCTGAGATTGCGCGGGCATTGATGGAAGAGAAGAATATGCCGCATTGCTATTGGGCTGAGGCTGTTTCTACAGCAGTATACATCATGAACAGGACTCCAACTGCAGCCATACATGATGTAACTCCAGAGGAGAGGTTTACTGGCAGAAAACCAGATTTGTCTCATCTGAAAGTCTTTGGTGGATGCATTGCATATGTGCATGTGCCAGATGAGCTGAGAACTAAGCTGGATCCGAAAGCTGAAAAATGTGTGTTTATTGGATATTCCCTTGAGCAAAAGGGATACAGGTGTTATAACCCTGCTACACGTGAGTTGAGGGTAAGCAGGGATGTTGTCTTTGATGAGATGAGCACTTGGTATGCTGCTGAAAAAGAAGCTATTGGGGCTGATGCGAGTGGAAGTGTGGTTGCACAGAATGCAGGTCAGCAATCACAGTCTTTGAGTGGACCAGGAGAGTCCTCATCTAGTGGGTCTATTGATAGACCATGGAGTGGCAGGCTGTGTCATACTACCAGCCCTGCAAATGTGATTAGTACATCACGTAAAGGAAAAGAGAAAGTGGTTGAGCCCCTTGGTATGCCTGACATTTCTGCAGGGAATTCTCATGTTGATGACGAAGCATGTGGATGTGAAGTATCACTTCATCAGAGAGGTGATAGAGAACAAGCTGATTCAGCTTGTCAAGTATGCATAAAAGATTATTTTTTTATTATAAAAGTGTTACTTTTATCATATTTGATTTTTATGCATAGAAGTATGCATAAAAGATTATTTTTTTATTATAAAAATGTTACTTTCATCAAAATCGATTTGTATGCATAAAAGATTATTTTTTTATTATAAAAGTGTTACTTTTATCATATTTGATTTTCATGCATAGAAGTATGCATAGAGTCTAGTGGCTCAGATATGAGCCTTGATGAGGAGCTTGGGATCCCAGCTATGAGAACACCTGGTGTAAAGAAGGCTATGGAAGCCATGAATGAAAAGCTACGAAGATCAGGGAGAGTGAAGAATCCTGTGCAGAGATTTACATATGATGGTTATGTGGCACATCACTATGCATATATGGCAAAGGTTGTGCAGGTTGTAGAGCCCATATGCATTGATGAGGTTGTTGGAAATGTGTGTTGGGAGAAAGCTATGGATGAGGAGATGGATGCACTATATGGAAATGAAACTTGGGACTTAGTGCAATTGCCTGAAGGCAAGAAAGCCATTGGATGCAAGTGGGTGTACAAAGTTAAACATAACAGTGATGGAAGCATAAATAGGTACAAGGCTAGATTGGTAGCCAAAGGGTATGCGCAGACATATGGCATTGATTATGAAGAAACTTTCAGCCCAGTTGCCAAGATGGCAACGGTGAGAGTTGTGATAGCAGTGGCTGCGTCAAAGCAATGGTCTTTACATCAGATGGATGTAAAGAATGCATTCTTGCATGGGGATTTGCAAGAAGAGGTGTATATGTTGCAGCCACCTGGTTATGAGGATGTGGGTCACCCCGAGCATGTTTGCGGGTTGAAGAAAGCCTTGTATGGCTTAAAACAAGCACCAAGAGCATGGTCTGACAAGATTTCTGAATATCTTGTCACTATTGGCTTTCATGTAGCCAATGCAGATTTCTCGCTGTATGTGAGACATGGTGATAGAGGGGTTGTGCTTGTTGTCATCTATGTAGATGACTTGATCATTACGGGGGACCATGATGCAGAGATCTTTGATGTAAAGATCTTGCTTAGACAGAAGTTCGAGATGAAGGATCTGGGGGAGCTCAGATATTTCTTGGGCATTGAGGTGATTAGGTCACCACATGGTATTGGATTACTGCAGAGACAGTATGGCTTGGACATGTTGTCCAAGTATGGTATGACAGGCTGTAAGCCTATTTCTGTGCCATTGGATCAGAATGGCAAGTTGACTGCAGATTCAGGAGAGATCTTGGAGGATCCTTCTATGTACAGACGCATAGTAGGAAGTTTGATCTACATGACGATCACCAGACCAGATTTGAGCTATGCTGTTGGGTTGGTGAGTCAGTTTATGCAGGTTCCACGGAAACCGCATTTGGATGCAGTGAGACACATACTGAGGTATGTGAAGTCTACTTTGCATTGTGGACTATTCTATGAGACTGGGACAGAGATATGTGTACATGGGTACACAGATGCTGATTGGGCTGGTAGTATCTCAGACAGAAGATCTACCAGTGGATTCATGTTTTCTTTGGGGAGTGCTGCTGTTACTTGGAGCAGCAAGAAGCAGCCTACGGTTGCTCTATCCAGTACAGAGGCCAAGTATAGAGGAGCTGCTATGGCAGCATGTGAGGTAGCTTGGTTGATAAAGCTACTTGCAGATTTGGGTCTATCAGTGGATAGACAAGTTGTCATTTTCTGTGACAACATTAGCAGTATACAGTTGGCCAGGAACCCAGTCTTTCATGCTCGTACGAAGCACATAGAGGTCCACTACCACTTCGTCAGAGAGAAGGTCTTGGCAGGAGACCTTGACCTTGTTTATGTCAGCACAGAGGATCAGGTAGCTGACATCTTCACCAAAGCATTGGGTACAGAGAAGCTCCGCAGATTCAGGGCTTCGCTTGGTGTACATGAGATGGACTTGAGCTCGAGGGGGAGTGTTGAGATATCGAGCTCGTCTAGTGAGGCAGTGGCCACTGATGACCCGCCTGGGGGATAGGCCCCACACTTACACCACTGGCATGGTTGGTGAGATCATGGGAGATATGCGGCCAGTGGGATGACAGGCTGTGTGATAGCCATTCTAGAGACTGGCATAGTTATAGCGCCAGCTCATTTAGTCGGGTTCACACTATAGAGAACCCGTGTATGTATTGGTTGAGTACCTTTCATATTATGTGTACTCTTATTCTTGTATATGGTGTGTTGAGTGTTGAGTAGAGAAGAAGAAGATTTTCAGCCTCTCACCTTGTGTGTTCTCTATTAGGGTTTTGTGAGTGTGTGTGTGTGCTTGCAAGAGCTCAAGCTCTCTTCCCCCCTGCATCTTTTCACCCCCTCCTCCCAGAACCCTCTATCCACAGGTGTCGCGCTCTCTCTCTCTCTTGGGGATACCTCCACCCCCATGTGTCACACTTTCTCTCTCCTCGAGACACCTCCACCCCCAGGTGTCTCACGCCCACACTCTCTCCTGGACACCTACACCACCCAGGTGTCACCTTCCCGCACCCGGACGTCCACCCTCCAGCACCTATAAAAGGACCCTCCCAGCCCCCTTCTCCAGACAAGCCCCCAGCAAGGCCCTACGCGCAAGCCCTCTCTCAAGCTCTAAGACATGTCCTACACTCTTCTGCCCCCCCCGTGTGAATAGACTTAAAGTGTGCTTCTCCTCCAACCCTTGCCTTACTCTTCCCTAGGCCTCCCTAGACGTACACTCTTCTCAAGAGCTCTCCAAGTTAAGGACACCCTCTCAATTTCCCCCCCCATATGCGGCGACTTAAACTTAGGCTAAGAGGTCGTTCCTACCCATAAGCCCAACAAGCTTTTCCTACCCCAAACGGACTCCGTTTTCGAATCCATTTGAACCAGTAGAATTCTCTCTTTTCTCTCCAAGTTCCCAACCTCTTATATTCACCCCGTTCTCTCTCTATCCTCTTAAAACTCTAGTGCTCCTATGGCGCCGAAATGTCGCCGAATTGAAGAACCACGCGCTGCCCAAGGAGGGAATGAAGCGAATCGCGTCCCTGATCGACTTCGCCGCTCTTGAAGCGAATAGGCACGAGAACGATAACCAGGTTGGTCATTTAACAAGTTTAAGTAAAATTCTCTCTTATGAAGCTTAATGCAAAGATTCGAAATAATAGGAAAGGAACCAAGGTTAAACCCCTAGTATAGATGGCCTAAAGTACCTTATGGTTACTCTTAAGTAAAGTTATAGGAAAATAATCTTGCTTTTGAATCATTGTCTTTCCGAAACGATGGTTTTTGTTAGTGTGTGAATTCATTGAATAAAGGCTATGTCTCTTTTTATTGGATATACTGCTGGTTTATTGCTAACATGCAGGTACAGCTTCTCCCCCCCTTAGCTAACTCCGTGCTTGCCTGTGTAGCCGGGCGGAGGATATAGCGTGGCTGGGAGTCGGCCCAGGGCAATCCCCTCCTATGCCACTGGGAATTGGATTTCACCACCAGGGTGATGTATATATGCTGCCTAGTTCTGTGGGTCCAGGCTAGTGCGGTGACTTAACCCCCACCTCATGAGGAGATGTCCCCTCCGAAGAGCGAGAGGGTTTGGTACAAGCGTCAGTACTACCTGAGGGGGTGACAGGACGGCTTGGCCCTCATCGGCTGGCTGACGACGAGGGGAGACGGTCCGTGAGGTTTACCCAGCTGGTTGAGGCTGGAAGATCGAATTCTAGATCATCGATGTGGTTGTGGATGTGGTTGTGGTTGTGTTGTGATTGGATTGTGGTTAAGGTTATGGTTATGGTTTGGACATGAAGTTTGGATTGGAATATCGGCCCGGTTTCAGGGTCTTTGTAAATATTTTTCACTGTAAGTATGTTCGTTGATTTCAATGTTGTGCTAAGGAAGATTTCTTTTAAGGAATTAAGTGTAATTAATTAACAAAGGAATTTATTTTTAAGTGTTTCACAGTGTGGTAGGACTTAATTAGAAAACAATTGAACGGGTGAGTGTGTGGAAAGTGGGAGAATGGATGCCCTGATGGTACCATTCTAAGGATGGGTGGACCCGATCAGTCGAGTAGCTTTCTACTAGTCGTAACTTACGATACTTAGGGAATAGTAGAGTCTCGAACAAGACTTGTTTTAGGGGACCGAGCCAGCGGCCGTGCCTCATGAAATACAGGGGGAAAAAGGCGTTGGCTTCCTTGAACCAAGTGTGGGTCTTGTTCCATCTCCACGCACATTCCGTGTTGGGGATTAGAATTTCCTTTAGGATGACTATGCTTCCCCTGCGAGATAGAGTTAGGTCCCTCCGTTTGCTCGTAACCTCGTATTTCTACAAGATCGAGGTGTCGTCAATCGAAAAATAACACGAGACTTAACCGCCTATCTAAAGGATTCCCCCCCCTACGGGTCGGGGGCCTCACATGATGCATGAAAAGGATAATAATGTGTTTATTGATACACATGATGAACATTATCACATACATGTGTTTACCCGAGCTTGCCTA